>NW_027509219.1:26717500-27317500 GCF_051911475.1 Siphateles boraxobius
TATGAAAGTCTCTTGTGCTCATCATAGTTGCATTTATTCAGTTAAAACAATTATATTTTGAAATATTATTACAATTTAAAATGACTGTTTTCTATTTTAATATAGTTTAAAATGTAATTTATTCCTGTGATGGCAGAGGAATTTTCAGCATAATTACTCCCGTCTTCAGTGTCACATCTCATCCTTCAAAAATCATTCTAATAGGCTGATTTCTGCTCAAGACATTTTTATCAATGTTAAAAAAGTTGTTTCTTGTTGTGGAAATGGAAAGTTTAAAAGCATTTTTATGCATCATTATAAATGCCTTTTTTTGTCACTTTTGATGTCCTTGCTAAATGAAAGTATTAATTTCTTTTAAAAAATGATATTTGCTGACCCCAAACTTTTGCACTGTAGTGTATATATCAAAGAATGGCAGAAAATGATTTGGAAAGTAAGAAAACAGAAGAAATGCTACGGCCTAGTAACTGCATGGAAACCACTCAGAATATACCGGCTCACTACTCACAGATTCTTTAATAAATGTAAAAATCTATTTGCGGCCATTTGACAGACCGACATAAGAGACAATAAGATAAACATTAAGACTCATGAATTAGACTCAATTGAGAGAGTGTGATCGTAGTGAAAGGAGAGACGAGGGGCCATCTGTTCCAGTTTGTGCAGATCGGCGTGGAGTGGAACACAGCAGGATCATGTCCTCAAAACACATAGGAAAAAAAGAGTCCAACATGTGAAAACAAACCTTATCTGACCCATAGTGTTGACGTCCACAGAATCGGTCTGCTCTGACAAGTGCTTAACATCAAACCTCAGTCAACAATTAATACTGTGGTCCATATTTTTTATTCTTTCTACCTTCCATTACTCCTCTCCTTGTCTCTCTTCACTTTTTTGTCTTTATTCTCTTTTATTAAATACACTCTGAGGTACTTCTACTACTACAGAGCCTTTCTCAAGGGCCATTGGTTTGTTTTCGGAGTATTTTAATGCCGGAAGTAATGGAAAAGTGGCCTTGAGAGAACAAACAAAAATGGCTTTGTCTCTTTTTTGTGTTTTTACTTAAACGTGGATGTCACAGTGGGTCATAATATATATGATCTGGTCCAACTTTTATTTTTATGTTTTTCATATGAACTTCTTGGCTGGACATTGTCAGGAAACGTTATTTTCCTTTCCAAGATCGATGAGTCGAGAGAAATGCTGACTATAAATTGTATTTCTTGTATTTCATTCAATTCCAAAAAGTATCAATAAAAACTTTAATTCTAATTTAAAATGTACTTGTAACGGGGTTTAGATGTTATGGGAAGAAGAAGTCGGGAACCGGCAAACATTTAACATTTTTAATAACACAAATACAAAAACAAAAAGAAACTGCCAGCAGCCCCTCACGGCCGACTGCTGGCAACACCGAACAGAAACAAAACATCAAATAAAACACAGGCCTATCCTCTCTCTATCTCCTCTGTCGTCGCTCCCCCTTTATGCTTCCGCTCCTCCGTGAGAGATGCGAGACCGGTGCGTCTCGCAGGTGTCATTCATTACCAATCACGCCACCGGCCTCGCGCCGTTCTCTCACGTCCCTCGACATCGTCCTGCTCGCCACATACCCCCATCGCCCCTCGCAGGCCGGGGGGTACCCACGAGACTGCGCTCTACTCCCCCCCCCCCCGGCGGCGGCGGCGATCCCTGGGGGGTATGGACCGACGAGGTGAGGGAAACGGAGACGGAAGCATGAGGAGCGACAGATCCGAGAGAGGGGAGAGAGGAGAGAAAAAAAACATTCTTGGTCCGGTTCCCGGACACACTGCCGCTCGGTCCTCAGCCAGCTGAGAGACTCACTCGCGGTGCCATGCGATGGTACTGGACATCCGTTGGGGGACGGTTCGACGCTCCTCCGCCTCCTGGCCGACGGTGATGGCTCCTCCGGTCGAGGGCAGCCGGCAGCGAGTCCCCCGTTCCCTGCTCCGCCCCCATCATGGCTGACGGCAACAGGCTCCGGCCCACGGCGAACGGGAGCGACTCCTCCGCTCCCTCTTGGACGGCAGGCACCCCTCCTCGACCCAGGAGCACGGCAGCGAGGTCTCCGTCCCACCTGCTGTTCAATCGCTCCAGCACCATTCATTACCAATCACGCCACCGGCCTCGCGCCGTTCTCTCACGTCCCTCGACCTCGTCCTGCTCGCCACAGTACTCATTTCCCCAGTATTTTTGTTTCCAGTGTATCTTATGCTTATAGACCATATGCCTACTGCTTTCTCGAGTTTTAATGTTGTGCCACACTAGGACAACACACCTTTTATCGTGTGTCGTTGTACCACAACTTTTCTGTGAACAGTTCTTAACAGAACTGTGTGAAGTGTATAGGAATGGAAAGGTTCCATTGATGTTAAACCTTTTTCACGGACCATAGATGCCAATAAAGAACATTTATTTTTAAGAACGTTGAGTCTATTGTTATCATGTTTGCTAAACTAACCTCACGATACTCTAAAGGACTAGATCAGTTCAGTGCATGCCGTCTTAAAAGGTACCTACCTATTAAGGGCTCAACAGTAAGGATTTTTTTTCTCCTGGCTCAATTATAGCCTGGTAATACCAGACTCTGCTACTTCACTTTGCTTCGTACACAGAGTCTGGGATAGCATAATAGAGAAGTGTTTTCTCTCTCGCTAGGGGGCGCGTACTGAAGTTTAAAATCATTGGTTACCCGTAAGCCAATCAGATAAGTATGTTTATGACGTATGTTATGCGCCGACACAGCCGCATCGAACCACAGACATCATGCATCGAACTCAAATCTATGATCGAACTTCCACTGTAAACACTTGATGATGCGAGCGAAATACCCGAGTGAACATGGCTGTAAACGACTTTTTTGATCTGTGAGTGATGTAATAGAATGACTGCTGCGCTTGACAGGGCACAAACGAGCAGAGAGAGAGAGAGAGAGAGCCCCGGCCGCGCGCGCGCACTCCCACGTCTACAAACAACAAGAGCGCTGTCTTGCTCTCTCTCCCTCGCGCATATTCATAAAAATCAATCGACAAGATAGTAAGAGGTAGGTAGACCGCGGTTTCACGTGGAGCATTTGGAGATTTTTAGAGATTATAGACTCTAGGAACAACATCTCAATGAACAACATCTCAACTATAAAGGCCTGTCTCATATAAGTTAGACGCCTATCTCAAGTACAAGCCGGTGCAGTTCGACGATTTGGGCAAATAAAAGCCCGGGCTATTATTTGAAGTTTTACGGTATTTAAGACCTGGAAAAGAAAAGAGACACTGACCTGTCAAAAGGCTCCCCAGTTTCTCGCTGACGATCGGTAATAGTTGATAAATTAAACTTTTCCCAAAGGGAGTAGGGCCACAACATCACCTCCATTAAAAATGTTTAATACACACTCTTCGTGTTCGGGCTTCAGTTTGCTAATGCCGGGAATATTCTCCACAACAGAGCGAATTGCATCCGCGTCTCCATATCAGCGGTCGTTTTCGATTTCCCTGACCTAATCTTAAACACGGCGCTTATCGACTACGTCACGGCTTTCAGCCCGCCCTCTGTTCGTTGATTGGCCAGGCTGTTTTCAGGCCGGTGGAAAACAGAAAGATAGGCTGCTATCTCAGACTGACTACAGGAGCGAAATGAAATTAGCGGAAGTAGGAAGTCTGACGTAGTCAGGCTAGCTCAATTAGGCCAGTAGTTCAGATTTTTACTTGCCATAGCTGGCATAACTCTTTCCCCTCCCGCGTTCAACAAAAAGTTGCCAGCTAGCAGCAGCGTTTTTGATCATTTAAAAAAATAAAAGTTTTATGGCCTCCAGAATATTTTGTTGTATGAATATCTGATGCTTTTGCCCCTTTTGTGATATTTTGTTGTATGAATAAAGATGCAATTTATCAAAAGAAAGAACTGACATTCAGCTTTTAATAAAAAAAAGGCATTCATGCATTCTTTATTTATCAATGTTTTAAGCAAAAAGCGGCGAAGATCGCGTTTTTGTCAAGACTGCACCTGGATGGGATTCAGAGTCCATCAAAGCTTGCACAGTCAAATAGCTCGTCCTGGGTTGACATTTCATTCTGTAACGTAAGACAGCTTTGATTTATATGCGGTTTAATTTAGATGATCGCATAATTGTACATATGCATCTGCTTACACAAAAATTCCATCAGTTGCGGGGATAGAGTTACGTGGCCTGAATGTAGACAGCAAGGCAGCTCACTAGATTTCTTTTTTGGTGTTTTGGGGTGGGGAGGAGGGCGTAGTATAGAAGATAATCAAATAGTCTTATCTGATCAAGGGTCTTGATATTGTAATGTTGGAGTGGATTCTGTACTAATCGATCATTTTCTCACTTTTCTCTTCTAGCTGGAACAGAAGCAGGTGACGCCACCGTTCAAACCTCAGATCACAGACGACTACGGTTTAGAAAACTTTGACACGCAGTTCACCAACGAACCCGTGCAGCTAACACCAGACGACGAGTAAGTATTGAAAAATGTTATGCTTGGCTGCAGGGCATTTCATTACCACAAACGATCAGTAAAGAAGAATCACTCCACCTGTTTTCCAAAGGCCTGTTGAGTTTCTAAAAAACACTAATACGACTGGACTCGTGTTTGGTAAAATATGTCCGAATTTGAATAATGAATAGACAAACTGGCATCTCCTTACACACCTTAACATCTTCCAAATGTTTAAATGAAAATTAAAGTCAGTCGTCACTTCTGTGGAATCCATCTCGAGAGCGATTATGTAATAATTTAACGACTTCAAAGTTACACGACTGCACCAGCAGAAGATTTAGGCGTTTAATAACGGGGGTTTCCAGTCAGCTTGATTCTGCTGGTCAGGATGGTGAGGTTTATGTCTAAGATTCCCCTTCAGGAGTGAGAGCGAGATGAAGTGAAATGGCTTACCCATCTGGAGGCTATCGTCAAGAAGTGGTGATGTCATATGGAAACATCCCCTCTGGAGTTTCTGATTGCTTTACAGTATGAGGTGCACCGAAAAGGGCCACATTGAAAGGGAGGACAAAGAACAGCTCTTAAATGGCTAAAAATCTGATGCCGAGAGGCATTAAAAACCATAGATTCAGGTGGAAACTGGCTTCAATCAGTGTGAAGTGAGTTTCTAGGGGGGCTTTTAAGCTTTCAAGTCTTTTCTTCAGTCGCTCATTCATAAACTCGGTCCTTTTGAATACCTCTGTGATTAAAACAAGTGCTAAAATAAGAGGCTAGTCGACTCAGTGCAAAAAATTTGCATTTATTTGATAGCGGAGGATTGTAGGTTGACTCATTGCATGTCTGAATACATTTAGGTCAGTTGTTGAGGTCTCACCCCATTTCTCTCAAGAGATTCTTCAGACATTCCAGTCATTCTTCATAGAGGACAATCACACCAGGCTTTGAGACGTATTGTTCTGTAGAGGTGTATTTCTCTGGAGAGGGACTCCGGTCTTCTCAATGACTTTTATGTCTGGCTGAATTTGTTATTCTGATTTGATCCATAGAGACCGGCCCTCAAGCTACTGAAAAGAATTCCTGTTTTCAATTTACATTAAATGAAGCTCGTAAAAGAGCTCAGAAAGAGGGCGGCATCTTTGATTAACAACGTGATTTAGTACCATGACTGTGCATTCAAAACATACAATGCTTACCAGGGTTATGCAAAATTTAGAATTGAACAATTAGCTCCTCTTCAATTAATGAGTGTGAACATACAGGAAGAAGAGGTGGAATTGGAATGAAGAGTAATTTACTCAATTCAAAGCCCTTCAACACAGAATAAGAACTCTATCTATCTATCTATCTATCTATCTATCTATCTATCTATCTATCTATCTATCTATCTTTCTATCTATCGTTCTATCTATCGTTCAATCTATCTTTCTATCTATTGTTTTATGTTTCAATCACTGTATTGTTGTATCGTTCTATCTGTTTAAAATTAAAATGTAACGTTAAAATTTCAATTATTTTTAATTCTACTTCCTTACATTCAAATTCAAACAGTGTCCTATTCAGATGCGACATGATTCTACGACATACGATAAAAGGTGTCTTGTCCAAACCAGCCGTGACAGTGATACATGATGATTCTATTCTGTGACAACAACATACAAAGTATGACAATGATAATCTTGGGCACTGATCATGGGCTTTATTTAATGTGTGGACAGACAAATTGCTTGTCTCTGGAATCTAATCGCATCGTGTCTGGTTAGGACATGTGATGCTTTTAGAATGAGGTCATCCGATATCTTGAGGTGATTTGATATCTTTGCTCTCCATTAGAAGCCCAAGATGCACCTCATTCTATATGAACACTAACCGCTGAATACACAATCATTGCAGTCTACAAGCCGATTGAAGTCAATTTGCTGGTAAACCTGTCACTCATAATTAGCAGAAGCGCAAGTGGGCCGCAGTCAGATGAACTGACAGACAGTAATCTATAGAGCCACGGCGGGTTCTTAGTTCAATACGAGATTTTCCAAGCAGGCTTCAAAGGAACACAGCAGCCAGACACTTCAAAAGCAGAGCAAGCTCTGGAAAAGCCTGACGTCCCACACGGTGGAGGAGAGGAGGAGGGGGAGGAAGTGATGGAAGCCTTTTTTGTTTGACTGATCTGGCAGACGAAAAAAGCGGGGGGAGGGGGAGGGGGGTAAAATCCTTGTAAGAGATTTAGTCTTTTGGATTAAAGGAATGTGCGTCCAGAGTGGGATGTGTCTCAGAGCGCAGCGGAAAAGGATGAATCCATTGCGACTAGAGACACGATTCCCTTTTACATGCTCAAACAAACGACTTATAAAAGAACTTGGATTCCCTGTGTATTATTTTTCTAGTTTAGTTGACTACACAAAATCTACACAAAGTACACTACCGTTCAAAAGTTTGGGGTCAGGGAGATCATTAAATTGATCAAAAGTGACAGTAAAAACATTTAGAATGCCACAAAAGATTTGTACTTCAATCAAATCCTGTTCTTTTCAGAATTTGATTGAAACAGAAGCAAAACTGTTTTCAACACGGATAATAAGAATCAATGTTTTTGACACTAAAGTAAAACTGCCATGACAGGAAAAAAAATCACATTTCAAAATATATTTTTATTTTGAGTTGTAATAATATTAACAATATTACTGTTTTACTGTATTTTTGATCAAATAAATGCAGCCTTGGTGAGCAGAAGCGACTTCTTTCATAACAATAAAAAATTTTACAGACCCCACACTTTTGATAGAGTACATTTGTAAGTCTTGTATCTACACACACCTTTCATTCAAAGTAATGTCCTTTCATTAACCAGATGTTCTCATTACCTGTTACAATAATCTCGTATTGAAACGAGATGTGAAAAGAAATGTACAGCCCTTATTAAAGCGCAGGCTTTAAAGTGTTATCAGTTTGGAGTTTTGTTCAAAAAGCTGTGTACCTTTTGTGCGAATTCTTTTAAGCTCCATCTTGTAATTCTTTTCTAAAGAAACATATGTGCGGTAAAGAGGCTTGTTTATTTTGGTCAGTGCCCAGAATGTCCGTCTTTCTGTGATTCTTCCTCATTTCCCCCCTGCACTCCCTTTGAAACCTGAGCCTGATATTACGGCATAGAGGTGTCATTCATGTTATTTTAGGTTTCACTCTTTCTGGAGGCTTTTTTTTCGACCCCACACACACACACACCCACATACAAGTGGCCCTATGGGGACTTTATTCAAACAGACACAGCATAAACACAATTGGGCGCTGATCCCGGATCTGGTGAAATATCAGTTCTTACTGAGCTTGTTGGAGAGGAGAATTGCCCTCCATGGACCGTGTTTGACAGAACGTGATAAACTAGTTTTGAATCGTCTCAGCATTACGCCACAGAAGAGCTGGAGCATTACAGCGGTGTAGTATCCTCAACAGGCTGATAAAATAGATCAATGGATTCCTGAGGTTCTGAAAACCAAGAGATCCGATTTCAGCAAGAATGTTACCATCTTTTTAGGCATGTAAAGGATCATTGCATGCGCAGAAAATAGCCAAGAGGAGAAAGACACCGCTGAATTTCTCAGTTGTACTCGTGTAATTCTTTCTGCCCACTGCTGTAGTTAAAGCCCCCTTTGTGGTTAAGCAGCCCCTTGACACTGATGTTATTTCTCTTGCATTTGCAGATGTGCTCATAAGTTTACATATTTCCCTGCAAAATCTAAAACATAACAATAACAATAGATGCAATCTTAAAAATCTACCATTCAAATGTTTAGGGTAAGTTTTTAATATTTTTAAATAAGTCACTTATGCTCACCAAGGTTGCATTTATTTGATTAAAAATACAGTAAAAACAGTAATATTGTGAAATTAAATTAAATTTTTAAATAGCTGTTTTTGTATTTTTAATATATTTTAAAATGTAATTAATGTCTATGATTTTCAGCAGCCATTAATCCAGTCTTCAGTTTTCACATGATACTTCAGAAATTATTCTAATATGCTGATTTGGTGCTCAAGAAAAATTTATTATTATTATTATTATTATCAATGTTCAAATCAGTTGTGCTGCTTAATATTTTTGTGACATTGAAACATTTATACATTTTCCAGGATTCATTCTTGTATAGAAAGTTTAAAAGAACAGCATTTATTTGAAATATAAGTCTTTGTAGCATTATACATATCTTTACTGTCTCTCTCTCTCTCTCTCTCTCTCTCTCTCTCTCTCTCTCTCTCTCTCTCTCTCTCTCTCTCTCTCTCTCTCTCTCTCTCTCTCTCTCTCTCTCTCTCTCTCTCTCTCTCTCTCTCTCTCTCTCTCTCTCTCTCTCTCTCTCTCTCTCTAAAAATAACCATCTTACTGACTCCAAACTTTTGAATGGTAGTTTATAATCCCCAAGAAAGTACTTTTATTGAACATTTTTCATTTAATTTAGTGGGAAAATAGCTATATTGTTTCCAATTTAATCTATTGTTGAACAAAGAGAAATATTAAAAATCACAGCTGTATTTAATCACACTGGAAATAGAAGGTCAAATTGGGCACATATTCAAAATACTCTTCTCGACAATGTTTGAAACTTTGTATTGTTGGCTCTTCTCGCATTATTGTCTCCTTAGGGTGATTCTCTTTGCTGTATGCCTCATTTCCCTGCAATGCCTATTAGCACCTATCGGAAATTCAGTTGATCAAAAACTATACCTTCTGCACTTTAGCTTTCAATTTCTTTTGAAATATTCCCCATATTCTTTGCTTTAAGCCACAGTGCGGGGCATGTACAGTTTAACTGTAGCTCGGTCAATAACAATGTTGGTTTCTCTCCTCAGGGATGTGATAAAGAGAATAGACCAGTCTGAGTTTGAGGGATTTGAGTACATTAATCCTCTGCTGCTCTCCACTGAAGAAACCATATGAGGGAAGAACAATACGGCCGATGTTTCTCTGCCTGCGGCTTCACGAGACTTCTACAGCTGAGTTTAACTCAGACTATGTGTTCACAGAGAAGAACTTTTCCTTCAAACTGCGTTAAAGACAAAAAGCAACACAAAGACTTAAAGTTTTGGACCCTCCCCGAGTTATTTTAGGATTACACTGGAAGAAGAACGATTGGAGGAACTTCAGAAAACAAACTCAGAACTATTCCCCATATTTCAGCTGTTGATTGTCTTCCTGCTTCCCAGCGTGCTCTTTAATTTTGACACCCATGTTTGTGTGAATGTGCGCGCACTGTTGCCTGGGACTCAAGTTAGCTCCATCGATGTGTGCCTGCGTCCTTCAGAGACTACATTTCCCATCAACCCTAGCTGAATATGACAGTTCTAACTTAATGTGCACTTTTTATTTTCTGTTCGACTTTTTTTTTTAATCTATTGAATCTTGTATGAGGTGCGTCCTCAAGCGAAACAAGAATGTATAATGTTTAAAGGTAAATGTTGTATTATAGTGTAGGTAGCCAATCGAAGAATTTATGATGCCTTCTATGATGCAAAGTGGCACATTTTAATTCATGACCATGGTGGTTTCCTAAACAGTGGGTAGCTGTGCTTCAAACCACATGCTTTTAACCACCCGTGTTGATTTTACTGAGTAAATGGGAGATAAAATGTGTTTTTTTGAAGAAGTGCCTCAAATATCCTAAATTCACCATGCTCCAAACTGCTCTGAACTCCATGTTTGATCGGAGTTGATTTTCCAATGCACCATCCAATGAGAAATGTGAGCTGCAGGTGTGTTTTTTGTTTTGTTTTGTTTTTTATACATAACATAAACACTGATACACATGTTGAAACCAAGACATGAAGGTTTGACACTGAATAATCACAAATCCCAAATACATCCGACTGGCAGTAATATTACCAGCCTAGGATCATTGGAAAAATCCCCCTCTACTTACATTTTTGCATAACTCCAAAAACATGTACATTTTACTAGTTTGCAGCTAAAATGAACACTAGTGGCATTAAAACGCCAACAACTTTCATTAATTTCACACAAATTATAATTACAGTGGCAGGTTATTGATTAATAAAGACTTATTTTCTAGCAGTTCCTTGCACAATACTATGTTACGACATGAAAACACTTTTACCATAGTGCATGATTCGTAAACTAATACATTTTGGCGCTTGCATCACATAATCAGCTCCATATGGCTATTCTGATGTAGTAAACTTGCTCGCTAACTCACCAGCATTGCGTATGCGATGGATGTGGAGTGTCCTGGGTACGAGTCCTGTGAAGCACAAGTCAAGATAAAAGAGCTCAAAGCTGGTTGAAGCAAGCTAAAATTACGGTTGTTAGTGCATGTGCTACGATATTTTCAAACTCAACAGAGCATGAACCTTTTTGCTCCACTCACCAGGCATTTCATTCCCATACTGCCTCAATATTTAGAACAACCAACATAATAAAACCTTGCCAAAATCACATTCATCTGTCTCTGATAAAACTGAAAACGCTTTTCTCATTTTTAAATCTCCGCGAACCGTACAAGAAGCAACGTGTATCATTTTACATAAATATTGCCACAGCCACGATTTTCCAATGAGCCTAGGTTTAATATTACAGTAGCATACTTTACAACTGCACACTACATTACTCAAACGGCTGCTCCTCACTCCGACTCCAAAGCATGGTGGAACTGTGCCCAAATTCAACCCATTACAATACTCAATATAAGACACAATTAGCTCAGAATGTTAATCTTATCCAATTTTATGACAGACTATGTTCGGAATAGAATTCTAGCCTACTACTTGTGGTATATTCTTTATTCTACTATTTTTACTAATAGTAGGTGAAATTATTGTTGATAAACATCAGTATGCTACACTGTCACACTGTATATAGTGATGTTGCATATAAGCAACTTATTTCATAACCTTTTATCGATTTTGTGTCAAAATGCTGTTGGACAAAATAATGAGCCAAAAAAAGGAGATGGAAATTGAAGGTCAAGTTGTGCGCATTGCATTCTGGGATGCAATATTCTGCGCTGTGTGTGTCTTGGCAAATGTAGTAGATCATCTGGGTATCCCATGCATACTGTGCACAGTATACATACTGCAAAGCTAGTGAGAGTATCATGTTAGTATGCTATTCTGAACATAGTCGTACAATCTTCCACTAGGGAAACACAACTAACGCACCAGGCCCATTTAAGGGCTTTCAGTTTTACTTCAAAACATAATTTCCCTTTAAAGAAAAAAAAAAGCGGCCAATCACAGGCTAGCTTGTCTGATTTATCCCTCACAGTGATAAAAGTATGGTGTTATTAAGCAACTAGATATGTTTTCTATCTTCTGTTGCATTTAATCTCCCAAGTTTTGGGGTTTTTATTTCCTTCTTTTCCTGAAGAGTGAAGACGACACTCTTAGATGTGAATGCTTTGAAGATATCAGACCTGTATGAAGAATTGCTGCCATTTTAACAGGATTAATTAGCTGCTTTTGTGTCAGACAGTAGTGAGATTAGCAGACTGGCTAAGAACAAAGAGCGGCCCAGGAGATAACATGCGTGACGAACGTAACGATAACGAGGCAGAGAGCAAAGCCAGATTACCCCACCATGTTTTCAGCTCTCTAATGAAAAGCTGGTACAGAAACAGCCACAAAATTTCCACTCTTTATGAATGATAAATGGATTGTTTATGACAGCAACATCAGGTGAATGCAAACTGCCAACAAGTGGCATTCAAATATAGTTTGACAGGGCCATTGCTGGTGCAAATTTTCAGGTTTTTAACACAACGATGGCTCTACATGACATTATTTGACTTTAAATTCTCCTTCATTTTCATTCCTGTAAACCGATGATTATTCTTACAAGCTGTTTGAGAACAGGTACTATGGTGTATTACAAAGGACCAAGTAATGAACCATCTTCATCAACTTAATTTTCCACCAGCTCAATCTAATGTACAGATTCCCCTTGAAACAGTCAGATTTATGATTGTCCTTTGTTTTGGTTTTATTCATGTTTATATTTGAACTGTAATGAGTTTAGCATAATTGTAAATATCTGTAATTTAACCCTTAAAAATTTTCACAAAAAGAGAGAAATAAATCTGTTTCTGCACCATTATAAGAGATCTCTGAATCCAGTGTCCCAACAGCTGGTCTCAAACTTAGAACCCGAGGCTGCAATAAAATACAAGTTCCTGTCCCTAAAAACATTTTTAAGCCAGAAACTTTCGTTATTTATCAACCTGCTAAATACAAAAGCCGTCACAAGCTGTTTTCTGCTTTTCTTTCTTTTTCGGTTCTTTCCATATGTCGAGTCCAAAGCAAATGACGCTCTTATCAATGTGCTACAGGGGAATACTTTTATATTTGAAGTGTTTGTTTTATAAATTATTGTAAATGAAAGCTCCAGTAGAGTTTCTGTGGGCTGAGGGTGGGAGAGCGAGAGAGATGTGAACATGTCTTTGGTTTTATGAAGTTAAAGTCTTAAGCATCTTAGATAACAACTGTAAATCAGTAAATGTTCATTGTAATGACTTCACATTTCCTGTCTCATGATTTCTGGGTGTGGACAAGAAAAAAAGAAAAAGAAAAACAACACTGGTCTGTTAGAGAACACTGTCTTTATTGCATAATGCATATTTTTCTATCATTTTTTATAAGAAATACTTAACAGGTCCTCTGGTTACAGTAATCAAAATATTAAAGTAATATTTTGCAAGCACATGCAACATAAAGCTACTAAGGAATACACAGGTATCCAAAAATAATATAATTTCATTATCATCACCAAATAATATCGTCATGCATCTCTGATAAACATTGTGCAAGATGACCATCACATTCCATTTGGGTGAACCTGAAAGAACAGAGAACACATACAAGTTTTTAATAATAGTGAACAGTACAAAAAAGTACACACACATTAGATCCAATACACAATAACTAAAATGAAATCAATGCCGGTTCCAGTAATCTGTGGTTTGTGAACCCCAACATGGGGGTGCTAACGCAAGACTGTTTCTTTCTTGCACAATGAGCAGTTTTGGAAACAAAATTAGATTTTTGAGTCATGACAAGTTATTGATCCCTCACTGTCTTTCAAAAACAATTTGGAAATAAAACATGTTGATGTAAGTTTTGGACTAGAGAAAAGCTGTTTACAATGTAGCTGATCCCCTGATATCACTCAAAAAACATTTATCTGGAAACACTTCATTAATTTACAATTCTCCTTAGGTTTTCTCTTGGTATCCAACAGTTCTTAACATGCATTTGCTTTGAAAACATCTCTGTCAGAATACTATTGAAGATACTCATTTTGGTAACACTTTACAATAAGGTCCCATTAGCTGATGTTATGTAATGCATTGCAGATACTGTAAAATGAAATTCCAGAACATTCAAGGACTTTAAGCACTACTTTTTTGGGGCTATCTTTATTATATTTCAAACAAACAAGGTAAATAGATAATTAAAAACAGAATGGTACAAATAAAGGGCAGCACATGCAAAGTATGCAATGACAGCGGCAACTTTAATTATGGGAAGATTAACAGTTACCCTTATTTTTTACTTAAAGGGATAGTTCACGCCAAAAAAATAAAAAATCTGTCATCATTTACTCACCCTCAAGTTGTTCCAAACCTGTATGCATTTCTTTCTTCTGCTGAACACAAAAGAAGATATTTTGAAAAATGTCGGTAACCAAACAGTTGACTTACATAGCTTTTTTTTTTTCATACTATGGAAGTCAATAGGGCCCATCAGCTGTTTAGTTACCCATATTCAAAACATTTTTTTTGTGTGTGTGTTCAGCAGAAGAATG
This sequence comes from Siphateles boraxobius, assembly GCF_051911475.1. Classification (NCBI taxonomy): domain Eukaryota; kingdom Metazoa; phylum Chordata; class Actinopteri; order Cypriniformes; family Leuciscidae; genus Siphateles; species Siphateles boraxobius. Next base: position 26,731,775 of record NW_027509219.1, read on the forward strand.
AAATTCATACAGGTTTGGAACAACTTGAGGGTGAGTGAACGACAGAATTTTTATTTTTGGGTGAACTATCGCTTTAATCCTAATGAATGGTTGGTGACATTTTGTAGTAGTGTAAGTGAATAAATCTTATAGTAGTTTACTGATGTGTGCACTGCACACACAAAAATAAACCACAGAGGAATAATTTGCTATAGTACACTGCCAGCTAACAAGCACACATAAACTGCGAGGTCACCAGGTCTCAAATTTGACTTTTCAATGACCGTTTATAGTACGATTCAGAACGACAGAAAAAACGAAACTCAATTCCACTCGCATTAATTTGTTTGTATTCCCTTTCCCTTTTGACTCCTTCCTTTCCTCTCTAATCCCTTTTCCAACCCAGGCGGCCTGATGCTTCCCAGCACCAAACCTCAAAACCATTCTGCTAATCTACACATGCCAACCCTACAGTTCTCTTGATTCCCTCCATCAAGATTTCCATCTCTTCACCAGTCCTGCCCGCCGCTTGTATTGACGCCCTCGGAAACTCTCTCTCTATATCTGCCTCTTTCTCTATGTGTCCTTCTCTAGACAAGAGCGTTCATTGTGTCTCTCTCACGGGGCCGCCTGTGTTCTGCTGTGCTCTGCAGTCTGGCCAATGTACACACGGCGGGCAGAGAGCGGGCAGCGGCGCACGCCAGCCCTCCACCTCCAACAAAGTGCTGCCTTGTTCTACGACGTTCAGCGCTGCCCACCACGCCGAAGGAGTGCTGCTCTCGGACCTCGCAAGAATCTGGTGACTTTTTGACCCGTTCTGATGAATAACTGTCCTTCTTAGAGTTTCTCTTCCTTCACTCTTTAAGTACACTCAGTCTGCCATGTTTCAACGTAGTGTTTCCTTTTTCTGAGAAGTGCTCCAAAGTTCACAGGCAGAAAAGTTCATAAACGGCCTTTCTGGGGAGTTGGCATTGATTAAAGATGGCAGCAAGGTGAAAATGACGCCTATAAACTGGTATGTGGTTATACAGGCTATATAACAGTTCTTCTGACTTTTTTTAATTCAACATCAAGATTTTTGCTAAAAAAGTATATGAATCTGCAAGGATAATCAGGTAAAACTTTATAACAAAGTTAAATTCGTTTATATAAGTTAATGCATTAAGTATCATGAACTTACAATAAAACATTTTTACAGTATTTATTCATATACTGTAGGTCTTTATAATTTCTAGATATATTGATACATTTTTTTAACTAAAATATGTATTTGTTAACATTAGATTATTTATAAATATATATTTAACATTAGTTAGGCTAATACACCGTGAACTAATTTCCAAGTTAATACATCAACTGATGTTAACAAATGATACCTTATTAGTAGTTACCTTATTAGTAAAGTGTTTAAATCTACTTTGATGTTACCAATGACATTAAATATTTAAAAGTGAACAAAAATATAACAAGTTTTTAGCTTGAAGCTTAATGCTTTAACTTAAAGTTAAAAAATGTAACCTGAAATGTATGTATTTTAAGTCCTAACTTCCATTTCTTATACCGTAAATGGTCCTTCAATGGAAAATGCCTTTTTGAATGAAATATTAATTATTTTATAAATAAAAGTACAAATATTATGTAGTCTTTTAATTAAGAACTCAGCATGCATAATTATAAAATAGAAAAATGCAGTTTAAATCATGTCACATCGCAAGACGCCAACTTTCCAAAAGTATTTCATCTTAAACTACCCAACTCATTTCAATTAATTATAATATTAAAATATAACTAATTTTTGTACATCTAAAGACTAGTTTATCATAAAGTACCAGAGTATTACCATAAAAAACAATCACTGTACCACCTCATCATTAAGTCTCAATTCAATGTTATGTGTTGTGTCATACTTTGCGTACTCATTCTATAGTACAACAACAATAACAGCTGCTAAACGTTGCTATGTTCATCAATCAAAATAAAGAATCAAGTGTTCAAAAAGCATCAAATTTAAATCCCATCTGAACTGGATCCTCTGCTCTACATCTGCAGAGATGACATCACATCCAGGAGCGAGTTACATAACCGTGGCTGTGATATCCATCTCGGAATGCTCCACCAGCACCCAAGGCGCAAACACTTAAATCCATTCACTTAGGGAAAATAAAATGCCTTTCTCCAACAAATGACTAATTTTTTTTTTGGCAATTTAAAAAGAGGTGATGGAATGCATGATTCCGTCCACCAACACTTCATCTTACAGCCTAGTTTTGCCAAGGGGGTTCATGAGAGTGAGCACATGTATGTTCTGGCTTTTCCTAAAGGGCCAGCTTAACATCTCTAATGCCAAGGCTGATCTCAGTCTTCTAGTCACTGGTGTTGTAGAACATGGATCAACTCTACAATGACAGCAGATCACATTCCCTGCTTCTTCATTTGTGTTGCTGTTCTGCAAAACACCTGCATTCGGAGAGTCTTGTCTGTTTAATGGCATCTGAAAATTCTGAAAACTCTAGTGAAGAACTTCAGATATTGCATTCTGAAATACAAATGTCAATTTATCCATATGGTTTTCCAATAAGACTATTTGCCAAAACCAACCACCGACAATGTTCTTCTCTAGCCAAGCCAAATTGGGGAATGTTGGGATATTGTAGGTTATATGCCATGAACATTTCATGGCAGCCACCCATGCAACATTTTGGGTTGCTGCTGAAGCAAATGTAATACCATTACATTGAATAATGCATTGATTTTGTTGTCAACCCTGGTTCTGCATTGGGAAGTTAATCAACTTTGGTGAATGGAATTTTTTACTTATTTATATGAAATGTTCACTCACCCTTCAGAAAATGGTATTAGACACATTGGGCAGCAATCCAGTCCTGATCCAGACGGTGTTCCAGAACCTTCTGGACCTGATTTTGTTCCTTGCCCCAATCCAGGTCCACCTGCTCCTGAATTTCTTCCCAGCTCTGACCCAGATCCTTTAAGTCCTGATTTTGCTCCCTGTCCTGCTCCAGATTTTGTTCCCAGTCCTAATTCAGATCCTCTTACTCCTGAAATTGCCAACTGCCCTGTTCCAGACCCTCCTGCTCCAGATCCTCCTGCTCCAGATTTTGCTCTCTGCCCTAATCCAGATACTCCTGCTCCTTGTTTTGTACTCATGACTGATACGAATCCTCCTGTTCCAGGTATTGTTCCTAGCCTTGATCCATATCCACCTGCACCTGTTTTTGTACCCTTCCCTGCTCCAGATCCTCCTGCTCTTGATCCTGTATCTAATCCTGCTCTTGATCCTGCATCCAATCCTGCTCCAGATCCTCCTTCTCTTGATCCTGCATCTAATCCTCCTCCAGATCCTCCTGCTCTTGCATCTATTCCTGCTCTTGATCCTGTATCCAATCCTGCTCCAGATCCTCCTGCTCTTGCATCTATTCCTGCTCTTGATCCTGCTCTTGATCCTGTATTCAATCCTGCTCCAGATCCTCCTGCTCTTGATCTTGCATCTATTCCTGCTCTTGATCCTGCTTCCAGTCCTGCTCCAGATCCTCCTGCTCTTGATCTTGCATCTATTCCTGCTCTTGATCCTGCTTCCAGTCTTGCTCCAGATCCTCCTGCTCTTGATCTTGCATCTATTCCTGCTCTTGATCCTAATTCCAATCCTGCTTCAGATCCTCTTGCTCTTGATCTTGCATCTATACCTGCTCTTGATTCCGCATCCAATCCAGCTTTAGAACCTCTGGTAAGCTCTTGAATTTCTGAGACTTTCCCTGCTTGGCCAAATTTGTCACCATGTTTGTCTGACAATTCAGAACCCTCAACACAATTCACTTTGTCTTCTAGGCGGCACTGCTGAGCAGTTTGTATGTCACATACTGACCCACTCTCCTGATCAGGTGAGGATGTATAATTCTTTTGACCGGCAAGTGCTGGTGAGTCAGATTCACCCATATTCTTTGCTGCTGGAGGTTGTGAAGGGTTCTTGCAGTCATTCACTGGTGGTGAGTGAGTCAGGAAAGATGGAGCTGGGAGGTCTGGAGGGGGGTCAGCATCTTCATTTGCACTGCACCATCTCCAATCACTTACTTTTTGTACAAGAGTTTTCTGAGGTAATAGAGAGAAAATCACCCTGTATTACACAAATTATCAAACTTGTGAATTAGACCTTTCCATTAGCAGCAGAATTTACACATAATATATTTGGTGCTGCTTAGATACCAGCTTTCTAAATCGCTCTGAACAACAGTTAAATCAAGGTATATTGTCATGATGACATAACAGAGAATCAATGGGGAAAAAATGTATGCCAGAAAACTTTTAACACTTGCTTGCATATTTTACCTGAAAATCCCTTGCCTTTTTAAACATTCCATCATTTATCATCATTCCATCAGATAAAAAACATTAAAAAGTATTTCATCAATGAAAGGAGTTGCTTATTAACCTTCAGACAACGTTGATCATCAACCTTAGGAGATTAAATTACATACTATATATTTTATATGAGAAAACGTACTCTGTTACGTACTTAACCTCGGTTCTCTCTAGAAGAGGGAACGAGTATTGCGTAAGCTGCTTATGCTACGGGTAAAGTCATCTTTTCTCGAGATATGAAGCCAAAAAATTATCCCTAATTTTTCCATTTATTGTCAACGCAGTGTAGCAGCTAGCAGACCTTGAGCAGGCCATCTTGCGTGCCCATTTGCTGCCCTGCGGCAACTGCAGCACCCTACTACTGAGCCTTTGTCGTCACGCCCTCTATATAAGTCAGGCTCAGAAGCTGCTACACTGGTTTTCATCGACTGAAAAGAAATCGCTTGTGGCGCCAGCACGGTCAGGTTACGCAATACTCGTTCCCTCTTCTAGAGAGAACCGAGGTTACGTATGTAACCGAGAACGTTCTCTAACGAGAGGTTCTCTCGTATTGCGTAAGTTGCTTACGCGACGGGAACCCATTGTCAACGCCGTGCATGCCAAGCATCCACTTCCTGAGTCCCAGGGAATCCCAGGGAACATAGATAAGTGGGAATCAGGCGGCCAGCCACGTGGGCCAGCACATTCATAAGCACTCATAGGGAATAGAGAGCGGCGGTGCCGGTCTATATAAAGCATATCAACCCACAGAGTGCAGCTCAACCAGGAGAGCTAAGTCACGCGAGAGTAGTCAGCGCACAATCAGATCTGGGCAGAACGTACATCCCATTCATACTGACAGAAGTCCAGCCTGCAAGGCGGGAACTTCCAGTTTATAAAACCTAACAAATGTGGACGGGGAGGCCCAGCCCGCCGCCTCACAAATGTCATGAATGGAAATCCCGCCGGACCAAGCCCACGACGAGCCAACACCTCTAGTAGAATGAGCCCTGATGCCCAAAAGGTATTGCAGACCTTTAGACACATAAGCATTCGCTATAGCGTCCACTATCCATCTGGATAGGCTCTGTTTAGAGGCGGCAAGACCCTTGGTGCGCCCACCAAACAAAAACGAAGAGCTGCTCCGAGCGCCTGAAGGAGGCGGAGCGCGTAATGTAAGCCCTCAGTGCCCTAACAGGGCACAGGAGACTGACATCGCTCTCACTATCGGATGCAGGCAGAGCCGATAGAGAAATGACCTGTGTTCTAAAGGGAGTGCCCAACACCTTAGGGACGTAGCCATGTCTTGGTTTGAGGATGACTTGGAGTCATTCGGTCCAAACTCAAAACACGCAGCGCTAATGGATAGCGCGTGTAAATCCCCCACACATTTAACTGATGACAGAGCTGTCAGAAAAAGAGGTACTTTAGGTCCATGGAAACTAGCGGTTCGAAGGGGTATGCTTTCAAGGCCTCTAGGACCAAAGAAAGATCCCATTTAGGAACCGACGGGGGTCGTGGGGGGTTCATTCTCCTTGCTCCCCTAAGGAAGCGGATGAGCAGCTCGTTCCTTCCTATTAACTGGCCGTGCGTTGATTCAGCGAATGCTGCAACGGCCGCTACATAGACTTTAAGTGTGGAGGGGGTCCTGCCCCTGTCCAACAGCTCTTGAAGGAAACTAAGCAACCACAATACCCACATGTCCGTGGATCCAGATTTCTATCGGCACACCATGTGGAGAACACAGACCACGCGTAGAGCCGCCTCGTAGAGGGAGCTCTGGATTGCGTGAACGTGTTCATTACTCCTTCTGGCAAGACAACGGGTATCTCTTTGAATAACCATATATGCAGAGACCAGCGAGGTCTCTCTTGAGAGAGGAGATCTCTTCTCACCGGAATCAGCCAAGGGGTTGTGTGTGACAGCCGCGTCAGCTCCGGGAACCAGATTTGGTTCTCCCATCGCGGGGCTATAAGGAGCACCGGGTGGCGCAGCCGAGAGCCCAAGCTCGGTGAGGCACTCGAGCATTCAACCCTCAAGCGTTGTAGCGGGTGCATGCGTAGTAGGCCAAGCTGAAGCACTGCTGCAGCTAAGGCCATACAGCCCAGCATTCTTTGAAACGTTTTCAGAGAAGCGACGCTGCCCTTCTGGAAAGACGCGGCCAGGTGTCGCACACAGCGCGCGCGCTGTGTCGATAAACAGGCCGTCATAGCCACAGAGTCCAGTTCTATCCCCAGAAAGGAAACTGACTGACTGGGCAGTAATGAGCTCTTGGTCCAGTTGACCGTGAGACCCATGCTTTCCAGATGACTGAGGAGCACTGTTCTGTGAGATAAAAGTTCTATCTCTGACTGTGCCAGAATCAGCCAATCGTCCAAATAGTTCAGAATCTCAGGGGAGCGAGAGCCGCGTCCATGCACTTCGTAAATGTACGGGGTGCTTAAGACGGGCCGAACGGGAGGACGGTGTATTGCGAATCTCAAGAATGGCCTGTGACGGGGTATTATCTGAATCTGAAAGTAAGCATCTTTCAGATTGAGAGATATTAACCAGTCCCTCGGGCGAATTTGCGCGAGGATTTGTCTGGTCGTTAGCATTTTGAACGTCTTCTCATGAGAGCTCTGTTCAAAAATCTCAGATCTAAGATAGGTCTTAGAGCTCCGTCCTTCTGGGTATGAGAAAAAAGTGGCTGTAAAAGCCTGACTCGCTCAGAGAAGGAGGTACTGGTTCTATAGCCCCTTTGCACAGCAGTTTGGCCATTTCTGCACGGAGTAGATGCGCTACTTCCGCCTTCACTTTCGTTTCGTTCCTTGCTCGAAAGCGAGGGGGACGGTGAGCGAACTGTAGTGAATAGCCCTGTCTTATTGTGCTTAGCACCCACTCTGATATCCCTGAAATCGCTTCCCATGTTTTTACATGTATAGCTAGGGGCAGAATGGCCTCGGAGTTCCGATCCCCGCACCTCGTGGGCTCGGGAAACTGAAGCGGAGGTATGGGCGCGGCGCGCGCACCCTCGGTGCTCGAATATGGCGACTCGCTGACAGCGGTAGCTGGCTGTTTCAAATGTGACGTCCCGATTGCTTTGAATGGGGAAGGTTTTGTGATAGCTTTGTGATACGCGAGCGGCGCCCGGGGCAAAAAGTTTGTTTAGTAAGCGTGAGCGCTCGTGAGCGGGCACGTAACTTACATTCATATGTGACGTCCCGATTGCTTTGAATGGGGAACGTTTTGTGATCACTTTGTGATGCGCGAGCGGGGCGAGGTGTTTGTTAGTAAGCGTGAGAGCTCGTGGGCGGGCACATAACTTACATTCATAACCTGACCGATATGAGGCTGCTTTGGCCGTGCAACAGAGCGGGCAGAGAGTAGGCGTGGGCACATAGTTGGGGGCTCGAGCGGCATTCGCCAGCTTTAAGAGAATGGGCTCTGTGAGAGCGAGAGACACGGTATAGTGCTTGTGTGTAGGGGTGAACACTGAGATGTGGGCACCTTTTCTACACTTATGACACCATCGGCGTGAGCCGGATAACCAGACATTATACCCTTCTTTGTGATGCGCGAGCAGCGCCGGGCGTTTATTAGTAAGCGTGAGCACTTGTAAGCGGGCACGTAAACTTACATTCGTAGCCATGGGCAGAATAGCCTCCGGGTTCCGATCGCCGCACTTCGTGGGCTCGGAAAACTGAACCGGAGGTATGGGCGCGGCGCATGCGCCCTCAGTGCTCGAATACGGCAGCTCGCTGACAGCGATGGCTGGCTGTTTCACATGTGACATCCCGATTGTTTTGAACGGGGAACGTTTTGCGATAACTTTGTGATGCGCGAGCAGCGCCGGGCGTTTATGAGTAAGCGTGAGCGCTCGTAAGCGGGCACGTAACTTACATTCATAGCCATGGCAGAATAGCCTCCAGGTTCCGATCGCCACACTTCGTGGGCTCGGAAAACTGAACCGGAGGTATGGGCGCGGCACGCGCGCACTCGGTGCTTGAATACGGCGGCTCGCTGAAAGCGATGGCTGGTTTTTTCACATGTGACGTCCCGGTTGCTTTGAACGGGGAACTTTTTGAGATAACTTTGTGATGCGCGAGCAGCGCCAGGTGTTTACTAGTAAGCGTGAGCACTCGTAAAATTTGAGATTTGCGGTCTCAGAGGGTGGGTCCTGCTTTTAAAGTCACCGTGAAATCAAAATGGACAATTTTTTTTTATGGCATTTTGCAGCATTTATATCCGTACACATCATTATTTAAAAAAAAGTAATGTTCCCTCCTAATCTTATTTTGATGAAGGGAATGAAGTGTTCAGTGCATTTGCCTCATAATGTGACTGTATGCATAATGTACTGCAATAAAGTAATAGCCTAGTTAGCATTTACTTGTTTACATAGGATACTAATGAATTTTAATTCATTCAAGCACCTAAAAACGTATCAGTTTCACAGAATTTTTAAAATCAAAGTGCCATGGGGTCAAACTATAACTATATTTAACATTAAATTGAAAATGTAAATTTCTTGTCAACTCTTGGAATATCTGAAAGCCAAGTTTTTCCTAATATCTGTCATTATTAGCAGAACACATTTTGGGGAAAACCAATTGTTTGGTCAATAAGGTCCTCTTCATTCTAACTTGTACTTGGCCTAAAAAGTGACATAGGTCTTGTAATTGTTTAACAATAAGGCTGCATTTGTTATAATAAGGACATAATTACAGGTAAGACCATTGATGGCTCCTCGTTGCCAGGCTATAGCCAATGTTAACTTTTTTTCTTCCTTTTGTCATGTATATGTAGGCTACTTGCTAGTTGTGGTTATGGGGGGGGGGGGGTACCTCCCCTCATCCCCCACACAACCTATGCCTTTGTGAGATTGTATTGCATAAATACTACAATATCTGTTATATTGCACGTCAAACCATTTATTATTCTCCTAGGTTATACAAGCATACAACCCTTCCCCTTTCATCATGATAACCCACTGCTGTATTACCGTGGATGAAGGTGGGGGGAGCTGTGGAATAGATTCCTCCTGATCTGACTGTAGAGCTGGGCAAAGAGCTCTCAAGGTAAGAGCCCACAGTCTCTCCGCATCATTTAATTCAGAACTCTCCCACCATCTCTCCCTGTAGATTGAATATAAAATAGGTATGTCAAAATATCAGTACAACTGTTACAGAATAATTTTATATTATATTATTATAAAGAGAGCTTCTTTAATGAGTATTATATGCATTATCAGGCTTCCTACCTGCCCGTAGATGTTTTGCTGCAGCTACTGTCCTGTACTGTGCACAACCTGTCATTTGACTTCTTGATCCTCGAGTGTTGCTCGAATCTACTCTCTTCAACTGATAATTTCTTCCTCTTCAGTTTAGACATCGTAGTCATTCGGGTGTACACACTCTGCATCTCTATAAGAACCACATGGCTTATCCAAAACAATGAGAACTACGCGGGGGTTTCTTTGAACTACTTCCGTGTTCGGTCACAAATGTATTACTGCGTCAAAGTTGCGCACTGATTGCGCAGTTGGACATTTAGTTGCCGAAATATACCTTCATCGGATTTGTATTGTTTATTTGATAATAAAACCAAAGATGTGCATTGACTGAACTTTAGTGTGGTTATGGAAACGTTCTTTATTTATTTCCATTATTCATTTGAACATTATTATTATTATTATTATTTATTTAGGCTATTTATGGCATGATTGTTTAACAGTATTGTCAAATCAACAATACACATATAGTCCGGTCATTTTATGAAAAAAGGTTGAACAAATTGCAACAGAAGCAAACTCAACTGATTTTGTATCCTCAATATGTCCTGAGTAAGGGAAAAAAAGCCCCGAAGAATCCCATTAGGGGAAAGTTTCGAAAAAGACCCAAATATATCCCATTCATACGCCTATTCATTCTTTCTCTCACGTGAAAAGGGTACAAATTTTAACCTTTAGATATCATCATGAAAATCACTGAGTTGATTACTTACATCAAGACAAACAAAAAATTTATTAAAAGTTTTTTGAAATTGTTTGTTAACATGGACAAACGGAGCATAATATAATTACGTATTCGCTAATTTGCATAACCAAAAAGTTCTAAACATTGGGTATAGCCAGGTGAAAATGTTTTTTTTTTATCTTGTTGACATATAACAGTAAACTATTTAATATTAAGGTCTGAATGGAACCCATTTGTGCTACCCATGAACATTAATACAGGAAGAAGTACTTTAGAAACCAGCCTTTATTAATTATTATTGCAGAGATGGGGTTTGGGCATTGAGTGCATTGTGTACGTAATTAGATTTTTTGATCCAGACACTTTTTATTTCACCTACCTTTTGTCTTCTGCATTCTCCTTACCCGTGTCTCCTGTTCTTCCCTCAGACTCATCCCCCAGAAACAGTCCCACTGACCCAGCCCCAAACCCCATCTCTGTAATAATAATTAATAAAGGCGGGTTTCTAAAGTACTTCTTCCTGTATTAATGTTCATGGGTAGCCTAAATGGGTTCCATTCAGACCTTAATATTAAATAGTTTACTGTTATATGTCAACAAGATTCAACAAGACATTTTCACCTGGCTATACCCAATGTTTAGAACTGTTTGGGTAATTATGCAAATTAGCTAATACGTAATTATATTATGCACCGTTTGTCCATGTTAACAAACAATTTCAAAAAACTTGTAATACATTTTTTGTTTGTCTTGATGTAAGTTATCAACTCAGTAATTTTCATGGTGATATCTAAAGGTAAAAATGTTTACCCTTTTAACGTGAGAGAAAGAATGAATAGGCGTATGAAAGGGATATATTTGGGTCTTTTTCTAAACTTTCCGCTAATGGGATTGTGATGGGCTTTTTTTCCTTACTCTGGGCATATTGAGGATACAAAATCAATTGAGTTTGCTTCGGTTGCAATTTGTTCAAGGTTGACCCCCATTTTGGCTTAAAATGACTGGACTAATAGCCTACATACAAAATCAGTGGAATTATTATTATTATTATTATTATTTTTATTATTATTATCAGCAGCAGCATCTGATAACTGATCAAATGTAGGCTATGCTATCTGAATGCAATGTCACTTGGATGAAGTGTCTGCCAAATGCATAAAAATGTAAATCATTATTGTGTATTGTTGACAATATTGTATGTAAAACAATGATGTCAGTAAAGTTTTTTTTGTTGTTGTTGTTTGTTTTTTAATGGGTGCACAAAATCAACAAGTCGTAACTTAGGGAGTTTTGTTGTTTTTGTTTGGTTGCTCTATTGGTCTAATCCCTCTGTGGAAATAAACCAACCTGTCCTGGATGACTAATTTATTACATAAATTAGGATAAAAATACACAAGCACTATAATTGGAATTGGCTAAACCCAAAATAGCAACTAAAAAGCTTTCCAGTGACTGAAAAAACCCACACATGATGCACACTATCAATGCCATTGCATTATGAAGAAACACATTGGGTGAAAAAAACAGAGCAAATTTCTGGTGGCCACCACCAAAATAAATGATCCATACGAGGTGCCTTAGCTCTGAGCCCTGGAGAGACTGAGGCAAGGTTTGGAACCATCTCTCTCCCCTGGATGAGTATTCCAGAAGGTTCTAATGCTGACACTGATGGTTCCATAGCCACACAGTGAGAGAGTACAATAGCAGATGAGTTTTGAGTAAGTCTGTTCAGGGATGGAGCCGGGGAGACTGCATCCAGGAAAGAGCGCTTATGTCATTAGGACTTGTGTGAGGCAATGTTGTGAGCCGTCGCCATGGTTGCCTGATGAAAAATGTAAAAATAGCGGGCGCTACCCGAGTCCTTCCAAAAGTAAGCGTTCTCAATGCACTGTGGAAGAAGTGTGAGATGGTGAGGGGAGAATAGGAAAGGAGGTGAAGAGATTAAAGAATGGCCAGTGTGCATGAGCTTTTGTCGAAAATCCAGTGCGTTAAAGGGGACTTCCTTAATGTCACAAGATATTTCATATTTGATATGCCTAACAATTCTGTAAGAAACCGATTTATTAGTGTTGATTTCGGGCAGACGGTACGCCTCGCCTTTATTGGCTGTTATATTTTCTTGCTAGTCACAGCGATTAACTTAATTGCAACATATTTGCAGTTTTCGATCGGTATCACTTTATGTCCACATGCTTCATAGGCCTACATGAATTTATATTGCTGTGGTGCTATCATCACTGATAAAAAAATATTCTGTGGTGAATTAAATAATACAGAAAAAACAAATTTTATTTATACCTGAATAAGTTAGTTCAGGCAAGAATTTAAAAAAACAAAAGTCAATTCTTTATTAGTACTTAATTTAGCTTGTAGAAATTAAAGCGTAAATATCACCATTATAAAATTAGGTAGGCTACTAAACCTACTCAACTTTCTGATACTGGTGTTCCCATCATGCACTGGGGCATGAATAATTAATAAAGTTGCAAGTTTTCACTGTTTTCCAGCTGTATTTACATTATTTAATTATTGCTTTTGTTGTTAGTTTTAGTAACTTGCTGTTTTGTAACATGTGTTCATGTTCATTTAATGTGTTCATTTTATATGAAAATGAACTCAGGAGTTCATTTTATACTCATAACATACTCAGAAATGTTACCGTTATTGTGTACCAAGTATTGAGATCTCTGTGTTCGAGTAGGCAACATCAGTTTTAGTATGTAGAATTGTTGTCTATTTAGTATCTACTATATAATTTAATTAAATGTTCTTAGTAAAGCATACACTGTAAAAATGTGGCTTAATTCAGTGTTATGTTGAGTAAAATGTACTTGACACAGTGTATAGCAAAGTAAACTTCAAAGTAGAAATTACTCAACAAACTTTAACTGGTTACTTATTTCTTAGTTAAGCAGATTTTACTTAATTCGATATGTGAAATTTACTTAAAAATCTGAGTGTAAAAACGTACAAAAGAAAAATTAAGTATTAAAGTACAATAAATGCATACTGTTTCTGCTATACTGTGAAGTTATTATATTGATCTGTCGGTTTCTTCTGCTTGGACTTTGACTATCAGATGTATAGAAATATTACGTTGTGTAGATGTAGTAGATTGTGTTTTTTTATTTTATCAATGATAAGACTTTAGTGAATACACTGGACAAATCACTGTTTTGTCATTGCAAATGCGAGAATGTGAACCTCTTATGTTTGCTGTATGGTTCAGGATATATCTGATTAAATAAATTTAAGCTTAAATGCATAGAAATAATGGTGCTTGTGTGATGCTTAAAATAACAGAATTTTCATTTTGGTAAACTATTAATTTAAATATTGTTTTTTACATAGTGCCACCAAACAAAATGTCAAAATTATTAATTGTTTTTAAAGGGATAGTGTAACCAAAAATAAAAATTGTATTATATTAAACTGTCTCTCATGTCGTTCCAAACCCATAAAACTTTGATTAATCTTTAAAACTCATATTAAGATATTTTTAATGAAACATGAGAGGTTTCTGTCCCGCTTCAAAAGCACAGGTAGTAACTGAAACTTAGGAGATTTCAAACAGGTGATAACGCACCATTAAACGAATCCATATGAATCAAGCGGTGTAATCCAAGTCTTGTGGAGAGATATAAGATGAAACACAGGCTGAATCTGAAATTGCCCAATATACCCTCAAATAGGGCGTTATCTGAGGTGACAGACATTTGTAGTGGTGTCCTAAACCATAGTGGACGTTTTTGAGTGCACTTTTCAATCCCACATTGCACTGCAATAATGAGTGTACAACCAATGTAAGCTCAACGGCACTCTGAATTTTTTCACTCCTCATTCATTCACTCCTTCAAGTGAACAGTATAAGTGGACTAATGTAGGGTATAGTGAAGGTGATTCAGCCAAGGAATCTCGAACATGCGTCTTGTTCAACAATGAAGTTTATTATAGGTCATGCTCTCTCTGTATGTGGGTTTATATGTGTATAAAAGTGTAAAATTAAATCTGATCATCATATAAAGCATTTGTATCTCTTTACAAGACTTGGATTAAACCGCTTGATTTATATGGACTGATTTTACACCACCTTTTGGGTCTTATAAAACTAACCCTTTAAAGAGGCTTCCTAAACACTCCTCTTTTCTGCCATTGGTCAGCTAAACTGATAGCTCCACCCCAAACTCATTGTTAGTGCAATCTTTTGAAATGTACACTTTTTTTAAAGTTGGCATGAAACGGAAGTCTTTTCTTCCCTATACTGTGACGTATATCTGAGTCAAACAGGAAGCTTCTCGAACACAAAGAAATGTAGGGCGGGACTTGATTTTGCCCATCGGGAATTGATTGGATTGTTGTGGTTTGCTATTTCTTCTGAAGTCATTTGAATGACAAGTTGTCCCGCCCTCGCGCCAGTAAACGCATCATCAGAAAAGAGAGTAGAGATGACTCCGAAATTTTCGCACGTTAAAAAATAAATACGACCTCACATTGCAGTAGTTGCAGAAATCCTGTTTACACACTGCCTCCGAAAATTTCGTCTTTCTGAGACGAAAAAAGATTCGATTTTCTGCGTGTTTTGCATCCGTAGCAAGCATTTTGAGAGGTGTTTTGACAATTCAGAGCCACGGAATGACGAATTTCGGACTTAGAGTCCACCTCAAGAGGGAGGGAAAGTTATTTTTGTTACAGATTCATTTATATCAAATACTGCAATATTCAATAATAAATAAAAAAAGAAAAAATAATTGTTCGTTTTGATTTCAAGGTGATTTAAGGGGAAATTAACCAGCAATTTGCTTACCTAAAGTTGCATATTAAGTTAGTAGGAAGTATTTTGTAACTTTTACCAAAACTACAGACATCACCTTTAAGACACTGTTCACAAAATGAGTCTGACAGAAATCTTCTCAGACAGTATCGGTTACCATAGCTCTGCGCCTGCCAAGCTGCCAGTGTGTAACCGGAGGAGTGGCGTCTCCTCAGGGAGAGATGTGGGCACGGCCTCTCACCAGAATGATTAAGCTGCAGGTCTGCCCTTTCTCAGAAAGGTCACGGCTCTGACGGGTTCCACTTGTCAGACAGCTGGCACAGGTTGCACTGGCAGTGCTGAGAAAAGGAGACTTATGCCCACCACTAATCCGTGTGTTTACAAAACATCAGCATGTATCACTGCATATCATTCTGCGTCTTAAAAGCTGAATAAATAGCAGTAATGCTGCATTTATCTTTAGTCTCTTCTTATCTGAGCCTACCAGATATATGTTGATGCTGTTTGTTAAGAGGGTGGTGGTGCTGTAGCTTGGGCAGAGAAAACTGCCTGTCAACATCAACCACACACACCAAATCTATCTTAAACCATGCAGTTCTTAACCCTTTAATGGCAACCCACCTGATCAAATATTATTATTCACACCTCTTTGTTCAATTTTTGTCCACTTTGAGAGAAAAAAAAAACAAGTGTGTGTTTTTTTAAGTAAATAGATTAAATAAATGAATTAGCAAGTCTGATTCATTGATTCTCACACATAAAAAACAAATATCCGTAATGCGTCTGCCATTTAAATTGTCACTGCATAAATTTAAATAGGTAATTGACTCTGCAATGTAATTATTGCAGACATGTCACGACGCCTACACAAAAAACAACCAATCCCAGTGCATTTGCGTTTTAGGGGTCTGGCATTTACAAACCTGTTGTTATAGTCACGAAATGGATTTCTTTCTTTTTTTCTATTCATATGCTTTTACAGCTGTCTAAATAAAGCTTGTGTGTGCTTATCTGACACTAACTAGTCTATTTAGTGTTGGTAGCCAACAAAGGAATTTTATTCAAGGACAGAAATACTAAAACATCTAATGCGAGTAGCCTTAATGGGATGAAAAAAGTTTTTATTGTTATTCATTTTTTGATTGCACATCCATTATGATGGATGAGTAATATTTGGCCATTTGAAACAGGTCTAAAAAAAACTCATCTAAAAAGAGTTTGGGTCAGCAGTTCGTGTTCACACCACCCATTTGAATATATTTCCATATATGTGCAAAAATGTGAGAGGCAGCAGAGGCCTAATGATCATATTTTGGTCAAACTCGCTGGGATTTTGGGCTTTTTCAAAATCCATGACGCAAATCCAAATAAAACTTTTGAAAGAAGGAATCTAAGGCTGTTAAAAAGAATTCCCTTCTCTCATCACATTATCACGAAGCTGTAAGACCAGATCACATACAGACTTTTGTGGAAAAAAAGCTAAAGCTATCCGAATGAAGAACTGGTAGCACAATAGCCTTGTATAGTCAATATAGATAAAAGGGATTTATACACATTATTCACGTTTAATTTAAACTATGTTTTCTTAGCAAGACATGCAAGATCAAATGTTCTGTTTCTCCGTTTTACATTATTTTACTATTTTAAATGTACATGATGTGCATTCATATTTCAGAGATTCAATTTTTTCCCTTAATTTTACACCCCTTCTACAAATGGTTGGCAGTTTGGTGAATTGATTCAATGCACGAAGGCCATTTGTCCTATTGTATTTCACCTGCAGTAACATCACCTTGGAGCTAGAGGGAGCTACTGCAACAAATTACATTGACCTCTGTTGGACTCGATGTTAAGAGAATTATTAATAAATCACTGGCATATGTACAGCACTGTAGTGTTAGAGGAAATGTGAATGAAATTAGTCCCATCTACAGATAGACATAACATCCATACATATACGGATTTAAACAGCAAGATATGAATTTGAATAGGTCACAGCATTAGAAAGGAAGAGCTGGATGTCTGACTGTGTGTTTGAACCTGTGATATTATACTGAACATCCATTTACAATATAAACATGATGATTATGAGGAGAATGATGATGCAAGGGGTTATATTATTATTACTTGATTTGCTTGACCTGATTGTTTGATATTAATGGCAAAATATTAAAATTAATTTATCATACCATACAAATGTTTGTTTGTTAGTCATGTAGTCTGCTGTGCTCATCTCAGTCTAGAAGTCTCAGGAACACCAAAGCTTACAAACTCAGACTGCAGTCAGTCTAACTTTTTCACATAGATTTTTATGTGATTACTTTTACATTTTAATACTGGTATCCAGGCTAATAATGAGTATTTGTTTATTGTTGATTGTTTTATTGTGTTTTTAATGTGTCCTTGAGTGTCTTGTAAGGCGGCTATAAACAAAATGTATAATAATAATAATAATTTATTATAATAATTATAATAATTTATAATTTAACTTAAATACATAATGGTGATGAACTGAATGATGAGCAGCTGTGATGATGACTAGTGTCCATGGTTACTGATGAGTGGCGGGAAAATCAAAAAAAAGGAACACATGTAATGAATGAAAACTAACTGAAAGTCCATGAAAGTGAAAGTAAAGATGAATGAGTCCAGAACCCATGACAAATACATTGTTTTCAAACACTTTGAATTTTGTTAACTTATAACGAAAAATATTTTTCAAATGAAATGAGTACATTTGAAATAACAGAAATGACGATGGAAACAAAGATGCTCACATACCATTATTATGAATCTTAATGTTTATGGAAAACATATAGGCCTACATTTGCATTATGGTTTTTAAGTAGCCTACAAAGTGCAAAAAATTAAAAATTATATAACAATAGAACAAATGTGGCTAAGTAGAACTAAAATAGAACTAGTAGGCTAATTTAATAAATATTTAAAATATTTAAAAATTCACTTTCTTTTATTATTCCCTTCATTTTCATATTTTTCTTTATTTAACTCACCCTATTTATTTTTTATCTCTATTGTCTATTTTAATATTTTAAGTACTGTTAACACTTTGACAATATTGTAAATGGTGACAAATAAAGCTGTCATATATATTTAAGAAATTGCCTACTATTTAATCATTAACAGTATAATTAATTGGATATAATGAATTAGATTTATAATAACTAAATATAAAATAAGGTAATAAATCAACAAAAATAAGATAATAATAAAAACGTAAAAAGTATTTATAAATATAAATATTAATATTAATAACAATAAATATTTCAATTATAAATAGATATTATATGTAGGCCTACAGTCAGTGACGGTCTCTCTCTACAGCAGTGGGGAGTGAAGGCTGGTTCATGGAAGAGCCACAGCCTGCGGAGTCAGTCACATTCTTGGCTGGGATTCAATGACTGAGCCAGACACACACAAACACCGAGAGAGAGAGAGAGAGAGAGAGAGAGAGAGAGAGAGAGAGAGAGAGAGAGAGAGAGAGAGAGAGAGAGAGAGAGAGAGAGAGAGAGGTTGTGCTCACTGACTCAGTCACACTGAACTGCAGGGGCAGAGGAGCGGAGCCGACGCGCCGTGTCCGGCTGCAGCGATCTCTACTCGCAGGGGAAGATACGGATTTAAAGTTCGTGGATTGTATATTTGACTCCTGAATTTGACGTGGGACGAGTTCGTTTCCCCCGGGGGATAGTTTTTCTACGACTTGCGCGCTTTTGCTTGTGTTACACTTGAGTTTTCTGTCTATGCGTCTGTCTGTTGATATGGACAGGAGAGAGCCCGCTGCAGGGGAAGAAGACACGCCGGTGGTAACCTTCGTCTGAGTGGGGATTTCATGAAGCCCTATCGGCCTTCTTGTGCTTGTTTTCACAGACTTGGATTTCGAGACACGGTACCAGGACCTTTGAGTCGTATTTCTCGTCAGACGCTAGGTTTCAACGACAACGCGGTGCGAGAAACATGGAAACAATAACGCGCCAGAGTTTCCAGCCTCACCCGGGACTGCAACAAACTCTCAAACAGTTTCACCTGAGCTCCATGAGCTCTCTCGGAGGACCGGCCGCTTTCTCGGCCAGGTGGCAACACGATCTGATCTTCAAAAAGGATGGCAAAGACGTCCCGGAGCCCGTGCTGCATCTCCCCCCTATGCAGCCGCCTCCGGTGATGCCCGGGCCGCTCTTCATCCCGTCCGATCGCTCCACGGAGAGGTGCGAGACGGTCCTGGAGGGCGAGACCATCTCGTGCTTCGTGGTGGGCGGCGAGAAGCGCCTGTGCCTGCCGCAGATCCTCAACACAGTGCTGCGGGATTTCTCGCTCCAGCAGATCAACTCGGTGTGCGACGATCTGCACATCTACTGCTCGCGTTGCACCGCCGACCAGCTGGAGATCCTGAAGGTGATGGGGATCCTGCCGTTCTCCGCGCCGTCTTGCGGGCTCATCACCAAGACGGACTCGGAGCGCCTGTGTAACGCGCTCATCTACGGGGGCACGTATCCGCCGCACTCCAAGAAGGAGCTGTACGGCTCCATCGAACTGGAACTCACCGAAAAGAGCTTCAAAATCTATCACGAGTGCTTCGGGAAGTGTAAGGGTCTTCTGGTCCCGGAGCTCTATACAAATCCCAACGCGCCCTGCATACAATGCATGGACTGCAGGCTCATGTACCCGACCCAGAAATTCGTGGTGCACAGTCACAAATCGCTGGAGAACAGGACTTGCCATTGGGGCTTTGATTCGGCAAATTGGAGGGCGTATGTGCTCCTGAGCCCGGATTACACGGGGAAAGAGGAGAAAGCTCGTCTGGAGCAGCTCCTGGATGACATTAAGGAGAAATTTGACTTCGCCAATAAATACAAGCGGAAAGCATCACGGGTGAGCCAGTTTGTTGCATTTTGCGCTGCATCCCCTGCTCTAGTGCAGGGAGAACTGATTAAGTTTTGTTGTGGTGGACTGCATGTGTCAGACGTCTATGACAAGCCGTTTCATCCTTTTAAACTAACTAGTGCCTATTTTGCTGCTTGTTTTTTAATGACTAGCTGAAAGCCAATAGATCTTTACCAATTTCACAAATAACTTCATTAGATACTTTCTCCAGTTGATAGTGACTACTGGTGTCTATAAAATTAGTCCCAGGTATCAAGTAATTCATTGCAAACTACTTATTATTTTGCTTCTACTATTATCTTGGTAGAGACAAATATTGGTAAGACTTTATTTCAGTGTCATTGTTACATGTTACATGTAGTAACTATAGTAATAACTGTAAATTGTGGATAATTACATGCAACTAACCCTAAGCCAAACCCTAATCCTAACCCTATAGTACATGTAGTTACTTAATATTACTCAGCATTTAAATGTATAATTACAGTGTAACAAAGACACCTTAAAATGAAGTGTAACACAAATGTTTGCTTCAGTGCTTCAGACATCAACTGTTCACTTCCAACTAGTATGTTTTCCACCTATTTCAGATTTACTAGTAGGCTAACTATATTTAATATGTATTAATATTCAATCTGGCTTACTAGAAATAGTTTGGCTTCTAGTAGCTATCTGTGACGGTTTTCCTGGAACTAATTGGATCATACTACTTTATTAGACACCATTGTATCCTTACTTTTGGATTATTTTGTTAGTAATTCAAAAATAAATATTAGAAACCTAAAAAATGGATGTTGTTTGAATGGCTTACCACCGTCGTCTTCAGATGAATGCTTGGAGAAAGGCCAATAGTGTCAGTTTTTGGTGACACAAACTTCAGACTCAACAGTAAGTAGTTATTTGGCAGACGTACAGTGCACTTCTTATAGGGACATTCTTCTTGGCACAACCTGAGGTTAAGTGTGACGGGGCACTGTGGTGGTGTTCATGAATCACCTCTGCTGGTATTCAAAGCAACAATCTTAAAGTTGGCAGACTAAATGTTTTAACTGCTAAGCCACACCACCAGGGTGAAATTTGTATGTCTTAAGTTTTGCGTTGGCATATTTCAAGTAGTGTCAGCTTCCCTCCTTAGATGAGTGCTTGGAAAGGGGCCAAGAGTGTCAGTTCTTTGGTGACCCAGTCTCCAGACTCCAGAGACTATCATGATATTGGTTTCCTAGTCCAAATGTTACAACCTGATATCCGGGAGGGGGGTGAGATGTGGAATCTGTGGGCGGTCGTCAAGATAGAATAGCCATCGCAGTGGCCTAAATTTAATGGCATGAAATATTTAACTTAAGAAGACCGATGCAAAAAATGCAATCTCTCACAGAGAGCATTTCTTGGTTGCTTTTTGGGCTTTGCTGAATTTAATTGACCAGTAACTAACCCTCAGTGTCACAACCTCTGTCCCGTTAACCTTTACTGTAGATACAGTGCTGACTGCGTAAAGAAACAATCATTTAGAGCCATTAAAGGCCAGGGCACTTGTAGTCTTCATTTCGCTCTCTCTCTCTCTCTCTCTCTCTCTCTCTCTCTCTCTCTCTCTCTCTCTCTCTCTCTCTCTTTCTCTCTGTCTAGTGCTTGTTTTTTATCATCTCATTCCTCCATCTGTCTCTCTCTCGAGCTCAGCATGACTTCCACATGTCCCACGGCAATGGCGTCATGTTATGGTAATTCTGAAATGGGCCGTTTAGCTATCACAGGTACTTGACAGTGGATGTGTTTTTAATGATCAGGCCATTGAGGGTTTAATCACGGGGCTGCTGAGGGAAAAAACATGCTTTCTGAGCTGCACTCCAACCAAGTTTGCTGCTTAAATATGCATCGTAAAGTTCATTTCTGGGTATTTTTGGAAGGAATAATGCGATAAAGCAGTCTCGGGCTGATTGTTTTGTGTTTATCTGCTTTGGGTTGTCTCCAGTCTCGGGTTACTCGCATGTGTGGTGGCTCATCTTACCCCTGGGGCTCTAATGTTTGACTCTTGCTGCAGACACGGTCCTGTTTTTGAGGTAGAGGATTAGAGGAAAAGTTTTTTAGTAATGTGCCCCCCTCCAATACACACACACACAAACACTCAATGAATGACAGGCCTGGTCATTTGCATGAACTGTTTCCCTTGAATGGAGCTGATGATGCAGGGATTGGAGTATTGTGGTGGAAACGGAGTATGAACCAACAAAGAAGTGCATTCACCAACATCTCCTCCCTCCCATCTCTCTCTGATCAGCCCTCCACCACCTCAAGCTTACTTTCCCTGTATGAATAGAGCGAGAGAATGTAAACTGAGGCCTGCTCTCCAGCGTGTTTACACACATTTCCCGTTTTCTGTCTCTTTTTGCACGAACGATGTGTGTCATAAGTTCTTTGCAGATTGAATTGTCCCTTACGGTGAATGACATCGCTTTGTTAACATCGAGCTGTTTCCCTCGGTCTCGAGTGAGCCCAAAATGTCCCGGAGCTCTCTGGATTATCACATTATCAGACCCCCCACAGCAGGCTTTTATTCATCTCAAGAGCTTTCCTTCCTCTCACCACACACAAGAGGGAACACTCTCAAACCGTCTGGAAACGGAAGTGGAATACATCATTATATCCATAGAGAGGGAGATTCGGTGTATTTTTACATATGCCCGACCGTCTGGTCACTCCTTTGCCAGGAAGAGTCTGCGATTTGATATTGATGACTTCATAATGGCTTCCACACAATTTCATTTGCCACTCAGATGTTTGTAGAATAAGACTGAGGCTTGAAACGTGCTTGATGCAAATGCTTTGAGCTACTCAAGCTCGATTTCAAATGATGGTTGAAAAGTCTCTTAAGCAAGGCTGTCTTTATTTGATCAAAAATACATTAAAAACAGTAATATTGTGAAGTATTATTTCTATTTAAAATAATCGTGGTCTATTTGAATATATTTTAAAATGTAATTTATTCCTGTGATGGCAATTTTCAGCATCATTACTCCAGTCTTCAGTGTCACATGATCCGTCAGAAATCATTCTATTATACTGATTTGGTGCTCAAGAAACATTTCTTATGATTATCAATGTTGAAAACGGTCATATGTGCACATTTACATTAATTTATGTGTTTGCAACCTTGCATAACTAGCATTCCACATGCGAGTAATGTAGATGTAACAGTCTGTATGTTTGTATAATGTGTTTCTGTTGCTGTCTGTGTGATTGTGACCAAGCCGTTTTGTTTTCTGCTGAGTTATTTACAGATCTTACTGTTCCTCATCTGTGAAAAGTAGTCTGGCAGTCTCTCTCTCTCACTCTCTCTGTCTCTGGGTGGGGTGAAGGAACTTCCTTTTTCTCTGCTGCTTGCTGAGGGAAGGTCACAGACTGTGTAGTTGCTCAACCTCCCTCGACATACATGTGTGTGTGTATATATAAGTGTTTGTGAGTGCGTGTCTGTCTGGTGCTTTCAGTCAGCAGCCGGAAGACACAGAAAGACAGGATGTTCTGTGTCCCTCGCTCAGACACAGTCAATAATTAAGCGTAAAATGTACCTAGTCATTATGATCAAGCTGTCTCAGGTCCAAAACGCATCATCTTTTAATACTCTGTGATGAAGAAAATTGTGTTACGCTTGTCTGAGATCTTGTTCAAAGGATTCAAAAGAGTTTGGCAGCTTGGTAAACAAGGTTTGAGTTTCCTGAACTGTAGTATACAGGTTCAAAGTGTAAGTCCAGGTGTTGAGTTGGCTTCATGAGCTATCATGATTACTTTATACTGATAAAAATGTCTGGATGTAATTGTCAGGAGTGGCGATGAATGATTAGGTGGATTAGAGACAAAATAGGTTGACTGGCCATTTACATGACGCACTAAAAACTTTTTTATGTGTTTTAGCCTTCATTTATACGACAACTGCGTTTTGGGGGCCTGAAAACGCAAACTTTTGAAAACGGGTTTGAAAGTACAAGATTTTAAAATGATACCGTTATTGACTCCATGTGAACTACAAAAATGCACATTTGTGAAAACGGTCATGCATTTGCGTATAATGTGTTATGTCTATAGGCATGTAGTTTTTCTTTACAAACACTACAACTACTGGTCTGGCATGCATGATAGAGTTTTTTATCGTTTTTTGCGGATTCGTGTGAATGGGGATCGCTTTAACAACGTTGTGAAAAACGCAAAGAAAAAACGTTTCCATTTTTAGTACATTGTTGTTGTGTAAACGTACCCTTATATTGTAAACAATTGACTAAATGCATTTAATGAGACTCAATTTTTGAGATTTCAATTGATTAAAATGTATTTATTACATGGTACGCTGATGAATAAATTAAGTAAAACAAAAATAATCAATATTTGATGAGAAATCTCCAAAATGAAAATCATGCTCATACATTAATATGGCTGATGAAAGCATGAAGTGGCCTATCTTTAACATACAGGTCACAGAAATCCATTTGACAATTGAGTTCTTCTATCGAGGTAGACCCTACACAAGAAGCATTTTTGCATTTCGTCTGCACTATTTTTAAATTGTTTAAACATGAACCAAAATAATGTATGGTGAAATATATATATATATATATATATATATATATATATTTTTTTTTTTTTTTTTTTTTTTTTTAGTGGATTATTTGCACTAAATGAATGTTTAATAACTGCCCTGTTATAATAATGTTTTTTTTCACTGTACATTTTATTTTATCAGATTATGCCTAGGCTAGGCTACTTGATGAAAATAGTTGGCATTTTCATTTTTCATAGCAGTAAGCACAAGGAGGCACATATCATGAGCATTTCCCACGTAGTCATGCATTTGATTTCCCCCTCTGAGTTTCCTGTTAAATGTGGAGGCGTTTTTATCAGGGGTTATTTCGAGAGTTTTGGCAGACGGCGTGTTCTTGCCGCCAGTGCAGGAAAACCACAGCTCAGTGACGGGAAGGGAGAGTTGCGACAGTCGCATTCCAGGACAGCCACTCCCGAAGTACAGCGAGAGACTGATTATGTAAATGTCTGTATGAATGGCCATGAATGAAGCGTGCCCTCTCACTCTCGTATTCGCATTCGCTCCGTGTCTGCCGGCACACTTAGACGCACACACACACACCTGCTCGGTACCAGAACCCTTCTCCTGCTGACTTCTCGTCTCCTCTACAATCAACTGTTTTTTCCCTTTCTCTCGATCTTTAATTCCCGTCAGGTGCTGGAAGTGTGCTGTAAACCTCTCTAATCATCCAGTCATTAAAGCATAATTTAACCGCTCTCAGCCTTTGAAGCAGTTTTCTCGCTTAATTGTTCGCTCTTTGGAAACAAAGCTACGTAATTTTCTCCGAATCACGCCCTTGAAAATGCTTTTGATGAACACCTTGCGTGTTCATTTTCTCTCTTCCGTCCTCCGCGTTTGGTTCGGCTGACTTGTGATTTTTGTTTTGGAGAGAGAGAGAGAGAGAGAGAGAGGGAGAATGGCATCTTTCCAACCCCCTCTCTACCATCCCCAGCGCCTCAGAGAATTCTGGGATATCTGGTGGAGAACTGAGAGGGTGCAAGAGCTTTGGGAGAGGAAGCCAGTTCCCTAAGGGGATATTAGGTATGTCCCGTCTCATTCGCCAGGCATATCGTTCTTAAGCCACACACACACACACACACACACACACACACACACACACACACACACACACACACACACGCACAGCGGATGGCTCAACTCGACTCAGCAGCAGCTGGCCCCTGGTATGCATATCAATGGCTGCAGCGCGAAAAGCTGCATTTGCGCATTTCTCTGCCTCCCCTTCAGAATGCGAGGGGCTTCACGGGTAGGTCTACGGATAGTCCTGCAGCTGCCCCGACAATACACACCAGTGGATCCGTCTGAGAACTGAGTCGAACGGCTGATCTGAGACCGCACTGGTCAAAGTCTTCCTAAGTATGTTCCAGAACTTGGACTCGTGAGGTCAAAGACCTGCGAGGCAGTGAAACGGACCCTGTGTTGTTCAGTCGGTTACTGATATGAACATGCTTTTGTTTGGATATCCGCAAGGGTCATTTTTTATTTTTGCGTAAGAGTGCCAGGCGAGAAACCCGAACAGTTTTACAAAGTATGAAACTCTGTGAAAAAGCTCGGTAATCGCTTGCTTTCATAACAAAGCTCATTCTTCCCACTGATCCTGGTTTTAAAAAAAAATCCCTCATGTGCAGTCCTGGGTGGTTATTTAATTCGACAGGGTTTTTTCAGGAGTGAGCAGCAGCTGAGTGTTCTAACGAGTCTCCTTTAGGTGCTAATTAAGATTTTTCGAATAGTCCGTCACTGACAAGCCCAAACTGATGGATCATAACGGTGATTAACCGGGCAAAGAGAGAAAATGTGTGGCTTTGCTTTAGAGATAAGACACGAACATCTCCCTGGAACAATTCAAACCCTAATTGCTTTTGTGGCTCTGTAATGCAAATGCAAGTCAATTCATTAGTGTTTTTATACACTAACAGTTCAATTCTTGTGTGAACATTCATGCTTGGCTTATTAGCCACATCCTTGCTAATTTGATCAGTTTTTCACCTCTCGAGCTGAGTTTTCAAATCAAAATGGCACTTATTCTGCTTTGCTGTTCATCGTTATTTATCAACCTCAGCAGGGAGTAAGTCAAGTCTTTCTCTGTTTTTTTGTTGTTGCCATCATTGACTTTAAAATATGCTTGAGAGATCAAATATACTTAAGAAATAGACTTCCTTCACACTAGGTGCTCTATTTAATTTGATGCAAGCAAAAGCGAGGCTGTGAGGGATGGAAATGCAGTTCGTTCAATATGCAATATCACAACCATTTTTTTAGGGATGCACGATATATCGGCCACCATATCGGTATTGACCGATATATGATAATTTTTTATGTTATCGTAATCGGCTCGATAAGAAAATTTAGCCAATATATTAAAGCCGATAAATAATGGGTTATTTTCTTCAGCTGAGATACCTCAAATGCACACTGTTAGCCATGATGGTTTTGAATAGCTTTAAATATGATTGGAATAACTTTAAAAAAAGGAAAATACAGTTAAAAGTGCAACATCCACAGCACAAGTCTGTCATATAGGCTACATAAAATTATGATGAGAACATTATAATTGTGTGCTTGGGACATGGCTTTAATGGTGAGACTTTTGTTTTTGTTATCAGGCTCTCAGAAATTTGATTTATCGGCCAATATATTGGTCATCGGCTTTCAAATATAAAGAATTATTGGTTATCGGCCAACATTTTCATATTGTTGCATCCCTAGTTGTTTTATATCGGCAAATCACCAATGTTTTGTCATTTGAACAATTGATATCCATGTACATGATAGTACTACACAGTGAAGAGACGGAACTTCTTAAATGCCTAACAGCCTCATATTAATTCACATCAAATTAAATATGCTATGTATACGTGGTAGCATATTAATACAAATGAATCATTTAAATATATAAATCCCACATTAAAATAATAAAGCTGCCTTATTTTGGCCAAATTAAGAATGAGAGAAATATTGATTATAAATATAAATCCTTTAATATTGAAACTAAGTATCAGTACAATAAGTGCTATGTATAAGATATATAATTTTAAGTCAGTAGTGAAGTTCTAATGTAGTAAGTATGCTGCATAGTAGGCAGCTCACTAGGTTTGGAGCTCAAAGCATTATAACTCAAGAGAGCTAACCTGATGCCTTTACTGCCTACACAGTTACAGAGATTCTTATGAACTTAGAAACGTTGCGATTTCAGTTATATTGCAATCGAAAAGAAGACATTTTGGAAAATTATACCCTCTTACATAATTTCCCCTCGTCATAGCTTAAGCTCTATTGTGACATTATATCACACCCTCTTAGACACACGCTGCTAAGCCTCCTAGTCTGTCCACCCCCTCCCCCAGGATGCAGTAGCTAAAATCTCATTAATGTCAGATGGAGATAAACACAGATAAAAGAGAGAGGTTCATCACAGGGCATCCTCTTTTTTCACACTCCTTCCACCAGCCCCCACACATCAGTCAGCCCATTCAGTGTATGTGTGTGTGTGTGTGTTTGTATTGGCTGGCCTTTGGGAAAGCATTCATATACCTGGCTGAAAGGGACGACTGGGGGAGGTGGAGAAAGATGTGATGGGGGGCTGGCAGACAGAAGAGTGTAGGATGGAGGAGGGAGCTTTTTCTGTCTGGCATTAACAGGGGGAGGGGTGGGAAAATAGATGCGTTTCGGGGGTTTCCTGGGTTACTGTGATTGTCAATCTGAAACTTAATTTGCTGATATATAAAGTGTGAGGTAAATGTTTGATTTAATGAAAGACATTATGAACGTTTCATTTCAGGCAGACTGTCAGAATGGGCTCCTGCGTACTAGTCATATCTGAATAACAAGTACAAGTGAATGAACGAATTAGGAAAGAATGACTGAAGTAGGAAAGAAAGGAACTTGATCCAATGTTCTAACTGGCTTTATATCTGCGACATGCACTCTTTAAACAAATAAAACCTCATGCATTCCTACTTTTTTTTTGTATTCATTCATTCATTCATGGCACTGATATGTATTATTAATGACAGTTAAGCACGGATAGAAAGAAACATGACGACAAATTACTGGATGAGTTTGGCTTTGAAAAATTAATCGCGCAACTAAATCGCCTGTCAGCCTCTCTCGGTGCTCTGACATAAAGATTGTAAGATTTCTGTCTGTTCTGTATTGGTAAAAAAGAACAATGTATTTTTTTTTCATGACTTTAAAATTTGACCTAACTTATTTTCTGTAACATTTTGGTTGTATTGTGCATGATTCTGAAACAGTTTTTGTTTTCTTCAGATGTAGCCAAGGCCGTGTGGGGGGGGAGACAATTTATATTTACCTAAAAAGTCTACTTTTCACAATCCAATCTAATGCAGATGGATGCATTCAAGTTATTTATTCAATTCATGTTATTTACTGTTGAGTATTCAGTTTGAAATATGTCAAATTACTTAAGTGAGTAGTTTTATGTTGTTTTTTAAGATCATACATTTATTTTTTGTGCAATTTGTGTGGGATTTCCAGCTGTATTTTACAATGCTCTCTGGAATACTCAATTCTGATTGGCCAGTTCTTTTCTCAGGGCCACACATAATGCATCCTACGTGAAATTTCTGTCTGAAATTCACAGCAGTTCTTTAGACTGCTACTGTGATTGAAGATCGCTGAGCAAAATACGTGTTTTTTTTGTCTTGTGGGGATTTTCTGCAATGTCAGCTGAGCCCTTTTGCCTTTGTGTGACGGAGTGAGTCACACTTTAGCTGGCAGTGTGTGTTTGTGTGTCTAAGAGCAGTGCGACACATGACCCTTCCCATCAAACCCCTCTCTATTCAGGCAGACTTACCAATCAGATGCTTCCATACAGCTCCCATCGGACAGATGGCTGTCTGACAGAGACAGCGTGACATATACACACATTGAGAGACAGCGACACTTCCTCAAACTGAATGACTATGACAAAAAAATATGCTGCCCCTTTTGGAGTCACACTGCCCCTATAGCAGCTATCTATAAATCTGCATGCCATAGCTTGAGGGAAAGATTGTATCGTACAGTTGATGTGTTTGTAGACCTACATAAATACCCCATGTTACTCGAGTATATTGCATAAAATATTTTGAATATAGAAATTATCTTGCTCTATATATTTCATACCTTGCAAGTTCTGAAAGACTTTTTACTGGCATGTAAAGCCTTGTAAACATAGCCTCTGAAAGAAAGAAATAGACACGCAACATCCTTCCTCACCCCGTTCTAAATGAAGAGTTCGTCTGGGCCCAGTGGCACTGGTTTGAGATGCACCATAATTTGGTTTGGTTAGTCAGACTGCCGTTCTTTGAAGCGTGCCCTACACAGAAGGAGTCTACTTTATAATGTGTAATTTGACATTGAAATGAGTAGACAGACATACTATTACAGTACACGGCTAGGGAATATGCAACTCAAATCCTCTAGTTATGTTTGCTGAGAGTGGAATCGCAGGGTAGGGTGAAACACTGCTGTCTGGGCTCTGGCTACATCTACAGAGAAGAGAGAGAGCGAGAGGGAGACAGATGATGGGTTTGCTATCGTGACTGCTGTTCTGATGTCAGTTCCAGACTGGCAGCAGGGCATAGATGATATTAATTGTACAATTCAGTGTGAATGTGCGTAAAAAGGTAAATACATTTACTCACTCATAACACTGTCTGTCACCCACCCAGATGCTTCATCATTGAATCAGAACATCCAAACATTCACACACACACACACACACACACGCACGCACGCACGCACACACGCACGCACGCACGCACACACGCACGCACGCACGCACACACACACACATACACACACATACACACACACACACACACACACACACACACACACACACACACACACACACACACACACACACACACACACACACACACACACACACACACACACACACACACACACACTCGACTCAAGAGCTAAATGATGATGTAATCACAAGCCTACATAACCTGCCCACAAAAAACATGCCACAATTTTGAAAAGATATAGACCTAATAAAGTACATTTATGTAATCATGAATCAGCAGGGATAATGAATAAAATCAATGCACACACGATATTTGTAAATAAAATATGTGGAAATAAAGCATAACATACTGCGTTTCAAATGTAGCTTTGTTGATTATCATGCAATGTTTCACAGTTTTGTACCATTTTGTTTTCTTTCACTTCTATCTCTCCTGACTGAGGTGCAGCCTTTTTTTCAGGCCCCAAATCAAAATTTTTTTTTGGGTAGAAACATATTAAAAGATATCCGGCACTTTCTGTGAAAACGAGTTTATGCTTTGGTCTACTAAATGGTGAGTAGCATCTGAGTTAGCAGACGTGTACATTACACTATGACATCATACAGGTGAAACCCTGACCGCAGAACACATAGTAATCTTGTTTCAAAGTTGACCTTTTACAGGCCACAGGCCAAGAATTACAAGATTACAGGCCACACAACTGGGGCAGAGGGCAAGTGTGTGCTGGTGTGTGTGGACACCAGTCTAACCACACAAAGGCCTGTGCTCACACCCTGTCTAAAATGAACAACCACAACCCTGCGGTTTGAAACGCAACACGGCTCTGCCATCAATGTGTTCTGCGTGTTTGCATTGCATCGGGAGGCAAATCAGGGTCTTTTTTTGTGCATGCGTGAGTATGTCTTGGTGAATGTTAAATAAAGAGAGGGTGCAGACCTAATGTCGAGGGAGAGCACGCCAAGGTCCCACCTCTAATCCTAAAGTTCAACTGGGCTCCCTTTGTTCTTCAAATCTTTAAAAAGGATCAGCTGGAGCTCAGGAACAGGACTAAGACTAGAAGACAAAGCCCAGGCCTAAGACTATTGTTTTGGCTGTGGTCTTCATAAGCCATGCTACGTTTTTTTTGTCCTGTTTTTTTTCCAGACCAAAAGGGCCGTTCACATCAAGGACAATAACTATAACGATAACTATAAAGTTTTAATAATCGTCTAACTCAATGAGAATAGGGAAGTCCACAACTGTAACGGCACAGAGGAAAGATATAATTGGAATCACTTTCAGAATGAAACATTGACAGCCTATCAGAGTCCACCCGACTTTAAACAGCTTGAGCATTTAAAGTGGCAGATGAAATAACTGCAGTGCACGCTTCGAATAGACAATATTATTGTGTGTTGTGGATGCTAACATAGTTATCGTTCTTGGCGTGAATGGGCCTTGAGCCTAGCATAGCTAACGTGTTGTTGCTTTAAGATGTAACGTGTAATGCAGAGAGAGAGAGAGAGAGAGAGAGAGAGAGAGAGAGAGAGAGAGAGAGAGAGAGAGAGAGAGAGAGAGAGAGAGAGAGAGAGAGAGAGAGAGAGAGAGAGAGAGAGAGAGAGAGAGAGAGAGAGAGAGAGAAACGCAATGTACAGAACAAGTAGATACACATATGTTTGCAAGATGTCTGCTAAATTATTAATCTAGACAGCATTGTGCACTGTCTTAAGTGCCATATTAACATAAAAACATAAAAAAGGCAGCTGTACGTAAATTTTGAATCACAAATGTTGTGTAAACATTCAGTTAATGTTGATCTAACATCAGCAAGGGAATGTATTTTCCTCAAAAAATGTCTCGTCAAATGTATGTGTGCTCTCTGGGGAATGTAGATTGTAGTTCAGTACCTATGCTAATCGTAAGATTTATTTTTTATGTTCTGTAAAAAATTTCTAAATAGTTTTTTTTTTTTTTTTTTTTAATAGAGCGCTTTGCGGTTTCAACAGACACAACAATATGATCACTTCATCACTTCCTGGTTTGCCGTTGCTAAAGATGGCTGCCAGTTAAAGCCCTGTGGCTATAGAGGAGAGGCAGTGCTAGGCGTGACACAGAAAGCTTGTCATTTTGTTCTTTAATTAAGGGACGTGGTGTATCAGTTCCAGCCTTAAAGTCCGCAGGCTATTTTGGTTTTGCTGAACAGGTAACAAAAGAATGTCTGTCTCGGTTCAACAGCACCCTTCCCCCGTGCTTTCTCTCGCCGGAGACTCTGCTGTTAAGCGCAAACAATGGCACACTAGTCGGTGGCCCACATGAATCATGCTGCGGTTTTCCAATGATGTCACATTGTGGTTAGCAAATAACTTCATAACTTCAAATTTATAATTACTTAAATTGATTTATGAGACAGCTGCTGGTGGGGTGCAGGACCAATCAGAGTTCTGACTGAATGACATTTTTCTACAATGTGAAATAAATTAAATGGTGAAACAGTATGTTTTCCTTTAAAGTACAGGAACATGATCTGTTGCTTATTTGTGATTTACTAATACACATTAATGGATTTTTGTAGCTATTTTAAATTTGTAGAGTCTAAATTTGAGTCTAAATTTGTCGAATTGAGATTTCAGATTCACAAATCTTTTTTTAAAATAAATTGAGTGAATTTTTTTCTCAGTTTTACAAATTTGACAAGTTCAGTCCACCACATCAGGTGTCATTGTTACTGGTCTTATTGTGAGCAATTCATTGTATGTGGTATTTAAAAAGAAATATCTTGAATTATACGCCTTTTATTAAATATCTGTTTCATCAAAATATTTAGTAAATATCTATTTTGTTTCAGCCACATACAAATGGACAAAATCAAGTCTGGCTATGCCCTACATTTTTGGTTGTGAATGTAATTTCATTTGACTTTAGTAGAGTAAGTGGATACGTACTCCCTGAGAAGTGATTGGATGAATGGTCACACCTCTTAACCAATCAGAAGTTATTCAGAAAGGCCACAAGGTTTATGGATTTAAGGAGCATGTATGTATGTGTATAGACAGATGTGTGTGTGTTCTCGGCTTACTCTATGTGAATTAAAAGTGTCGGAAACAATGGCATTTAATACCATTAGCATCCAGGATAGTGTGGTGCTTCAGGTTAGTGATCGTAGGTCATAGATCCCTCGCAATTAATACTATTCCAACCCAGTACCACTCCTCCAAATGAGCTGACAGCGGACATGCTAAATAAAACAATGTGTGTGAAACCAGAGCTGTGTATGTGGGTGTGTGTGTGTGTGTGTGTGCCCACGAAAGGAGGTAAAGGCTCAGGTTAAAGCCGCATGGCTCCCCCTGCGCTCTGCGCTAACCTGTAGACGTTCTACAACACTACTACAGTTGAATCCATTGATTTACTGTCTGAAGCCACTCCTCGCCTGCCTACGCATGTAATCTTGTTCTGAAAAGGACTGTCACACACGCTCACATGCAAACACGAGCACACACAGACATGGAATCGGAGAGAAAGCCGAACACAATCTCTGCCAGCTCTTTTTTTCCAAGAGGAAATTGAAGATAATTGTACCCTCCAACTAGCCTGCCCGGTTTTAAGGGGGCATCCTATATCTGACAATACTTCATTGTTTGCTCTCTATAAGACTGTCTCGATGAAGTACAATGTCTGAAATAAATCGCTCCAATAGAGGGATCTAATTACAGGTTACTACTATTTACATTTGCGCTGTGCAGACTTTTGTAGTAATGGTTTAATGTATTGCCCCCTCTATTTTTCTCTCTTCACTTTGACCTTTATCTCACTATTAGGCCTATCAGTCTGTTTAATTATCTCTTTACCTTGGCTTCTAAGAATCCGTCGTATCAGTAGGTCAAGGTGGTTGCTGTTTTCTGCAGCTCTTTGTCAACAACATTGTGCTTTAAAACACAAAGGTCCAGACTATCCTATACACTATGCATTTGCATCAGTACTGAATTAATTGGACTTGTATGGATGGAGCCCAACAAACATGCTTTTCAAAATATTAACTCAGCCTCAAAGAGCTTTAGTTTCAAGAAAATGCCAACAATGTGGAGGTTTCCCTTGTCATTTAACTGTATGTTCATACTCCATTGGAGAGCCAACCATTTTTTGTTACCAATCCAGGATTGTGCAAAATTCAAAATTTGACATTTGAGTAGGAATGACAGGAAAATAAATGTACTTCCTTTGAATGTTAATTTAATTCTACTTTCTCAATTTTATAATTTGAATTGCAATTCTACATCCTGTTTGCTACCTTTATTCAAATCAAATTGAATTTAAGTGCACGTTCTGAGATTTTTTTTTAATTATTACTCTAATTTTTTTATTCCATAAAAATCTGTCCAGAACTTTCGGATACGGTAAATAGTGTCCTCCTGTCTCATCCGTCTTACCCACTAGGCCTTCCATATTACCATCTATTGCTCCATCCATCTCTTCACAGACGCTAATGGAAACATTAGCCTGTGTTAGCTTCAAGCGAGCTTATTATGCAGCCTAGGCCTTATCAATTCACTTCTGTCTCAATTAGCATCAGCTTCAATGCTGTCTCTCTCTGGCCGCGAGGAGTTGCATCGATCTACAACTCAATGGATCTCTTGAACGATTTCACACGGACCCGGCCGACTCTTCAAAAGTATTCGTATTCAAAGTACGAGCATATTTAAACACTTTATACTTTATAATGATCATAAATATGATGGCTATCAAAGACATATAGATGAGTGTATTTTAGAGCTGGTAATATTTCAGTTTGACTGCGATTTGGCTTTGGCTTAGCTTAAGTGGTTGGTCGATCGCAAAGTGGCTTTTAAAGCAAAACTACAGTGAAATAGCGAAGACGTTCTTCAAGCAACGATTACATACATTTTGCAAAAGGCTTGTTGTTTCTCTCCAAGTCTGATTAAAGTGCAAGGGCAATTTGTTTATCCACTCACGCCCTTGTTAAGGTCTGTGCATGTGTGGGGGTGTATGGCCCTGAGATCTATTGATTGCTGCAGGAAGCACATTCTGATGTTACACTGGGCTTCCTGAATTTGATGCCGTCTCCTTAGACATCATATGTGAAGGCATTTTGACTGTGTGTGTGTGTGTGTGTGTGTGTGTGTGGGTGTGTGTGTGTGAGAGAGAGAGAGAGAGCGAGAGAGAGAGAGAGAGAGAGAGAGAGAGAGAGAGAGAGAGAGAGAGAGAGAGAGAGAGAGAGAGAGAGTATC
Organism: Siphateles boraxobius; assembly: GCF_051911475.1. NCBI lineage: Eukaryota > Metazoa > Chordata > Actinopteri > Cypriniformes > Leuciscidae > Siphateles > Siphateles boraxobius. Next base: position 26,767,303 of record NW_027509219.1, read on the forward strand.
CTTACCTCCCCTCAGACAAGGAGACAAAACAGCTCAACCTCTGTCCTTGCTTAAAGACACAACAGCTCTCCAATGACACAGACTTCTTTCTTGCTTGCCCACAATAATAGGCTATGGCTCAGTCTTTTACTGAATAACACTCCAGAACAGAGCTGCCACATTCTCTAGCCTATGAAATGCCTTATTCACAACTTACACTTTTGTTACATACCAGGTAGTGCACCATTCATAACTGAATTGAGAATGTGTTTTTAAATTCCGATTCCTGATTTTGAATTGAATTGAGGTAGCAAAGAGGATGAAGAATCACAATTTAAATGTGAATTTAAGAACATAACATTGTTAACATAAAGTCTGGATAACCTAAAGATAGATAGATAGATAGATAGATAGATAGATAGATAGATAGATAGATAGATAGATAGATAGATAGATAGATAGATAGATAGATAGATAGGTAGACAGATAGACAGATAAACAGATAGATAGATAGATAGATAGATAGATAGATAGATAGATAGATAGATAGATAGATAGATAGATAGATAGATAGATAGATAGATAGATAGATAGTCTAAAAGACAGAGGGAAGGAAAGTAAAGGAGAGAATCTAAGCCAGCAGGTTCTATTCTTGAGTGTGTAGTTTTTGGCAGCAATGACAAAAGAACACACACTCTCTACGTCCCCTGTGCAGGGACCTTATTCCAGCTCTGCCTGCTTATCAGATGAAATCAGACCCCGTCTCTTTTCTGCTGCTCAAACTGTCTCCTGAGGAGGCCCAGATCGCTCCTCTGCCTGGGTGTAGTCGCTCTCACTGGGTCTCAGCCAGTTCTTCCACTTCCTGGGGCTCTCCATTTACCTAAGGTCTACTCAGTTTGTCAGTCTTGCTCTAGATGAACTACACAGTGATCTGAAACGGGGATCTTGAATGTTGTCATTGTAGGCTAATCTGGCACTGGTCTAACATTTGACTGCCAAGTCATACCCGGTGGAGGTAGAAAGGTAGATAGAGAGATGGGTAGATAGGTATCATGAATATAATGAGTAAATTCTTTAATTATGTTTCCCAGAGTCCTAAACTAACTTCTGAAGTAAAACCTTAGAACAAGTAACAGATAAAATATTATCGATCACTTCCTCTTTGTCTCTCTGTCCCTAATTCTCATTCCGACTGGATCTCTCCTGTGCCCATTCACAGGTCCCATCCCCCTCACCCCTCTTTTATGCCTGTAACAGTAAGCCTTGTGATTGTGCCCCAGAGCGAAGGCTCTCCCCGAGCTGAACTCATTTGGAACAAAACGCTGGCGGCTTTGAGGGAAAGAGCCAGCATGTTCTAGTCAACCTGCTGAGTGTTCAGTGAGGCCAACACCACTCTGAGACTCATGGGCTCACACATACACACACACACACAGACACACTGATGTCAGCACAACTCGAACAAACACACACTCCAATCAAAGCTCCTTTGTACTGTCCTCTCCCAAAGACAAGGGCTGCCAAACAACATCAGCAGCACCAACAAGCGCAACAATTCGCCATCCACAAAACCCCTCACCAAGCAGGAACTGTTGAATTTGCTCAGGAGTCGGTTGTTGGAACATTTCGACACTGTTAACCAACTTGAAAGGAATCAAAAGAGCAGATCGTAAAGCAAACTCATTCAGTAAAAGGAGTGCGCTAGTGTTTTTCTTCTCCGTTCTCATTTCAAAAGCCCTGGTGAATAAAAAGCCCACATGAAATGTGTTAATTTTCCCATTGACGCTTGTGTAAACAAGTAATCCTCTCAGCCAAAGGTGATCTCTCTTGTGAAATCATTGTGTGAAAACTGACTAATGATAACGACCAAACCCCACCACGTACGTTGTGCGTGCACCCATTGTGCGTGATTGACCGAGAATGCTCATATTTAATAGCAACCGAGTTCTGGATATGTTTGGCTAGTAAATTGTGCGGCTGAACTTTGAAACCTGAGTTGGGGCCCCAGACACGGAGACAGGGAAGTGATTGGGCCGAGCAGAGCATGCACGCTGATAAATGTTTATTTAGTTTTTGATAACATATCGGCCGGCCTCTTCAGCTTCTGTTGAGTGGAACTGGCTCGACTTCCTGTCTCTCTCTCGTTAATCTCCTCCAGCCCGCGATAGAAACAATCTATCAGAGTCAAGCTATCAGTCGATTGCAGTCAAAGACCCCATAGATTGGCTGTGGGAGCTACAGAGTGGCGTTCTCATGGCTTAGCGGCTTTGAAATTGGGTTCAATCTGAGCTTTGATTGGCTGTCTACGTATATAATAAAGGTCCCAGAAGGGGGTTTTCGCCGCAATACCATAGAAGCACCATTTAATTAGGGTTCCCCAAAAAAACTTTCAATGATGAGTTCTAAAAAGAACCTTTTTTTTCTTATTGTATGATTTTAATCATCTAAAAAACTTTTTCCACTCTAAACAACATTTTGTGCAGTGGATAGCTTCCTAGGATGTTAAAGGTTCTTCATGGAACCAAAGATGCCAATGTTTCATTTTTAAGAGTGTAAATAAAAAATACAGTCCTGAATGGCATATAAATTGAATTTGCTGAAGGGTAGGTTCCAGGTTTGTGCACAGCAGCACTCAGACCTTTTCCTGTCAAGCGTCTCAGGAGTGGTATTTCCTCTGTGAGTTCAAATATCAGGAAAACGCACATCTCTGTGTGTAATATGCTTGCTCGTGCACGCCTGGCTGTCACTAAAGAGGTATAATTCTAAATACCTCAGTGACAGGAGAGTTAATGTGGTTGCTAAGCAAATCTGCACTTCCTGTGCTAAATAAGAGTTCTACTGACTGCTTCCTGGCTGGTGGGCTGGAAAGGCACGCTCACGCATACTCCTACCCTGCTGCAGACATGCAGTGTAAATGGGTCTTTGCTAGTGTGCTCATGTAGAGAATAATTGTATTACTGAGGGGGGTTGCCCAACTCATTGTTTTCATGCTGCATCCATTTGACAGGAAATTAGCATTTTCCAGATTAAATGATCTCTGTGATGATATAAGATTTGATAGTCTATTAATTCACTTCTTTCCTGGTAATTTATTTAAATTTGGACCCTTTGACCTTTTACAACTCTTGCCAACACTAAAATGACACTGGCCATTACAGCATGGGGTTACGTAGGCATGTGTAACCCTGTAAGGTAACATTACAGTTCCACCGTGCAGCCGTGCAGACATGTAAACCGCATGTGTGTAATGGTCTCTCACACTCAAGACGGCTAGCCGGTCGTTCCGTGAAAGCCAATCCTGATGCCGTGGGTCAACTGTCCATCATGCTGGAGTGAGATTTCATAGCGTCCAAGTTCTTTAATTACAGAAGTGAAGCAGTGGAGCTAGACCAAAGATCAGGGTGTATAGTATGCTGCAGGACATTAGCATTTTATCAGGTGATCTGAGCTAGCTGGGTAAGTAATAAAAGTCATAAATTAGAAGTCTTATTTATTTATTTATTTATTTATTTATTTATTGCAATGGACGTGTGATTAGTATCTGATTTCATTTTTGATATTTAGTTTTGATAATGATTCCATGATCATATTTCACCCCAAAGCCAAAATAAAAAATATGAAATGACTTTCTGTGTAAATACAATAAAGCCTATTTTAAGACCCTTCATATTTTTTTGTCCTGTTACGTATTTTCTTTGCTTATTTTTTTAATTGCCACAATGCAAAAATAAATCATAAAGTTTTATCCAATTATTAAAAATAAAGTATTATTAAATATGTAGTTAAATATGTAATTTCTTTCACTTGATTTTGGGGTGAAATATATAGGAATATATATATATATATATATGACGTCATGCTTTTATTTTGTTATTATATCTATGGCATCATATTTTTAGAATAAGAAGCTAAATATAATCAAAGGATTTGAAGAGTTTGAATATTCCGATTTTTTTAATATTAGTTAGTGTTTAAGAGTGAAAGTGTTATCAATTAATGTATGCGTGTGTCTGTGCATAGGTGGAGTTTTGAGTCTGCATCTGTGTGCTTGCTAGTGTGTGACCTGATTCAGCTAAGTGTGGTAAACTCACTCTCTCTCTCTCTCTCTCTCTCTCTCTCTCTCTCTCTCTCTCTCTCTCTCTCTCGCTCGCTCTATTATGGATCAGACTGCATAACGGTACGCCTGACAGGCTCTGCAGTGCCATGCAGAGTAGCAATGCCTAGTTTATCGTAATGCTTTTACGCATGGCTGCACTTACTCTTCCCTCCTCCCAGTGACTGGCCCAGGTAGGGTGTCCCCTTTTTAAAGATTGATATAATCTGTGATATTAATGGGCAGATGTGGTGAGATTATGCTGGATCCGAGGAGGAGAGAAAAAGAGTGTTAGGTTATTCCCATCAGGAGGGATCTGGGATGCACTGGTGGCTTTGATCACAGGTCACCTCTAAATTGCTGCTCTCTCTTGGCAATCTCAGAAGAAAATGTTTCCCTTTTTTCCTGTACATCGAAGGTTTCAGAAGTAAAGCTCAACCCCCCTTTCTTTTCTCTCTCTCTCTCTCTCTCTCTCTCTCTCTCTCTCCCTCTCTCCCTCTCTCTCTCTCTCTCTCTCTCTCTCTCTCTCTCTCTCTCTCTCTCTCTCTCATTTCTTTCCATCTATTACTCACTCAACCCTGTTGTTTGAAGGCCTGACACACCACCACTGGCTTGTCACTCCCAATTACTCAACTCTCTTTCTTTTAATCCCACCATTCTTTGTCTCTCTCTCATTTTTTCTCTCTCTCTGGCTCTTTTACCCCTTTAGTCTCCTTTTATGTGCCAGAAGATAGCCCTTGCTCCTTTACTCATGCCAGTTCTGAACAGGCAGGGCTCATTTCTCCAAGTACCTTCACCAGTGTGACATTAGCCTGCATTATATAGCACTCTTCACCGTATCATCTAAAGAGAGATCTTTTCTGAGGGACAAGATGAGAGATGAAGGGCTGGGAGGGGGAAGAGGAGAGGCCTCTGTTGTCATTGAGATAGGGCCAAAACAGTTTCCTTCAGCTTCAGAAAGAGGCCATCGTCGCTAGTCTTAGCTTATCGCTCTGCTAGCAAAGAACCTTTGGCCTCTCTGGTGATGTTTGTGACTCTGTGGCTGCTCCTGTCGTGGGAGAGTTAAGAAAGTCGGGCACTATTTGGAATTGGAATTTGATTGGAAATTGAAAGAAAATTGTTTAATTATTATTATTTATTAATTATGAATAGTCATAAAAATATCTTTTAAATTCAAACTAGGCTCACTGGGAAAACATGCCTCTACCTACATTTTTGCATAACTCCAAAAAGGTACTTATAGGAACAATGCACTGCAGTTTCCACCTGAAATGAACACTTGAGGCACCAAAAAAAAAAAATGATTACGGGGGCAGATTAGCAATTGATAAAGACTTATTTTCTAGCAGTTCATTGCACAGTACTATATTAATGCATCAAAAAGAAATTTCTCATAGTACATGATTTGTAAACTATAATACATTTTTGTGTTTGCATCACATAATCAGCTCCATATGACTTTTCTAATGTAGTAATCTTGATCGGTAGTGCATTGCGCACTGCGCTTGCAATGTGGAATGCTCCGGTATGTTTTTATCTCTTTGAAAATGTTGTGTATCGTGTAAGAAGCAATGTAATTTAAATTTGATGAAATGTTTCATCGTATTTCCAAAGAGCCTGGTTGTTTAAATTACAAATCACATTGTTACCAGAGCTAAAACATTTATCTTTCTTTGTGTTTTCACTCAGCCTTCTGTTAGCAAGCTAATAGTCTAGTCTACTAGCTTAGCATAGCACTAACTGGTTAAGAAAAGTTATTTTGATTACTTTGAACAGATGCACAACAACGGCACCACATCTTATCTTGACATCACAAACCCATCAGCATTTGATGAGTTAGCATAAAGCCAAACTCAAAATTCATTTTAAGACTGTTATTGGAGCATCTGCTTTACATCCCTTTCCAATTCTTACGCTCACAAGCCACCTCTCTTTTACAGAGCAAGATTGTGGGATATTACCCCATTGCATGCATTCAGACTTTAAAAACCCACTTTAAACACAATCACAATCTGGGCACCTTTAGGGTAGGCTAGTTATTTTAACCTACTATGCTTTAGGAGCACCAATCCTAATTTTCATAATTTTTAGGACAGATAGTATGCAAATCTAGATTCAGTCAGGCTCTCCACAACACCACGATCATCACTTACGGGGTGTTTGTCCTCAGAGGAAGGGTGGAACTCACAAACGAGTTAAAATGACAATCAGAAGAAGATTAGATAATCAATAGGTTTAATCAATCGTTCTCTCTAATCCATCTCAGTTGCGGCCTACCCGTGATATCACCTCCAGTCAGAGAGACCTTTCTCCAGGTCGCGGCAGCAGCCGGTTCTCTGCATTTCTAAACCCCCTAAAGCCGCTTTTCAGATTATTGTCAACAACGGGTAATCAGCACCTCGTCTTGGCACGAAAGGCTTATCAACCGCAAAGTGTACATTATTCACTTTAACTGCCTTTTGTATAGGAACATTCGCTTCTTGTTCACTGGAAGAGCATCTGTCTTAGTGTTCGACCACAGTCCCCTGAGGCTCACCTCAGCTTAGCGTGTGTAGCATTATCATCAAAGTTTTATTTCCGTTCTCATGAGTCATACGAATGATATTAAGATTCAGTTTCGGAAGCTCAGTCTGCGTTCAATGGGTTAAACACGCTGACCTGCATTGCAGACCACGGGGTGTTTTTGTGTTTCATTACGCAGGCTTATCTAACTAGCGTGTAATGATCGCCCCCACCCCCCACCCCACCGCCACCTTAATATCCTAAACTAATAGCATTAGCCAGCTGTTACATGTATCTAAAGATCCAGCACAGAGATTGAGAGGCATCCACAGACAATTCACAGAGTGAATACTTTTGTATTCTTCGAAAATATGAAGTGCTTGCCATTCAACACCCTTAATCATTGATTTGAGAGAAAGAGATTCCATCATCTGATTTCATGGTATTATAACCATAGCACATTAACAGTGTATGGCAAAATTGGAGGAGCATCTTTACCCCACAATGGCCGAACCTCAGGGCTAAGATTGTTTCTCCTTATAACAAAACCCCCCAGCTCACTCTCTGAAGTCTCCTAAAATCGCCTCCAACTCTGTATCTCTTTCATTCCCTTTTTCTCAATTTCCTTTAAACATGAGATCCTGACTCATATTCTTTTGTAATGAAGGGCATAAGGACACAGTGACGATGAAGCTTTTCCTCAGGCAGGTGTCTGCGCATGGGTCTTTGTGCAAAGGGAGGGGAGGAGAAGACAAGAGCCGTCCCACATAAATGAGGACAGACACTCTAATTGGTGATAATGGCTAAGGTAGAGAGAGTGATTCTCGCTTGGGAACAAAGCGGCCTTTATTGCCTCTGTGATTCTGACGCTTTCACACACTACAGAAACTAGAGCTGGAAAAATTTCTAGACATTCTACTAAAATGTCATTTTATTTTACATATAGAAATATCAGGGGTTATGGATAAATGATTCAATTTGAGAGTATATTTTATAACTTTTGTATCATGTATATTTAGGTATATACAATTGTAAGGACTGAGAAAAGTTGTCGGCTGTAGAGTATAGCTGATAAGTGGGCTTTCTGGTGGAAAATGGTTATGCATCTCCAGTCCCCCCATCTCCATCAACTGAACCCTCATGTGCTATTAATCAGCCCAGAGAATGAAGATGACGTCAGTAGAGAGCGAGAGAAACAGAGATGGAGGGGGTAACTTCCCTGTTCTCCAGATGTGTAATAGAACTAGAGAGGGGAATAAAAGCGTGCAGTAAAAAGGATCTTGTAAAACAAAATGGACGCCTCTTTCCTCTCCTGCTCTTTCCTCTTTCCTCTCCTGCTCTTAACAATCTCAGATTGTTAAGAGATTGTTAAGAGCAGAAAGATTCCCTCTTTCTCTTTAACAGAGAGGCCTCCCTATCAGGAGCGCAAAAATGCTTACAGTTACAATTTCATTGAATGCCCTGCTTTTGTCATGGTGAATTAAGGGATTGTGGAAAGCTTACCACAATTTTTGCAATATTTTCTGGTAATATTTTGAACAAAATTGTTTCCAAAAGCTTAGCAGGCTAGTCTCTATATCGTAGCTCTTGTAGTATCAGTAGACTATTATTTAGACTATTTAGTAGGGATGCACAATATGTACTGGTTACATATTGTTTATTTGAAGAATAGGAAAACAGCTTATAAATCATACTAAACGTGTAGAGGTTTGGCTATACTTGTGAGGGGCACATGTCCTAACTTATATAGTGAAATATTATGACAACCAACTAGTGATGACATTTTACTGGTCCTCACTAGTTAAAAAGGCTTGTAAATTGTCCAAAACTGTTTTTTTATTTAAATCTGGTGTTTTGCATGTTTCTGTGATGGGTGGTGTTTAGGGCTGGGTTTGAGTTAGGTGATAGAAAATTTCATAACCTGATATAAAATCAATGGAAGTCAATGCAATGTCCTCACTAATATGGTGAAACAAACATGTGTGTTTGTTTATATATGAACTCAAACCTCCTTTTGTGTTCTTCAAACAACCTTTGCTCTGTGAATGTCGACAAAACCTCTAAAGAAGACAATCTCTGATTTTCTGGTTCCCCTTCATTCTTCTTTCCAACCATCCGTGCCCTATTTCCGCTTTACCTTTCATTCCCTCCCTCCGTAGTTCCTGCCATAGGTTAGTTGACGTCCTGTGTTTCAACCTGACCTGAGACTGACCTGCACTCATTAAGCTGTATTTGGCATCATTAAGTTGATTTGTCTTTGCTGATCACTTTTCAAGATAGCACTTAAAGTGGCTGGCTGTTATTCTTAAAAGGGCTCCAGACTGCCCCTCCTAAACTTTACAGTGTGAAGGGTTATAAACCCAAATGGGTGTGAGCCGTTACGTGGAGCGGTCGTGGGTTCGCGACCTCACCAAAACAAGCATCAGTCTGCCTCAGCTGCACTAATTGGATGGTAGCTTATAATGAAGGGATGAAGACGTTTGGTCACCTTTAATACTTCAACTGTCCTGAAAATAAAAGTGCAAGAATTTGATCAAATGGAAAATGCAACCAAAGACATCCTCAGTTTTGCCAACAGCATGTTTTGTCTCTCACAGTTTTTACTCAGCACTTTTCCTTTTCGCTTTTTAACAATGTTGTTGTCATGCCACTGTGTCTTTTCTCTATCTGTGCCTTGAGGTCTTGAATGCCCGGTTTATGTGACCAGGGTCAAGCGGTCATTCTTAACAGAGGCTCAGGCTAGTTCACAGGCATAATGTGGGTTCCATAACATCTGGCAACCATAAAGTGGCATGGCCGCCTAACCTTTGGTCTTAATAGGGGTGAGGGGGGGAGATATATTTATAAATATTAGTTAAAATAATTTGACATCAGTTAATACTTTTTTTATAATATTATACATTATATTTAGAGATCTCTGTGTGTGTGTGTGTGTGTGTGTGTGTGTGTGTGTATATATGAATCACAAATTCTTGTTTCAAAGAGATCACGATCCTCCCACGATTCTGCACAAACTCTTAACAAAATGATGTAATTTACTAGAGGTTCTGACAAAATGCTAAGTGCTGTAGTATATTTAAATATAGCGAAACATTGTCATTTAGGTTAAAAACAGTGTGGGTGTTTGAATCAAGATCCGGATCTTTTAACGATTATTCGTGGAGCATATATATGCAAATAATAAAAAACAACACATTGTCTTTATCGCCATCACAACTTATTTAAAAATCCTGGCATTGGCTACTTCTCATGTTTATTTTAAAACCAATTGGTGAAAGTGTCAAAAATTTCAGAAACAAATTGCTAATCATAATTAAAACACTTCCTCCGAGGTCTGGCGCGTTTCAGAAAGTCTTTTGAGAAGTTGAGAAGAGTCAGAGCGAAGGTGAATGTTCTCAGTTCGAGTGAGAGTTTTGTTGGTTGACACTTTCGACAGATGCTTCACGAAAACAGCATTCTGGGCCTAATGTATGTACTTGCGTCTTCCTCTTTCCATTCTCAGTTCTTATTCGCCTCATTTTTGTGTCTTTTCTCCTCTCTGAACATTGCGCTCGTACAGAACTAGAGTCAGACCAGGCTTTCAGATGCGGCCCGGACGATAAGGTAGTGAGAAAGGAAACGTGCTCGCTTTCTCAGATGGGCTTTAGCTAAACTAGGCGTTCACAGTTAGTGACTAGGGGTTTAAAGGTTAAAGAAAGATAAACACAACAGAGCCCCCTATCACCACTTATGTATGCCGGCAATGAGTCCCACCAGGGATAGTGAGACTACATTTTATACAGTGATAAGGGTCTTGGAGCTATGAGGGAAAAAAGGGAGAAATAAACTTGGGAAGAAAGAGAAAAGAAAGCCTAGCCTCCCAGCTAGCACCAAGACCTCTTGGCGGGCAACTCAGCCTGCTGAGAAACAGAAAGTAGAGCACAGGGAAAAGAGGGGGAAAGAGAAAAAGAAGTCAAGAACTATCATCTCTCACTCTTTGTCTGTTGGGTTGATCCCTTTTCAGATGAAAACGTGCCACTTTTCAGTCAGTCTGGGTTATGTTAAATAAGGAACATTAGCCAAAACAATCCTGTTAACAGCATCGGTATTGAAAAAGAGGGGAAGACAATCTTCTTAAGTGATTAATCTCCATGAGAAAGTGGCGTCTTTGAAGGGAATCATCCACCTTAAAATTTCAGCTGATCTGTCTGCACCCCATCCGTCGGCAGATATTCACAGTTGATCCCTCAACGAGGGTAATGCGTTTCTTTCCTGGCTATTAAAGCAAACATATCTGTCAACTGAGGACGTAACATAAAAACTGATACGCTATAATTCTTCGGTGACCCATTTTAATTTGCAAGGATTGAGGCTTCTCCAGCATGAGATGAGGAATTGAGTCTGCGAAATACCTTAGAATTAGTCAGTAAAATTAGTGAGATATAATTTTAGTATTATACAACTTTAAATGAATAAAAATTTTGCTTAATGTAATAATCAAAGTAAATATAATCATTATTGAAGATCATCATCCTATTCGGAGATCTGTGGTGTTTTTTGAAAAGATTGAAAAGGCCTGATTTAGACAACTGTAGTGTTTAAAAGTATAAACAGGTTTAGTGAACAGGGTGGTCTTTAAACTTCTATTGTAAGTGTGTTGCAATTGTGATTTTTGCTTTAAAAAAGAAATATGTTTTTTGATCCATTCTTTGTCAAAAGTAACACAAAAAGCTAGCTTTCAGGATTTAGGAGCTTGAACACTTTTCTCTCTCTCCCCTTTCCCATTTCTCCTCCTTTTCTCTCTCTCTTTCTGTTAAATAACGGTGAATGATGATCGTTTGTGGATGTCTGAAGTAGGATGTAATGAGGGGGTGAGGTGAGAAAAGCAAACAGATTTGCCTAGGCTTCACCTCATTAGCTGAAGTGTGTGTGCGCGCATGTAATTCTTACGTGAGCATGCGAGGTTGTCTATTTGTAAAGGTCCCACTTGAGTTCCACTCAAGCCATGAGGTTCTCGTTAGCTTAGCGTTAGTGTTAGCGCAGTATTTGCCTTCAGCACAAATAAAACGTGCGGTGTTTCTCAAAGAACAGCTTAGTTAGGCAAGGTTTGGTTTTGCACTTTGAAGATTAGTAAATCGGTTTTGTACTATCAGTACTATTTTGGCTCTTATCTGACCACACTAAATACACATCACTCATGCGGCCTAGCCAAGCAGAAGACCACAATTCAATTATGGTCTTCTGTGGATTTGTAGAATTGGAAATAAGATATTGAGACATGAAATTACTGGATAAAATATGTCTTTCAAAAAAATCTCTAAAAGACAAGCTGTGTGCCATTTTGCCTATGTGTGCAACAAATCTTTGAAAAAGTGTGTGTGTGTGTGTGTGTGTGTGTGTGTGTGTGTGTCTGTGTGTAATTGGTGGTTTTCTGGGGTAGAGGGGGGAACGGACGGCGGGTTTATGGGCTGAAATTCTCTCAGTTATAACTACCTCTAATGAGCTCCACTGCATTGCCCTCCGCCACTTACACGGAGAGAAAACAGAGAGGGAGCAACAAAGAGAGAGACAGAAAGAAAGATCGAGCGAGATCAGCAAATAGGTGCTGAAAGACTTGCAGAGGTCTTACTTTTCACAAGCTCTGTGTGTTTTGTGTGCGTTTATGTGACAGTATGCAGCCTTGTGGTTTTGTGTGGGCGGAATTTGTTTTCTTTCTTTTTTTTCAAATTAAAATGTACGTGCTTAACTGAGTCAGGCTTCAGGCTGTCTTCCTTCGTTTGAACTTCAGAGATACAATTTCTCACTTATTCTGTGCAAGTTTTATGGGGTAAAAAACAGTATGTGTTTTGCGATTTGGGGGGTTGTGCTATCTTGAACTAACTAACTTACTAACTTTTGGTTTTTTTTTCTTTTCTATTTTATGTTTCTGGACCTGCTTTCTACCATTTCTAGGTAAGTGTCATTCATTTTTCTGATACAAACTATCTGGTAAGTTGTAAATATGGCGATGCATGCATGTGGGTGTGTTAGACCTAAGCAAGGGAGGATCTGGGTAAAATGGTTTTGCGGTAGCGGCTTTTGCAGTGCACATACATGTCACACACACACACACACACACACACACACACACACACACACACACACACACACACACACACACACACACACACACACACACACACACACACACACACACACACACACACACACACACACACACACACACACACAAACTTAGAAAATGTAGTGAAACTGCAGCATAGGCCAACGTGGCTTTAAGACAGACCGAGACACACACCACACTGACTGTTACCGCGGCCGAGACGGTTTACCACCCGACTCTAACACACAACACAGGCTTATCTGAAAGGTACACAGCAGTACAGCTCGCTACGGTTTTGGTTTTTGAATTCTTTGTGGGGAAACCAAACCAAAAAAATATGTATTTTTAAAGACAATGAGATTCAAAATAATAGGGTTACAGTAAGAAAATATTTTCCGAGTTCAAGCGCTATAGTCATCATTTGCGTCTTGATGTGAATTACCACAGAAAATAATTAACTTGTGCTTTCACATTGTCTGAAAGTTATATCCAGTCTTTCAATTTTTTTTACTATGTTGCTCCACCCACAAGAATTGCATTGGTAAATCTAAATAATAATAATAATGATTATGAATAATTAATAATAATATTGATGATTACTACTACTACTACTACTACAACATTAGCATTTCATATAATAATATTATTTAAATTATGAAATAAATTTGTATTATTAAGTAATATTATTTATTATAATAATTTTAATTAAAAATATAATATTTTTTGAATGTAATATTTTAGAAAGAACATCATATTTTGGCTTTTTTAACCCTCCATAATGCTGGTTTACTTCCAGGGTAATTTAGAATTGTGATTTTTAAATTAAAAAATAATAATAATTAAGGGATGTCAAAATAATTTTTGTGGTAATAAATTGTATGCTTGCTATAGCCTTACTTGGACCTGTACATTCCTTTAAAGATCAAATTGATTTGTAAGGTTCATGAAAGGCCGAACTGAAAGGGAAGTGAGTATCTTTGTGTGCAAAGGAATCACATGCCTTCAAAAATCATTCTGCTGAGCATTTTCATCAAAATGCAGGGGTAAAACATGAATGATGGGGGGATTGAACACACTACTAAGTGGACATTTGATAAGGCCACTCTTCCTTCAGTAAATCTATTATCCCTTGAAAGTCTCTGGGCTTAATGTGTGGGGCTAAATCATGTGAATCATCATTTTTGGTCAGGAAGAGCCACAAAACTCTCTTACTACATCACACAATTGCTTTCTTTCTATCGTTGACTTTCCCCCCCCTTTCATCACCATTCAGCAAGTGTACAGTGAAGCTGACTTCTGTTGTGATGGTGATGCGTGGAATGTCGAAGAATAAAAAAAAAGAGCTGATGGTAGTTTGTGGAGGAGTGTGCGTGTGTGTGTGTGAAAGAGGTAGGCACACCCTTGCGGGTTTCTGTATCTCTCAGCTCTCATTAAACTTTAATGGCTTCCTCTCCTGGCTGGCACGAGGCTCCACTTTTCACTCAGCGAGCAAGAAAAAAGCCTGAAAGAGCGAGCGAGTGAGAGAGATGCAAGTGTGCATACTGAGCAGGTAGATCAGAGCGAAGGACAGGAAGGACTAATGCTGACAGTCTCAGCACATGCTAGTGTCTGGCTGCGGAGAGCAGCGTCTGCTTCAGCAGAGTGAGACACCGCTGATTCAGCTGAGGCCACGCTTTTCAACAGGCACCTAGTAAAGATTTGCACTTTCAGCAGTGATGTATGCATCTACGCTCAAATCATAGACGTCATTCAAGGCTGCAATGGCTAGCAAGTGCTTTGAAGATAAATCCAACTTATAATATCTTGATCATATTCTCTTTAAAGTTAAGGTGTGTGTCCAAGCAGTAGCCTTGTAGTCATTGATTTTGGTTCAATTTAGGTTTGAGTAGCCTACTGGCATTAATTATCTCTGTCTATAGACCTTATGTAGCCCCGCCCCTTTTTCCAGCTCTGCACTCGTTGTGTTCTGTCTTCTGATTTGTATTTCCGCAGCATTAAGGTAAGATTTTACTGATTTATGAATGAGCCGCTCATTTTAAAATCTTCCGGTCTACTTATATTTCTTAAGACATCCGCTTCAAACATTACAATGCCCATGATAACTTTTGTTAACTCTACAATAAGTGAATCCACTTCACCAGCTAATTACTCTTCAACAGCGATGCCATAGAAATATACAGAGTTACCGCAAAAACGGAAGTTCAAACTGAACTTCAAAATGATACTAAAGATGGCTGCGCGCTTGTTTCTCTGGCTCATAAGGTCTATACTATCTATACTAAAAGTAAATAATAAAAGTACAGTGTGAAATCACTAGTGCCACTAAATGGAATTACAAAAGTACTGACTGTTTTCAAACTGGTTTTTTGAACTCCACCCAATGGTCAGACAAAGAAATAGCCACCGCTCCCAAACTCACCTAACTGGTTGAACCATTGTTGCTATATTGTTAGGATTACCTGTGTTGTTATTGTTAACTAAAACTGAAACTATTCAATTGTATTTGTTCTTTGAAATAAAGCTGAAATAAAATAAAACATAGACTAAATATAAAAAATCCCCCAAAAAGACAATAAAATTACTAAAACAAACTAAGATTAAAATGAAAACAGAAAATATAAAAATGCAAGTTAATTAAAAATATTATTAAATAATACTAAAATAAACTAAAAATGTTTTGAAACATTGTTTAAACTTATGTTTATTTTGTACTGGAGAAAGTATTTAAACACACTTCACCTTTAAGAGAAAAAAAAGGTGAAGAAGGTTTCTTTTCTCATAAAGAAAGCCATGCTGCTGTGATTCCATCTTTATAGGAGAACTTTACTAGCCGTCTTGGCTTCTGTGATAGCGTCACCTGAAAGACTCCTGGAAGCTTTCGTCAGCCTTATATCCTCTCTGCTCATTCTGTTTAAAGAGAGAGAGAGAGATGTGGGGAAATGAGGAATAAAACAAGAGGGAGAGAAGAATGGCGCTCTGTATTCCTGGTTAGCGGCGACCATAAGTGAACTAAGACCAGAAAAACGGTGCCTGTCACTTTAAGAGCCAAAACAGGCTTGTCTGCAGTAACTCTGCAGAGAGAGAAAGAGAAGATGGAACATCTGTAGTCTGGGCCTGTAGCCTTCTGGCTAGACTGCTGAAACTTATTGACTTCCTGTGTGTGTGTGTGTGTGTGTGTGTGTGTGTGTGTGTGTGTGTGTGTGTGTGTGTGTGTGTGTGTGTGTGTGTGTGTGTGTGTGTGTGTGTGTGTGTGTGTGTGTGTGTGTGTGTGTGTGTGTGTGTGTGTGTGTGTGTGTGAGAGAGAGAGAGAGAGAGAGAGAGAGAGAGAGGTTGGCTTAATTCCAATGCCATTTTTTCAATGACCTTGCTTGCAAAATGCATAGAGACCTTCAAAAGTGAAAATTTGAGAGGAAAGAGACAATTTTACATTGTTAGAAACACTTTATTTTAATATACTTCACATGATATTGAGTCTATGTTTTAATGAAGTTGTGTTCACAGCTGCGTGTAGCCAATATTGCTGATATTACATGCAGACTTTCTTCCCTCCTTTCTGTCTTCCATTTCTTACACACATACTCATGTGTACATAGCTATCTACATGAGGAAATGCAATAGATTGCTATTGTTGATATGTAAAGCTAAATAACAAATAAATAGACGTCTAACACTCGCATAGAAGTCCCATATATTTTTTAAAAGGGCCTGATAAGGTTTTTGACCGAAACGGTTTTTAATAAAGTTTTGCTACATACCACTTGATATATATAAATGTGCAATTATTATTTTTTTTAAATAATTTAATTATTTAATTTTTGTTATCCATTTCTTATTAATACATTTTTTATAACATATTGACATTCTAACAGATCCTTGTAACCTTCGCATAATCCACCTTGCCATTGTTCATTGAATAAACATCCTCCATTAAGTAACTTGTTGACGAATCAGCGCTCTCATCACTCTCAAGTGTGCATTGACTGTGAGTTGTTGTCTTGAGCATGTGTCCAATGAGATAATTAGCCCTGATTGCTCAGTGTTTATTCAGGGACTCCACAGAGAATGACTATGTTGTCAGGAGCTGTTTTGTCATGCATGCGTACACACATACACAACAATTTAGTCGTACTGACCCTGCTGACTGCTAAACAGATATGAGAGCGTGTAAGGGGCCGTTCATATACCATCTGCGTTTTTTCACTTGCACAGAGCTTCAACAGTGCATTTGAGTATGGCTTATTACTGCTCAACCCAGCTCAGACTGTAAAATGTTAGACTTTAAACACACAATACACGTGCTGTAGGCTCACACAGTAACTGGTGGGGAGGGTGCACTTGTTTGAAGCATGTGCAGTATGAAGACATGTGGAGCGTAAAGGGCAGAGAAGTCTGGCATTACCCACAATCTCCCACACCCCACACTCACCCCCACCTGAGCCCCACCTGCTCCTCTGTCTGTCCTCGCACTGCAGTCAAAATGCGCCGAGACCCCCCACCGCATGGCTGGCATTTGCTCTCTCCCACATACACAAACGCACTGTCCTCCTCCTCGGCAGTCACAACACATTGTGACCCCCTGCACCTCCCCTGGCATGGGGATGTATACACACACACATACACATACAAAGCGAGAAAAGCACATATTCTACATTTTCTGTCTCTGACCCAAATTAAGTCAAATGAAACCCATATGCACATTTAACCGTTGAGTGTAGCTTTTTTATCTGCGCTTTCACTTAGCACGAAGCCTATTCCTTAACAGGGCACCCACATTTACATTTTAGAACGTGAGTAAATTATAACCGTACAAAAATGTCTAGACAGCCCAAATGGCAAAAATGATATTGCTAATAGATATGTTTGCATGCATATATCTTTGATTATATTTACTTCAATTTTTTTTTGATGCCCTTGAAGTACATTTTGAAATGTCCATTTTGTCAGTAACCACCCCCTATCTCATTTTTTTTTTCCTTGCCACGTAACTCCAGTTTGTTTCCAACATTAAAGTAACAAAGTCGGAAAACATCCCTTTTAAACGAATGCCAAGTTAATTGAAATGCTGTTTACCAAGAGAAAACTTGTAAAAAAAGAAAAAGAGAGAGGCGACTCTGTTAAAGAGTAAAGAACCCGTCAGGAAAGCTTTACAGGCTTTTATCCTTTCACATCCTACTTTAAACAGGAAATGGCTTAGACAAAATGGCTTGACGTTTTTCTCGCTTCCATATTGGGTGTTGATATATGTTTCCCTTTTTCTGCTGATCTCAGGCCAGTTTTTCCCAGAAGAATGTTTGATGTGATGTAAGTGAATGGATGGAAAAATAAAAACAGGAATTAGCGCACACACTCACACACAAAAAGAAAAGTGTTGTAACATAGCAGGGCAATTTTATCCACATCAAATTATTATTCCAATGTTGACGTACGATTGAAATGTGTTAAATCATGTATAATATCAAAACAAAGCATTCAAATAGCGAACGGCCTTGGTTTGTAGAGCTCTAGCATGAGTTCAGGCTAAGTGAGTGGCGTCTTTGGGAGCATATGCAAAAGAATGAGCTCATTGTTTATGGTTGAAACCTGGTGCAAATCTTCCCCCTAAAACGTTCACAGCTGCCCAACTGCTGTTCAGAGAACTGCTGGCACAAAACGCTCCAGCCAATGCCTTGAGAGATTAAGATGTCTGCAATCAGGGCACAGGCAATCTTTTGCATTATAGCATTTGGTCAAGTAGGGCACTGCTTTGGCTGGTTGACTTCGGCAGCAGTGTGCTCATTTGTTTGCGTTTGTTGGCTTGGACTCTAGGGCTTTGTTCACACTGCATATAAATCAGATTTGGGTTTGAAATCCGATCTTTAAATATTTTAATATTGTAAGTGATGAAATCTGATCTGTTTGTTCTGTGTGCTCTAATAGCGATGCTATGTGGACATTTGGTCTCTGCCTTTGATTAGACCGTTTACATTCAAAATCAGATTTCAAACTACATATGAATGTGATTTTTCAATTTGGTTCAAATAGATTTCAAGTTTTGTTGCACTGTTATTTTAGTAGGCTATTTGTTGTGTAATATTATAGTATTTTATTTTTATATTTTCATTTTGTTCTTTTGTCATTTCTATTAGGTTTTTTTTACATTTCTATTTATAGATTTAATGTTATTTTTATTTCTGTTTTAGTCATTTTAGTAAACTTATTTTAGTTAGATTGCAAGGCAACATTTCTCAAGTTTGCTTTTCAAGCTTAAGTTTGTCATACAGTATTTACATTTTTATTTTAGTTCAGCTTTATATCAATACCGAATTTCTTTTTTTAGTAGCTTTCGTTTTAGTTCGTGTTGCAGGTCAGACTTCAAACAACAAAACAGATTTGAGTCTAAATTGTTTTGCAAAGCCAGCACACACCTGTCTGAAGAAGACGGAAATTTTGTGGTAGCTGGATGAGCCTGTGCATATCTGTGTTACCAAAACACACACCACAGAGACCAAAATATCCTGTCGAACAGGGTTATTAAAATGCAGCCCTGCAGGTGAAAATGCATATGTTTGAATGCTTTAAATTGCAAAGATGTGTGATTAAGGCAGAAAGAGGTGATAGAATATTATGTTAACTTTAATTAGACAACTACCAATAACAAGACCTACACAGAGCTTCTTTCCCTTTACTCTGAATCGGAACGGCATTGACATTGTAGCTAATTCGATCATGCTTACTACCAATCTTTATTGAGAATGATTGATATTGTAAAATTACTTTTTTTAAACTACACCGAGCTAAATCGAAAGTTCTTGTCTTAAAGTTCTTGTAAACAGGCCCTCTTAAGACGGGTTGAATTGCGACTTCCTTCCATTTTGTGATTTATTTTATTTCAACCTCCCCACCTCTTCTGTTCCTTTCCACCATCTCTTTTCCTGGTGTGGAAAACGCTCTCCTCTGAGCCAAGATACAGGCAATGAGAACAGCAGGAAACACGCCCCTCTCGCTTGCTTGGAGACCGCGAACACTGGAAGGGAGAAAGTGAGGATATGAGAGTGTCCGAGAGTGGAAGAGACAGGGGAACCTTGGGGGAGGCATGTCAGTGGAAAATCCTGGGTCTTGCCAACTCATGCTGGTACATCCTACTCCTCATCCACACACCCCCAACCCTGCTGTAACTTCCCCCCTTCTCTCTCTCTCTCTCTCTCTCTGCTTAGAGGTAGCTGCCTTCTGATTTTTCTCACTCAGGTTTTTACTGAGCACAAACTGCATCACTGACTGACTGTGGAAATATAACAGTGGAAGCCTCAGCAAAGCCAAGGAACGCACTTTTGAGTCAATGTGGAAAATTATGCAAAGCTTCTTTTTTCAAATGCTTTCCTTATACGTGATTGTGAATGGCAGTTTAAGTAAGCCTTTCTGTCATTGAAAAGTTGTGATTGTGTCACTTTGAGAAGCACTTCTGAATCAGAACGAATGGGAGAGATCATGGCTACATTAATGATACCTTGTCTATCATTTCCATACATTTCCTGTTGTGACACTGATGACGACATGAATCAAAAACTAGTATGTTGCACTTTTTTGTGCCTTTTTGGCCTGTGAATAAAAGCATTTTGCAAGAAATCTATGACTATGTGTGCGAGCTTCTGCTCTTGTTGGAAATACAAAGTATTTTTCATATGAGAATTTCTTCAGTATTTGGCGCGAACATTTCACTGATCTTTTTTGCTGAAAGAAACAAAAGAATAAGAGAGTGAACTAAATGTGAACTATATGTTCTTCTTTATTATGTATCTTTAAACACATCATATTAACAGCGCCACAGACAAAACAAGATGGCACAGAGAATGTTTTGTGGCGAGAAAAGCAACACTTTACGAAATGTTGTTTTGTAATGAAGCTGTGGACTTGGACTAGTAATACGGTGGTTAGAAATCTCAAACACACACACTCTCGCAAATCCCTTAGCATGCGGAAGTTATGAAGCCAGTGAGTCAATTGGCTGTATTGGTATTTTTAAGCTTCTTAACAGTGCGTGACCTTTCACCTTGTAGTCTATGGATTGAACTTAACATCAAACACTCAACACACTCTGCTAAGGACGGATAGATACACTCTACCTTGTCTGCATGCAGACGTATGCATATAGGCATTGCTGTGAGAATTCAGCCATCAAATGTATCTGTCAAGTCCAGAGAGAACAATGTGTTTCATTGGGAAAGCCTTTGGAAATGTAGTAGGCCTACCTCTTGACATCCGTCATCTTTTCCATCTGCGTGCTAAACGCTTATGTAACCAAGACAAATATCCATTTTTGTGGGTTTTGTCACTGAAAGTGGGTTTGAAACAAAAAAAGGAAAGTTTTCTGGTTGAATGCATGCTCTAAATTGTGTTAGCATTCAGGAAGGTTAACCGCACCGTTCAAACTGAATTTACACCCTCGCATGGCGTCAGTGATTTCATCTTTTATATTCCTTATATTTCTTGCGCACGCTCTCATTTCATGCGCAACCTCATCATACAAATATTAACGATCCCCAGGAGTTTGGGAATGACGTCTGTGTTCGGAACTGTATCCTTTAGAACTGGCTGAGCTGAACATGAGAGTGAAAAACAGAGAGAGGGAGAGAGAGGAATAACAGGACTGGATGATAGATTTGATTTGGTTCTGTTTGTAGAGCTGGAGTTTGGCTTAGGCAGACTGTTATGTCGGTTTCCATGGAGAAAAACACTCGCTCTGCCAGACACTGAAGAGTACAAGAACGAAAGAAGCAAACTGAGAGAGAAGGGGAGCAAAAGAAAACGCAAGTGGGAAAAAAAGACAAAAGTCTGTCCAAGAATTTCTAGGGTGTGGAGACGGACAGGGTATCTTGCAGTATTGAAAGATGAATAATGTGCAGACGCACAGTCTCACGCACATTCTTTTTATTCGACACCCCCAAAATATGCTAATATGAAATGTTAATGAAACAAGATAAAAGGATAGGAAAGTTTCTATTCCTCCTCTTCCCTCCGCCGTTTCTCTTCTGCTCCTCTCACATGATGCATATGCTCTGCGTATGACACGCTATCTGTCTCTTTTATGAGGTGAGTTACAACTCGCTCCTGTCTGTCTTCATGAATGAGGGATGAGACCCATTAGCAGAGGCAGAAAGAGAGAGAAAAGGAGAGATAGAGCTCCGAGAGGGATGATTGATGCTTTGAGTATTATTCGACAGATTGAACTGAGGCAAAGGTCAACTTTTAAAGAGAGCAAGGCTCTAGAACCCAAGGCACTTTCATAATTACTGTGTGTTTTAGTGTGTGTGTGTAAGTAAGTGTGTGTGTGAGAAAGAGAGAGAGAGAGTCACTCGTCTCCTAGAGTAGGAAATTAGTTTTAGTGTGGGTTTTTTTTAATTTAAGGGGGATTTGGGAGGGGCGATATGAACATTTGGGCACATGTTTGGATGGAAGAGCTTTGTGATATATCAGATATTCATGCTATATAAGATTTGCTTGCCATCTAAAATTTAGCATTATTGTGTATATCATGACGATTTTCTAGTGACAGTCGAGTTCCAGAGGATTAAGACAGAGAGCATCTCTGATTTTTGGGGACTCTGAATAATTTGAGAGATGAGGAAAATTAATTGTTAATAAATCAATCCCTTGAAAAGGAATATTTGAACTGATGCATTTGCATGAAATGAATGAATTTATTGTAGAACTCTGATTCGACGATTCATTTAAATTGTGTTTTTTTATATATATAAAAATGTTTTATTAGAGATTATATGAAAGTAAAAAATTTTATAAATTAAAATTATTAAATACAATTTTTCCTTCCATATGTTTATGATGATTCTTCATTTGCAAGAAATAATATTTTTTAAATATATATTGCCCAGATGTACTAGATGGGTGGGTACAGATTGCTGATTTTGTAAGGGTGTCTTTTTTCTTTCTCAGTCAGTCTAAGCTTTCGTTCTGCCTCACCGAAGACTTTCGAAAGGCAGATTTACATTAAACAAATACGCAGACACGCAGATGTACAGTTGGAGACGCCTCTACTTCAGAGAGAGACTGAGAAAGAAAGAAAGACCTGTCTCTTTTTTCTGCTCGGGTTTGTGAATGAGGGAAAGGAATTTCCATCTTCGTGTCTGTACGTGCACGTCCGCTATCAGATTATCGTCTCAAGGCTCAGGTGTGCTCAGGAATGCAGCGGCCCTGCATTGGACTTGAGCAATGCCAACATGATCATGCCCACCTTTAGAGTCAGGTGCACACAAACAAACTCACAGCAGACAAGCTCACACACATCTACGAGGCTGGCACTCCCTTTAACTACACTGCTGGAGCAAACAGGGCACAAATCTCTTGACACACAGACATAAGCATGCACTGACGGCCGCTATTTGGTTGGCGGTGTGATGGGAATTGCTATAGTAACGTCAGTGGCACGGCAGAGCTGGCAGGATTCTGTCTGCACGGACGCATGGGAGAATTGCTCTCGTCTGGACCCTTATGTTTTGGTCAGTGGATTAAGATCACATCTTGGATAACGTTGCCATTTTTGGCTTTGCTTCGAAGTTTCGTCTAGTGCATGTTTGTGTGTGCGTGATAGTTTAGTCTGCAAAAGAGGTATGAAAAATATCTTCTTCAGATCAGTGGGGAGCCTTTGTTCTGTGTTTCTAAAGAAACATCGCTGAATCTAGCTTACCATTTTTAGCAAAACTGCTCTCATAACATTATAGTGGCAAAAACATTATTTATTTAGTCGTTATTTTCCTGGTCACACTAAAAGGTAAAATGCAAACGTAACAAAACCGCAGCCAATCAGAAGAAAATGTTTATATTTAAAGAACATTTAATTTAAAAAAACATTTTTTTTTTATTTTTTTACAAATTTTACATTGTTGTAGCACCTCTCTCCCCAGTCTGTCAATTACGTCACCTTCCGAAATGTGCAATGTGCTCTGATTGGTCGGTTGGACCAGTGCGTTTCGGAAAAGTCACACCCCTTACCATAACCGTTAGTTTCGACACAATACTAATGCAACTCAACCAAGCCTTGCCACTTTTTGGCGTATGCCTTGGGAATTATTTAAATGAGGAATATTGTGGCATGTATGTTCCCGGAAGAAAACTCAAGACTACAATCGAGGAGTTATGGAGAGTAATCAAATTGAATGGACTTTGCGCTTTGTAACTTTGAAAACGTAAAAAATTAATATACAGTTATGCGGATAC
The DNA here is from genome assembly GCF_051911475.1 of Siphateles boraxobius. Taxonomy (NCBI): domain Eukaryota; kingdom Metazoa; phylum Chordata; class Actinopteri; order Cypriniformes; family Leuciscidae; genus Siphateles; species Siphateles boraxobius. Next base: position 26,791,164 of record NW_027509219.1, read on the forward strand.
AGATTTGACCAATGATATTTCATTATGGTTGGGGCTACCGAGCTCGATACCAAACAACTGACAAAACATCCTATTACTTTGTACATAAACTATTCGCATGCAAATAATGTCTTGTATTTTTATTATGTCATGTCTAGCCAGGACACGGATCAGCATATAAAGTGCTTCATAACTTTTCATCTAACTTCTTTGTGTATTTTTTTCCTTATTTTATCCACAGAATATTTCATGTATACGTAGCAATTCATGCAACTCCAGGCAAATGTAGCGATAAAAGATTCTTGCGCTTTTAAGCAGACTGTGTTCGGGGAATGCGCGTGTGGATGATGTGAATGAATAACTGAAATGTGTTTTCTGATAGGGGTGAGGACGAGGTCAGTGCTTCCTTATTCTGTGCCGTTACAGTGTCAGACAGACTTTCCTGCATTGACACATTCTTCAGTAAAATTGCTCTTTCTGCCACCGCTGATTGCACACACACACACACCCAAATACACACATACACGATGAGGAAAGCGAGATTGTTCTCGCTGAGGAAATAGTCATCTTCCTGTCTGCGCTAAACGGTTAGTGAGAAACGTGTGTCTTCAGAATTACGGTACAATGGCAGGTTTAATTGACCTGCTCATGGTTTGTCCTAGACATCATTTAATCAGGTCACACACTTGGGTGTCAAATGACTTGAGCTGCCATCATGTCTTTAATCGAAAAGATGTGCATGAGTAGTTATTACCAAACTAATAATGTCACTCTTAATCATGATGATTTGTTGTCAGTGTAAACACAACAATTGATTATTGGTGTCATAATTGTCAAAGATTTGTGCCTAGTTATAAAAACCAAGCCTGTCAAACCTGAAAAATAATGACAACTTTCTACCTGCTAAAAAGGATTTATGACTATGCAGCTTCCATTACATTTGCCTACATAAAAAAATGTACATTCACTGTCCATAACCTGTGTTAAACATGAGGTTAAACAAAACCACCCAGACTGAGATATTCTCTCTCTCTCTCTCTCTCTCTCTCTCTCTCTCTCTCTCTCTCTCTCTCTCTCTCTCTCTCTCTCTCTCTTTCAGTCTGTCTGAACATGTTTGCAGTAAATTGTCTCTCCCCTCCGGCTGTCACATAAAACCAATCCTTTTTAATTAAGACCAACTCCAGTGAGAAAAGTGCCAAGCTTTTTTCCCTTTCCTATTTTTTTATCTTTTTTTTACCACAACATCCTGTCTTTTTACCGCTCTCTTCTCTCCTCCTCCTCCCGCTTCTTTTTTTCATTGCTGTTATTTCTTTAACACCTCCCCTCATCAAGGAGGAGAGCATTAGTGTCTGTCTCTCACCCTTCATGTTTGTTTTGATACAGACCAGATGGAATCAGGATTTTCTGTGACCCCCGACCTACTCGGCGCTTGCTTTTGCTTTTTCTTTACATCTCTTCCTCCCCCCCCCCCCCCCCCCCCCCTCTACTTTTTTCTTTTTCTGTTTGCCAGATTGGGGTATGAATGGTAGCAATATGTCCTAATCAAAGCGAAGAGAATCCTCAATCATATCTGCCAATATTTCTAGTAATCACAGTTATGAAAAATAGGCAACTGTATATAGAAATATATGTTTAAAATATAAGCATTTATTTCCCTATATAAATATAAATTGAAAAATCACATCTATTAAAAAATGCATTTATATAAAAAAATGCAATCCATTTATTTGCTTTCTACAATAAATAAATGTGTGTGTGTGTGTGTATATATATATATATATATATATATATATATACACGTGTGTGTGTGTGTATGTATGGTGTTGACAATAAACAGAATAAAAAGAACATAATTTTTTTGTTAAATAAAATTCTCACACTAAAATAGCTAGTATGATTGATTTTAAAATTCCCTACCAAATCCACACCTTTAATTCTATTTACTTTTTATTATTTTATTTTATGCTTTTCGAAATTTTTTAATATATATTTTTGTTATCCAGAATTTTCTCGTTTACTTGTTGCTTGCTCAGGGCATCAAAACATTAAAGATATCATGGGAATCCAGGAGGACAGTTGAACTCCACATGCCCCCTCTGGCTTGCCCTGACCTGGCTTTGGCGAGCAGTTGTCCCCCTCTCCGCGTGCAGTTTATAGCGGCCTTGCTTTCTTCAGCCTGATTAGGGTTGGGGGGGGGGGGGCACAACAACCGGAATGATGGCTGTAAACTTCAGACTGTTTACGACTCAGGACTGGTCACTCACCTCTGAGTGAACCCACCTAAACAGAGAGAGAGAGCGCTCGACCCCAACTTCACCTCTGTTTTTTTACAGGCCCTGTTTTTTACAGCCCTCATAGGCCCTTTGCACTCATCCCTCACACCCCATAGTTGTTGTTCCCCCTCTCCTTTTACCACTCTATTTCAGTTTTCACTGTTTATCAGTTTAACACCTGGTCCTTCCATCAGCGCTGTGGTCACTGTGTTTTTAAGAAGAAGCCATCAGTAAACGGTCTGTTTCCTATGGATGCTTTAAAGGCACTGTCGTAAAACATAAGAGTGTTGCATTATCTCACTGTAAAAAAAAAGAAGATGTATCAAAAGGATGCCTCTTGCCCATCTTTGTCTTTTTTGGTTGTAAAAAAATGTAATTATATTTAAATCAAAACATGAATATAATATAATTATAATAAATTAAATGATATAGTAATAATTTGACCCTTTTTATACAGTGCATCAGTGTCAGTTTTAAAACAATGGGGCAATCAGAAGAAGCTGAGAGCAGGAAAAGTAGAATTTCTGATATTATCCATTATGATAAATGAAAATAAGCACCTGTATATAATGCACCCTAAAAAAAAAACTTCTTTAATTCAGGTTAAGTGTGAAAATGGGTCTGTTGTGCACGTGTGCGCATGTAAAGTCTCGAGTTGCAGGCCTTTAATGTGCTAAGTTAAGAGCAGCAGGTGCTGGTTTTGACTTTAACCTTATGACTCGAGCACACACATATGCACACGCTCAGAGTTGCCCGAGCTGCTATGGACACCAGCCAAGACACACACACACACACACACACACGCACACACAGCCACCCAAGTCTCATGTGTCCTGCCCTTGCTCTGGCTAGACTGATAATTGATTGCTGGTTAGAAGAGGGCCAAAGCGTGAACTCAGCAGTGAAGGACCAAGGCTGTCGCTAGCAGGGCCAAAGCTGGTGACAATTCTAGGGGCCCCTGGCCCCAACGATTTCAACCGAGGGGGCCTCCTCTCGGAAACCGATTTCCTCAGAGGGTGAACCAACCCACCGGGAACGCGATTTCAAGGTTGCACACAGCAGCAACTTGCACCGTGGCCCCGGATACCGAATATAAAAACACATCTGACTAGAACAAAACAGGCATTACAGACAAGAGTTGTTTGACAGAAGTAGGACAGGACATTTGGGCAACAGAGTCATTTTTTCCCATGCCCCCTTTTTTTCACCCTCCTCTTTCTCTCTTTCTGGCACACTTTCCAATCCTGCGTTCAGAGGAGAAAGGTCTCCTGCTCTGGGATGCTTATACTAGGTGGGCCACCTGCAGTTCTTTGTATTTCTGTGCATGTACGTGCAGAAATCCGGATACGACTAAGCTGATCAGTGCTCCATAACTGGCCCTTGTAGCACATGGTCAGAAAGAACTGGGTAATGTGTGCGTGCTTGTTTAGAATGAGGTGAACTATTATGGCAGTCGTCATTATATATCCATATATAATGCAAACCTTTGCACAAATGGGAAAAAAATTAAAATGTTTTAGTCCTATGGGTATTCGTAAGGAGCTGGATTATGGTTTTAAGATACTCATTTAAAAGTCTGTCTGTTTGGGTTGGGACGACTAATACGAGTGGATTATAATCCCATCTGTCCGTCACTGGATAACGTACCTCGCGGATTAAGAACCGAGCCGGCAACACACATGCAATTCACCCAGCACAGTGTGTTAGTCTGTTTTCCTCTAGGAATCAGTATACTATCTGGTGGGGATCTTTGGATTGGCCTGGTTTATGTCGACTCTTCTAACCCACACATCAAGTTAAAGATAGAATCAATGCCAACGACTTGTCTCGGATCAATTAGGATCGGTTTGTTTAGTGGGCAGAAACATTCTTTATTGATTTGTCACATACACCAGTACAGCTGCAGACACACCTCCACAGCTACAGACACACCTCCACAAAATGCTTCGGAAGAAAGGGAGCGAGATAGAAGGTTTAAATTTTTATGGGTCATAATAGAAAGACTTCATCCAAAATACTGTAATACATACACCAATTAAAATTAAATTAAAAATGTGTTTACCGAAGTGGAGAATAGCACTTCAACCGCTTTTTTGTTTATTTTGCTTAAAGTGATAGTTCATCCAAAAATGAAAATTCTGCCATCATTTACTCACCCTCATGTTTTTCCAAACCCTTAAGACTTTTAGTTTCGGAACACAAATGAAGATATTTTTAATTAAATCTGAGCGATTTCTGTCCCTACATTGACAGCTATGCAACTACCACTTATACGCTTCAAAAAGTTCATAAAGAGATCGTTAAATAAATCCATATGAATCAAGAGGTTTAGTCCAAATTTTCTGAAGAGACGCGATCACTTTATATGCATGAACAAATTGAATTTAGGCTTTATATATATTTGTTGTAAAACGATAAGCTTTCTTTTTCCTCACCGTCTACGGGAGGCCATTACTCCATTTCCACCCATGATGATGATGACGACCCATTTCCTCTCAGATAGGAAAGCTGTTTGTCCGGTCTGGGTCTGTCTGGACTGCCTGTGTGTGTGTGTGTGTGTGTGGACTGCTTTTGTAGCAGCCACCACCAGAATGTGGTGATATGAAGCCATGCTGAGAAAAATCCCTTTAGCATGGCTCTTTTACTGAGGATTTGTCTGTCTGTAGGAGAGAAGAACACGCCATGATTGTTAGTTAGGGATTTAGAGTTGTAATTTAAGCGCTTCCTTCCTTGATATGGTGATTTTGTTGAAAGGAGAGGTGTGTAGGCTTAGCTCTGCTAAAGCTTGTGTTAGCATGAAGATACAATACATTACTGCTGCGCTAAATGTTAACAAAGGCGGAAACCAAAAGCATGCGTGTGTGCGTGCAGTTATGCATGTGAGGCACAAAGCCAGAGAGCGAGGTCTGCATTAGTGGAGCACTGTCTGGGTCAGCTGTGATTGTGTTAGACTGGGGCCATGTACCATTCATTTGCCACAGTCTGGAGCCTGGCTGTAAATGAACCTGGCATTAACATGCTAAATCACCCTGGCCTGGTGGTGCCATCCGATTGGTCATTGTCTCCGCCCCCCTGTCCCGGTCAGCGTCCCACGTTCACACCACCTTGCGACCTCAATCCAGCACTTGTGGCCCATTGACCTCACAGAGAGCGGCAGTCCATCCTTTTTTCCCTGAGCACATTTATCCATACAGAGCATTCTCATTTACGCAACAAACATGTTAAATCAAGAAATCTTTTGTAACATAAATTTCTTTACTGTCTCTTTTGATCAATTTAATGTATCCTTGCTGAATTAAAAGTATTAATTTCTTTAAAAAAAAAAAATCCTAAACTTTTGAACAGTGTTGTATGTATAAATATAATATTTATACTATACTGTTTTGAATGGCAAAATCTGCTTAATGATTATTCAAAACTTTGTTTCACAAAAAAAATACATCAAACAGCACATGGTTGAGCAAACAATATCAGATTTTAGATTTTTTGGCATGAACTATTCCCTTAAAGGAAGGATACATCTGAATCTCGAGGCCTGGGAGTGAGGGACAAAATAGAAGGAAAGAGGGAGGGAGAAAAAGAAAGTAAAGTAGTCTTTGTTCTGTTATTCGGATACAGCGTTGCAGTTGCTGTGGAAGAGAGTGGAAAAAGAAGAACAGAATATTCTAGTGTATATCACAGCTGCAAAAGGGAGAGATTTGAGAAAGTTATAGTTAGCAATGGTCATCTCTCTCTCTCTCTCTCTCTCTCTCTCTCTCTCTCTCTCTCTCTCTCTCTCTCTCTCTCTCTCTCTCTCTCTCTCTCTCTCTCTCTCTCTCTCTCTCTAACAGCTGTACTTTCCACCAGTAAAGTCATCTCTTCTTTTTCCAACCGTGTTGAGGAGACTGCTGGGTGCTGGGCAGTTGTGTGGCGGCTATATTCAGGCCTGCTGTTAATAGCTCCCTCTCTATTTCAGTCTCTCCTTCCTGCCGCTGCGGAACAAGAGCGCTCCAGCTAATTAAAACCGGCTCACACCCCTGAGCCGCATCCCGTATGTGTGGCGCTCAGGTCCGGGTGGGTCAGCATCAGGAACAGGGGCCATGCATTGTCCCCAGCATTCCCTGGTGGTCACCTATTTTCCATATCGGTCCCAGGTATCCATAACACTTCCGAATGCTTTCATGACTCTCAGCCAGTTATGACCGACGTGTCCCTGTGTGTTCCGACTAGACGGCGCATGCTGGGAAGGACACAGCACGCACATGTACAAATTGCCACGGGAGGTGGGGTCGTTCAAGTTCGTCCTGTTGTGTGTCATCCCCTATTTAAGCTATTTTTAACGGCCCCCTTCCGAATTATTTCTTTATTAATAACGCAATTGTTTCTACGGGCCACAAGCCGGAAACATGGGGCCATTTATTTGTTTTATTTGATTTGGTGTTTACCCGAATATGATGTAAACGGACCATTGATTTCTTGATTTCTCTTCAACAATTCTTGTTGACTGCAAGTATTATGGATATACAGTATGGGACAACAGGGAAAATGGAGCATTACGAAACAGATGGGGAGATAGACGGCTGCTCAACTGCTGTTTTTCATATTTCTTGTACTTCCTGCTTATAGGAAATGACTAATCACAAATGAGAGTTAAAAAGATTGCTTGTCTCTCAGCGTTCTGTAAAATGTACTGAATTTTAAAGAGAGAAGATTCAAAAATGTATTCTAGTGGAGACTAACTTCATCATACACTACCCTTCAAAAGTTAAGTGTTGGTAAGATTTTGTAATGTTTTTGATAGAAGTCTCTTATGCTCAACAAGGCTGCATTTATTTGATCAAAAATACAGTAAAAAAAGTGATACTGTGAAATATTTAGTAATATTAGTAATAGTATTATTACTCACCCCAAACTTTTGAACAGTTGTGTATGCTATGTTAGCGTTGCATTAGCATTGCTGCTAAAACATGTCTGTAAGTGATTTGTTTTGAAATACCTCTTATAAAATGTCCAGACAGATGAAATTAGTGTCTTGAGGAATCGTATCTGTCTCTGTTATTATCACTGTAAGCTCTGGAAACGAAAAAGACAAGCTAACCTTAGCGAAAAAAAAAAAAAAATTGCCTCAAAATTATCATCAGAAATGCAGTCTGCTTGTTTCTGTGTAGGCTTGCTAACAAATATTTGGCTGTGATATGTTTTTAAGTCAGGGTTTGTTGAGAAAGTGTGGTTAAAGTTAGCAGAATGATGGAAAATAGCATAACGACTAAAATAGTGTCTTTTCAAATCAACGGTTGAGATGTTTCAGGCCTCTCGGACTGAAAAAAAAGAGTGACAGAGAAGAGTAGAGAAAGTGACAGAGAATAGTGGGGCTAGCTACAATAATAAATGGATTACCAAGTCAAAAAGACGACCCACACACATTCTTGTCTGAACTGGCTCAGCATCAGTCATTGCCAAACACACTCATCCTCATCTTCTGAATCAATCACTCTTTCATTTCTCTTCTCATCTTTTGTTTCCCTTACATTTCTTTCAAGAGTTTGCGACCTCTGCAGCTCCCTGAATGAGTGTGTGTATATGTTTCCTATTCTGTGCGAGTGTGTGTTTGTTTTGGCGCTTCTTTCGGGTCCGTCACATGTAGAGACATGTGTGTTTGACTCTGCAGAGACTACCGAAATACCTCGCAGTGTTCCACTGCCCCCCAAGTAATACTGAGCACCAATGTGTGTGTGAGCCCCCCGTCCCATGCAAGCCATCTGTCTGGAAACAGGACATGCCTGCACACACATACAGATTCACACACACATGCACACTAATCCGCAGTCATTGATATGTGTCCGTACTGGAACTAAATAACTAGTCATCTTGTGAGTTTGACTGGATTTTTTCTTTTCTTTTCTTTTGATATCGGGACACAAGATTACCAGCCTAATTATACAGGGACCGATTAGTTGACTAGTCATTCATAAAACCCACCAAGAAGTCGATTTTGAAAATATGTCATTTTGATCGTTGCCCAGCCTAACCTGCTCCCGCTCTCTTTCTCTTTCTCTTTCTGTCTATCTTTGCTCCCCTTCATATGAGGAATGGGAGAAATCTCTCTCTCTGACTCTTTCTATCTCGCTATGGTTGACTTTATGAGGTCATAAACGCTGGAATTTTTTGGTGAGGCTCTCTGAATATTTTTATGAGCACACTCACGACGGCGGCTCCTTTGACAGCGCTGAAAGGCAGTCATTAAAAAGAGAGCGAGAAAAGAAGGCAGAAGGGAAAAAACGAGTCCTGGCTGAAAGAGGCTTCTCTCCTGAGGGGGTTTAAACTGTCACTGCGTTTGAACTTTGCTAGAAACGACTGCCATCTGCAAGCCGAAAAGCAAGTTCACTACTGTCTCACACTCCGAGGAAAGTTTATAATCACTCGATTTATTGGTGACAAAATCAGAATTGTCAAACAGTTCCATTTTTAGTTAGTATTAGTATAGGTTGCGATTTAGCCAGGGCTTATTGTTCGATTTATTTATTTTTTTGATCTGTGTGTTATTATCATCCTTATTAATATAATATATTATAATCTTATAATCAATATAATATAATATAATCATATATAATAATTATAATATAATATAATCTTATATACACATTAAAATATAATATAATATTTTAAATGTTTATTATCAATAGATTAAGCCATCAATCAGTGGGTTTATCATCCATAATAAAAAATATTTATTTATAATTAAAATATAAAAAATATGTGTATATTTTTAGAGTCATTGAACGAAAAAATACAATTGTACATTTGAAATATCATTGTAACCACTGCTTTTTAATAAAATCAACAACAGACAAAACCAAATAGATTTATGAAATTATTATATTGGTTATCGCCTCTCAATCAAAAAAAAAATCTGATTGTAACAAGAGATTAGAGATCTGGCTATTAGTAGACATGAGGTAAGACATGATAGAAGAAAGCAACATACATACACTGATAGATCAATAAGCTTCCATTAGGGTCCGGCCTCAGCAATTTCAACAACTTTTGAAAAACATTGAAATGTGATTATCTTGCTCTTAGATGCTTTTAACTTTGAGAGTAAATGAGTCATAGATTTATGCCTCTCTCTGGATTCCTCTGTTTCCTCCCCTCGTCTGCATGCACCAGAGGGCTCTCTCTCTCTCTCTCTCTCTCTCTCTCTCTCTCTCTCTCTCTCTCTCTCTCTCTCTCTCTCTCTCTCTCTCTCTCTCTCCATCCTCCTTTATCTATATATATTTCACTCTCTTTCTACTGCTGTACGGTTGCATTGGCAGCTTCTCATTTTGAATAGTTTGTTTTGTAGATTGGAATGTTGGATTTGTTTTAGAATACAATGAGATGTGTGATGATGACAGTCATGAAAAAAGCAGGACTTGAACCGTCTTCTCTGAACTACGGATTTGCCCCCTATGTGTCCGAAGGGAACAGGGTCTACTGCGTTCCCACACAAACCGTTGCCAAAGCAAATTTGGAGAGGAAGTGGAACCCTATCCCTCCTCTCTGGTGTGACCAAGTTTAGAAAACACCAGGTTTGTGTGTGTGTGTGTGTGTGTGTGTGTTTCTAGTTGAATATGCAAGCAAGCAGCTGCACAGAACGACTCACTTTTGATGTGGTTTGGTGTGTGTGGCGGTGTTTGTGTGCTGCTCTGTGGTGTTGAGTTTGGAAATGGAGTCCGTGCTGGACCCTGCTTGTGCAATTGCTGGAGATGGTCCTTATTTAGTTGCTTTGCCTTATTGTGGTGCACAGTGTTGTGCGGCCTTGTTATGTCTGGAGCCACTGGACTCTTCCTGGAAGTCCAACCTCAAGATACACAACACAGACACTAATGACAGGCCTGGGTCCTCTGCTGAGACCTCTGTCCGACAATGTACAGCGATAGACTTCTAACCACCATGCAATCTGAGTGCTAAAAATAGCCAAGACGTGATATGTATACCAGAAGTCTCCCAAAAAATAATGTATAAATCATTTCTACTACAAATATGTTAAAAATAAATGAATAATATAAATAATCATCTTTTATTCATATATTTTGTATTATTTATATTACCAATTATTAATAATACTATTATATTAATTATGAATCATTAAATACATAATTTTATTTAGGTAGTTTAAAAAAAATACATATTAAAAAGTATATATGTTATCTCTTTGATAGTCTTACGCATGCTTTTTATGACTTGCATGCTTATTTTGTGTTATGTTTAATTATGAAACATTTGTTTTATTTAAGTATTGTTTATATGCTATTACAGTACTTTTTAATATTTTGATTTAGCTTATATTTTTAATTCTTTTTAGTTCAAGTTTTTGCAATTTTGTTTCTGTCACACTTATTTTTTATATTTTTAAATAGCTTTAATACATTTTTATCAGTTTTAGTTTTAGCAATTTCAGTACTTTTAACTCATTTCAGTTTGTTGCCAATTAAACATTTCAATATTCAATATCATATATACATATACATTTTATTTAATTAATAATTAGCTAATAATTTCAATTTGTAATAGTTTTTTCTAACAATAACAACACTCTCATAATTTCCACTTCCCCATTCCTATTTGAAACTGAATTCTGTGTGAAGGCTTTGTGGATTGAATCCACAGGTAAGCAAACACGCTTAAACGCAATCAAGTGTCTCACAGAAGTCTCACACCAAACATCTGATAGTCTGGGAAAGTGAGACATCTGTATGTGTGTTGGCATAGTTAGGGAGGTGTTTCGTCTAGCAGTGTTGTGTACAGATTCTCATTTCTAACTGGCCCAGAGTTCAGATCTACGACTCATTTCACAGTTTCACTTTACACCTCTACCTCCCCAAAACAACACGTGTTCACCACCAATCGAACCATTTTCCTTTAGGAAGAACCTTGAATTACATGACAGGAACTGTATACCCCAAATAATTCATACATACGTCGTTGTTGCAAAGAAAGTTCATGCCTAGAATTGTCCATCTAACTTAAGTTAAATGTGAGATATCACTCTTTTATCACTGACTTATAAACAACGTAATGCAACATCGAGGACCATGTATATCATGTTCAGTCTGACACCTGTACGCTTAAGGTTTCTGTGGTCACTGCCTAGTGAGAAATATGACAACCCGTTTTGAAGACTGCAAGAGATGCAGGGAGAGAGGGAGAGCTGCGCTCTGTTAGTTTTACAGGAAGTTCCTCCCTTCCGGCTGAGGCCTGTAGCTTCGCTCAAGGGGGAGGCCATGTTCAGGTCAGAGAGAGGGTGGAGTATCGCGCACACACAAACAGAAAACTGGTTCACACTTGCGTGGATGCACAAGCTTCTAAGAAAACATCTCATTGTCTTAACCTGTCTCACAGTTAAATAGAAACATTCATCAATCAAACCTGTCTGTGGATACCAGCAGAACTTCTCAGACACAAGAACAAAACACGGCACGGTAGTCACAACATTTGCGATTTGAATCCACTTAATCATTAGCAGATATTTACGACTCTACATTCTGATTGGATGAGCAGTCTTAACACTATTATTATATATAAGTATTAATATTATTAATAATGATATTTTATTATATGTTTGGCATTAAAATGCCCTTAACCTGTGGTAAAATCACATTTATTTCAAGGCAATATCACAGGGACCCTAGGAAGATGTTTACATTGCCAGCGACACATCAGGAAGTGTCTGTAAGTTACGTTTGTTTGGAACGCGGTTGCTTGTTTAGGAGGGAAATCCTGCAATCTGTGTCAAAGGAAACACAGGACTAGACAGGGAGGGGTGGCATTGTGAGGATGACGAGACAGGAGAGGTGATTTAGCAACTCAGTTAGCTAGTTCAGTAGACTAATTGTGTGTAATGTAGCAAGAAGTGAACGTTCGTATGGGTGTTTAGCCCTTCCTAACACATTTCCTTTGTCATCCCTCAAGCAAGCAACAAAAAACCTTCGAGCAAAAACCTTTCTTTCATTCTCACACATGTACAAGGCAGAGTGTGTGTGTGTGTATGTGTGTGTGTGTCTGTGTGCGCGCGTGCGTGCGTGCGTGCGTGTGTGTGTGTGTCACCCCACCCTTCCTCAGACACCTGCAGTTTTAAACCACATTGCAGAAACTTTTCCATCCCGTGTACTCCTGTTTTTAGAGTGTGTGGGTCATAGTTAGTCAAGTTGAAGGCGTATTTGCACTGTCTTCCATATCAAAGATAGCATGGTGAAAGCATAGTGTGAGATTCCTTAGAAAGACGAAATAGAGATAATGTATTTGTGTATTTTTTCAGAGCTGACCTCACATCTAAGTACGCCTCTCACATGCTGTTGCATCCTTCTTCCTATCAAGAGGTGTGATTTCCTGTCTGCATGTCTCACAGTGCTTTGGATGTCTGTCTGTAGCATGCTTCTGTCACATTTAACACAAACACACACAAGCTAAAATTCTGCAAGGGTTGGTGCCATTTTCGTACCCTTAAACACATTGTTTGATATGAGAATGGAAGCTGGGGAACAGTTAAAAAGGGCGGGGGGCATTGAAACGAGGTCCCTTTGCCACCTATCAGATGAAGGAATGAGGACGCAACGACTGTGAAAACGACAGACTGATAGACGAAGACTCTGATATACAAAGTCAGAAAATAGAAGCAATACTGGCCCTGTTTCAAATGCTGTCCTCTTCAAGTCCACACTTTAGTGAGATTGTGGTCCGCTATTAAATTTTAATCTTGGCTTCTCTTTTTCATCTGTTTGTCCCGTCTTCTCAACTCCCGATGTGTTCCAGAGCGGTTCGCCCTGCAGGCCGTCTAATCAAGCCCAGAGAGAGAGAATGATCTGAGTGAAGTGACCCAACAGGCTGTCCAGTCAGTGTCAGAGTGCTGGTGTGGGCTGATGTGCTTTAGAGAAGACAGAAGGATGTTGTTTATTGGTCATTTCCTCTCTCCTGCAGTGTGGCCTGACTATGGTCATCTGACTGTCTGCAGTTGGCATGTTCTTATAAGTGTGCTTAATAGAGTATAGAATACTGTTAATTCATTCATTACAATAGGGGTTTTGTGGCACAAGTGGGGATGCACTATATTTTGTTATTGCATTTTATTGTTATTGGTCAATATTGAGAATTTAGTACATCTTAAAATACATTACAATGTTGTGATGCCTAAATTCACTTGTAGCATTTGAAACAATTCAGTTCAGTTTTTCATTATTTGATTTTTGATCTCATTCTCTGGCTCCGTCTGGAGTATTTCTCGTTTGTAATCCCTCTATGTTAGAGATGCACAAGGATGACGATCTCTCCGTTTTCCTATAGCCAAGATTAGGGAAGATCTCCCAGATTTGGTGACTTTATGTCAGAGGTCTGATCCACGAATAAACACAGGCACGTGGCAAGTGACTGCTTTCGAGGTCAAATAATCACGCTCTGCAGCTGGAAAATCACCACGCCCAAGCAGACCGGCCTGCCGAATGAGGTCATGCGTGATGCAATCGTTCATGTATGCAAACAGTGCTGGGCCATCAGCGCCTTCTTTTGCGTTAATGACTCTTTTTTATGCAGTAATTGACTCCTCCACTCCTCCATTCAAAAACACAATATTTTGCATTTCTGACTGCAAGAAAGGAGACTTTAACATGGCGCTCTCTCAGCGTATGATTGGCTAACTGTGTAAATCCTGCCAGACACCGTGCAACCCAGTTGGAAGCATCTTACCCAGAAGCCTCTGCTGCTGAGGCCAGTTAGGGCACTAGGCCGGGATGCTGCAGATTGTCAGTTAAGATTCTCTCGTTCCCACTAGGAGCCCTGCTCGAAAATAGCTCTCACAGGCTCTCGAAATCCACCAGACAAAGTTGGCGCAGATTTATAGCCGGAGGCTGATACCGCTTGTCCAGTCGCTCTGCATTATTTTAGCATTTAAATGTCTGCGGCTCGTGTTAATAAGCGGGAAATGTGTGGGTGGTGCACACCGCAGGTTTTCTGGAGTAAATGAGAGTGTAGAAAAGGAAGGTCAGTGTATTTTAGGGATTATACTGCAGTCAGTGAGGAATCCAGCGGGAATGAGGTCATCGCACAAACAGTGACAAAACTAAACAAATACTGCTTTGACGTGTATTTGCACTCGCGTGTTCACGTGGCAACATAAAAGCAGATGGTTCTGTCAGTCTATTAAGCATCTAAGCAATACAAAGGACCTTTTTCCTTCCGACAAACACACACACACACACACACACACATACAGTCTAGCATAGTGTGAACACACATATTACTACATTTAATGTTCGCCGTTTTAGTCCTTTGATACTTTCCTATTGCACCTGTCTCTTGCAGTTCACAATTCTGTCTGAGGCGATAGACACCCTCTAGTGCGGCTCTCGTTTAATGTGGCCGACTGCTTGCATCGATCCTACTATTGCTGTACTGTAGTTTTTTCGAGGGCTGTAGGGCATCAGAATGCCTGACTAGGCAATACAATGCACACTGAACCGAATGCAGAAACATGAAATGTTGCAAATCAGACTGATGATGAGTTCATTTTTCTTTATTGAGCAACACTCATCATTTCTCTCTCTTCGGCTTTCTTTTTCTCCCTCTCTAGGCTTCTGATCCCATTCCTGCCAAGAAGTCCAAACACGATGACTTTCCAGCACAGTCGCCCTCAGGAGACAAAGACAAGCAACCCGATTGGCTACGATCCCTCTCTGCATCAGCCAATAAGGTTACAAGGCTTTTTTTTCTGTTAGTGGATACATGTGTTTAATTGTATGAGAGTACAAATTTCAGATAGTTATATATTTATCTATGTCTATATGTTGATTATACACCAGCCTGTTTACGAAACTTGGCCATTCCTGAAAAGATTTTTGGAGCCAAGCAACCGCTTTCTTGCCACAGAGAATCAGATTCTTCTGAAACAAGATCTCAACCCAAAATAACTGATGTTCTTTTGTAAAAAATCAATTCTCCTAAAATGAAGAGAGCCTGCAAATAGGCTAGCACAGTTCTCCGATTTCAAGCAGACACAGTGACCTCGGTGTACTTGCTTGTTTTATCTGTCTCTCTCACTTTCTCAGTTAAATTTGAGAGATTTTTAGCAAGCATTTCTTAAATAATGTTTTCCATGCTAAACTTGCAGGTTGTCCCTATTCTCTGCTTCATGTCTGAATGCATTTTGATTTGTGTTCTCTACTGTGAAAACTTTTAAGTAACACAACCGACATCTATGATCTTCTCTCTGTCATGCTGCAGGGGCTCAACTGCATCCAGCCCAGACAGAGACCGTCTGCCTTCAGGCCATGGTCTCCAAACATCTCTGTTGGCGATAAGGAGGGAGCCGGCAGACCTGCTAACATGTTACGTGACAGGTAAACAATGACAACAAATATTGGCACTCTAAAATAATTGATTCTGATTGGTCAATACTCATTGCAGAGTAGAATCATATCAGTTCAGTTGTTTTGTATTGGTTTGTTCAGACGGCAAATGTAAATGAACCAGTTCAACAAAATCATTTTAGTTTTGCTGCAATGCAAAAACATCTGCTCAAATAGATTTGTTGTTAGAAGTGAAATCTGCATCGTTATAATTTAAATGATTTTGCAACCATCATTTTATTAAAGATGATAAAGTGCATAAAAGATTGTAACAGTAACTTTAAGAAAGGGTGTGCATATATGTTTACTTGTTGGAAACCAGCATAAAACCAGCATGTAAGTCATGCTTGGCTGCGGTTTTTCTAAAGTAATTCAGCAAAAGATTTGGATCTTCTGACAATGATGCAAGCTTGTTGGCTGTTAATTGCTTAGATATATGTGGTTTTAACTTTACATCATAACTAGAGAGGGTTTGGGTGAGTCACCATGTCGAGCCCAGATCAGTTTCTCTGAAACCATTCGCAACAGTCGTTGTTCTCTCCCCACCCTTCTTTTGTGGGTTGCAGAGATGCTTTTTTTTCCTGTCAACCTGCCATTTGGTTTAGATTATTCACTTCTACCCATACTCTTTAAGATGATGTTAGGTAACACCATTGCACAAGCAGCAGTCTGCACTGCTGTTACTTCAGTCTGTGAACTGTTACTAAAAATGAGCATCTCTGCATGCGTAGTCTGCTTACTCACTCCAAATCCTTTTCCGCAGCTTCTACAACTACAAGAGCCTGGAGAGTGCTGTGGCCCCCAATGTTGCTCTGACGCCCCTCCAGAAAGGAGGACAGGCCTCTCCTTCTGCCCCCAGCAGCTCACACCCACATGGGGCAGAAAGCGAAGGCGCCAGCCGTGGGAGGAAGAGGAGGCTGACGGGTGAGACCCACCCCAGCCCACAACCCTGCCCCTCGGCCACTGCCAGCAAGCCTCTGCCACCCTCTCCGGAGGAGCGAGACTCGGACGTGGAGGTGGAAGTGGAGAGCCGTGAGGAATGTGAGTACAGTCGCACCCTTTCACTGTTGCTCAGGAAAGGAATGTTCCAGGTTCAAAGCAAGTTATGTATAAGTATAAAATATATATATATATATATATATATATATTAGTGCTGTCAAACGATTAAAATATTTAATCGCGATTAATCGCATTAATGCCATAGTTAACTCGCGATTAATCGCACATTTTTATCTATTCTAAATGTCCCTTGATTTCTATTTGTCTCATTATTTTTTCTAATTTTAATGCTCTTATCAACATGGAAAAGTGGATCAGCAGTAAGTTTGTTCTTAGCTGTGGTATCCATGTGCTTCTGTCTGAAGTCATCCATTGTAGAGCTTAGATCGGGCCCAAAAAAATCAAGCCCGACCCGAGCCCGTGCGCATTGTGTCCGAGCCCGGCCCGACACATAAACTGTAATTATGAGCCCAAGCCCGATTTAAACCCGTCAATTTTTTTCATACGTGGGTCGTTATAACTGACGTTCTCAACTATTTTCTATGTTACTTTCTCCCGCCCGCAACATTTTTGTCCCGCTCCCGCCCGCAAATACACTCTTTTTTTGTAGGCTACCTCCAAATACTTTCGCCTACGTGTCGCCACCATACACATCAGCATAAATGCTCCTGATAAATTATTTGTTATTAAAGCATTAACACACAAACCACTGTTATAACATAAAAGCAAGCAGGCTACTGAGTGCATGGTTTGGCATGACTGAATGCGCGCAAAGTGCGCTCCCTTAATAATTCCTAAAAAGCTGACAGTTCATCGCAATCTCACACATCTGTTATTATCAGTGAAGCTGACTGCACAATGCATCTTTCATAATATATACACTTTGTTTGTTATAATTTGAGGATTTGCCAGCTTACAGAATTCAGCACTGAACAAAAAGTCTGTTTTGAGCGGTGAGGGGAGTCTATTTTAAATGCTTCTTCATATGTCTGTGATTCGCTACATCCCTCAACGCTGCAAACATGTTATAAAAAGAAACTCTGGCCTGTAAATCGTTTCTATTTTGTTTTAGTTGTTCTTGTTGCTTTTCTGCAACATATGAATAAAAATGTATTAGTTTTTATGTTTTATTCATAGATATTTCTAGTTTGCGGGAGTCCCGCGAATCGTTTTATTCTCCCGTATCCGCACACAGAGTGAGTGCATTACCGCTCGAGCCCGCCCTCGCACTCGGCCATCAAATCTAGTCCCGCGCCGCACTCTACTGCGTTGAGAGTGCACGTCTCTAGATCGGCGTCTCGCGCTCGCGCCATCCACTCAAAACGTACCGTTAGCCTACTACTCTTTGGCCGGCGCGCAAGCCCAAACAAGTACGTGCGGCGTGCCTGTTGTTTTGTTTCCGGTCTAGCTATCCGGTGTGATGTTGTTTGCTAGGCCAAAAAGAGCGTTAATCTCGCGATAAAAAAATTGACGCCGTTAAAATGTGTTTGCGTTAACGCCGTTAATAACGCGTTTAACGCACAGCACTAATATATATATATATAGGTCTTTCTCAAAAAATTAGCATATTGAGATAAAGTTCATTATTTTCCATAATGTAATGATAAAAGTTAAACTTTCATATATTTTAGATTCATTGCACACCAGCTAAAATATTTCAGCTCTTTTATTGTTTTAATACTGATGATTTTGGCATACAGCTCATGAAAACCCAAAATTCCTATCTCAAAAAATTAGCATATCATGAAAAGGTTCTCTAAACGAGCTATTAACCTAATCATCTGAATCAACTAATTAACTCTAAACACCTGCAAAAGATTCCTGAGGCTTTTAAAAACTCCCAGCCTGTTTCATTAAAACCGCAATCATGGGTAAGACTGCCGACCTGACTGCTGTCCAGAAGGCCATCACTGACACCCTCAAGCAAGAGGGTAAGACACAGAAAGAAATTTCTGAACAAATAGGCTGTTCCCAGAGTGCTGTATCAAGGCACCTCAGTGGGAAGTCTGTGGGAAGGAAAAAGTGTGGCAAAAAACGCTGCACAACGAGAAGAGGTGACCGGACCCTGAGGAAGATTGTGAAGAAGGACCGATTCCAGACCTTGAGGGACCTGCGGAAGCAGTGGACTGAGTCTGGAGTAGAAACATCCAGGGCCACCGTGCACAGGCGTGTGCAGGAAATGGGCTAAAGGTGCCGCATTCCCCAGGTCAAGCCACTTTTTAACCAGAAACAGCGGCAGAAGCGCCTGACCTGGGCTACAGATAAGCAGCACTGGAGTACCCACAGTCAGTGATGATCTGGGGTGCCATGTCAGCTGCTGGTGTTGGTCCACTGTGTTTTATCAAGGGCAGGGTCAATGCAGCTAGCTATCAGGAGATTTTGGAGCACTTCATGCTTCCATCTGCTGAAAAGCTTTATGGAGATGAAGATTTCATTTTTCAGCACGACCTGGCACCTGCTTACAGTGCCAAAACCACTGGTAAATGGTTTACTGACCATGGTATTACTGTGCTCAATTGGCCTGCCAACTCTCCTGACCTGAACCCCATAGAGAATCTGTGGTATATTGTGAAGAGAAAGTTGAGAGACGCAAGACCCAACACTCTGGATGAGCTTAAGGCCGCTATCGAAGCATCCTGGGCCTCCATAAAACCTCAGCAGTGCCACAGGCTGATTGCCTCCATGCCACGCCGCAATTTCTTTCTGTGTCTTACCCTCTTGCTTGAGGGTGTCAATGATGGCCTTCTGGACAGCAGTCAGGTCGGCAGTCTTACCCATGATTGCGGTTTTGAGTAATGAAACAGGCTGGGAGTTTTTAAAAGCCTCAGGAATCTTTTGCAGGTGTTTAGAGTTAATTAGTTGATTCAGATGATTAGGTTAATAGCTCGTTTAGAGAACCTTTTCATGATATGCTAATTTTTTGAGATAGGAATTTTGGGTTTTCATGAGCTGTATGCCAAAATCATCAGTATTAAAACAATAACAGACCTGAAATATTTTAGCTGGTGTGCAATGAATCTAAAATATATGAAAGTTTAATTTTTATCATTACAATATGGAAAATAATTAACTTTATCACAATATGCTAATTTTTTGAGAAGGACCTGTATATATACATATAATGTGACAATTAATAATTTAATTCATCAAGAATGCATTAAATTGATCAAAAGTGACAATAAAGACTTTTACATTGTTACAAAAAATGTCTATTTCAAATACTTTTGGCATTTCTATTCATTCGAGAATGCTGAAAAAAGTATAAAAATCTCACAAAAATATTAAGCAGCACAATTGTCCAATATTGATAACAATAAGAAATGTTTCTTGAGCACCAAATCAGCATTTCATGGTTGTATTTCCACAATAATAATGTTTCTATTTAAATAACAGTATATCATTTATATAGATTAATGCAATTTGTAATATCGGAGAATGTAATTTCGACTTGTCTCTTGGTTTGTAAAAACAATCAGAAACTGCTTTTACAGTAATGCAATCCCAATAGAAGTCTATGTGGAAAAATACACACCTGTTTAGAAAGTAAAGTCACAATTCTTAACATTATGCATGTGTGAGAGTAGTGTGGTAAAATCACTTACAAACTTTGTCTGTGCAAACAAGTAATTTAAGAACTTGTAATCCGATAAACCCAATAACTTTCAGACAGTATGCACAAGGATATCAGAATGGTACTATTTTTCCATAGATTTTTCCACCTTTAACAGTTAAGCAACACTAACAAGATGGTTTAGACAAGCTTAAACACTAAATGACAATTTTTTTTACAGAGGATTTTATTTTTGTGCTTTGACAAAAATGTACTTTTCTGCTTTTAAACCCTCTGAAATGCCGTGCTCAAGTTTCTATAAACTGAGGCACTAGTCAAAATACTTTTCTTTCAAATTAATGAAAGGATGTCACATTCTTTTAATGTATATGAAGAGTGTGTTAGAAAGGCAACTGCGACACCCAATTATGCCGGTGTGTTGTGAAACAAAAGTGCTCGTTTAAATACATTAAGATTTCGTTCACACTTCATTTGCACACAGTTCATTTTCAGCCAACCTTGAGCGCTCTGGAGAGAGGTGGATTAGAACAGTAACAGCTCTTGTGTGAATGCGGCAGAAAATCAATGAGTGGTCTCTCGTTCCTCATCCTTTATGGCTTATTTTAAAGCATGTCTTGTGTATTTGACAGGTGCTTGAAAAAACAATCCTACTGCTGCCGACATGAATTAATGAAACCCACGTAGTCTGATTTGCCACTCAAAACCTCTTCTCTGTTTTTTTCTTACCAGTCACCTCATCACTTTCCTCACTCTCCTCCCCATCTTTTACATCCTCGAGCTCCGCCAAAGACTTGAGCTCTCCCTCCGGCTTCGGAGCCACCTTACCAGCAGTTTTGACGCCAGCCAGCGGTCCCCCTGAGGGCCCCCTGGTATCTGGAGGGGACGTGCACGCCATAACCAACCTGGAGTCGGAGTTGGAGACGCTGAGGCAGGCACTGGACAACGGCCTGGACTCAAAAGAGTCAAAGGAGAAGTTTCTACACGAGATAGTGAAGATGAGGGTAAAACAGGAAGAGAAGCTCGGATCCGCCTTACAGGCCAAACGGAGCCTGCAGCAGGTACAAACACACGGACATTGTTCATGAAACGGAAGGCAAACGTTTTTTTTTTTTAAATCATTTATAAATCCATTCTTACGTAAATTGTACCATTTGAATTTAATTCAACAATTTATGTAAGAATTGATTTACACAACAGCACACTGGAGGTTTCATTTCAACTTTGGAAGTCATTCATGTGATGTTGAACATATAGTATATATATATATGTAATTATATATAATTTTGATAAATATTCAGTTTATTAATTTTAGATGTAATAGTTTATCATTTTTTAATATAATATTATATATATAATTAGAATTTATTTGGATTATTATTGTTTTTTTTATATATATATATTTTATGACAATAAATAATTAACTTTTCAAGGTATTACAAGTGAAAGTCTAAGCACTAAATTGTTTTAGCATTAGTCAAACATTTTTTAATATATTAACCAGACAAATAAAACTGAAAAGGGTGCTACTCTTTTTCAACTATGTAGTGCAACAACACCATTCTTGAGTTTACACAGACATCCATTATGCTCGTGTTTCATAAATACGCCCTATTATTTCTTATATATGTTTCATCACATGTTCATTAGAAGAGTGAATAAACATCAGTTTATTCCCATGCCTTCTACAGGAGCTGGAGTTTCTCCGAGTTGCCAAGAAGGAGAAGCTCCGTGAGGCGACTGAGGCGAAGAGGAACCTGCGCAAGGAGATCGAGCGCCTGCGTGCCGAAGGTGAGAGGAAGATGAGAGAGGCCAACGAGTCACGCATACGGCTGAAGAGAGAACTGGAGCAGGCCAGACAGCTACGAGTGTGTGACAAGGGCTGTGAGGCTGGCCGTCTGCGTGCCAAGTACTCTGCACAGGTTAGTTCAATCCCTACATACAGTGTTTCTAAAACAAACGTTTAAAAACCTGAGCTAGTAACCGAAAGGTTGTGGGTTCAAAGGTGTGATTCAGAACTATTATGCCTTTGAGCAAACCATTAAACCACAGATTCTTCCACGGTGACTGTCCCTGTGCTATAAATGTACTGGAAGTGGCTTTGGATAAACAATTGTCTGTTTAATGATGCGTAATGTGAAGTGTGCTTAGATTGATGCAACATGACACCCTTCCCACACACACTTTCAAATGAACTCTCAGACTGGGTGTGGCCCTGCAAGTCTAATGAGATACATTTCATTTCTCAGAAGGAAACCGGGTAACTTCCTGTCAGGCATGTGTGCTTCAGACTAAACAAGAGAGAGACATCACTGAGATGTTTGTATTTCAGTCAGGACCACTTGAGTCAATAATACCATAAACAATCTTTAGTCAAATTTTAAAAATGTTATTTGCATGATTGTTAAAGTTACATTTGGCAGTGTGGCTCTGTTCTGAATTACCCATCCTTTTTCAGGGAACAGCAGCAGCTTCTGGGTACAATCTCCCATTTAAAACTGGGAAAGCAGCAAAAATCCCCCTTGAGAACAGAGCATGCATCAATGAAAACAGAATGACATTGATTAAGTTAAACAGAGTTAAAGGAAGAGCTAGGGGTGGAGGTGGGTTGCAAGCAATGCAGTGGAAGCAGCCAAGCAGGCAGACTGAGAATGCATTTAAATAAGGCACCCTGTTTGAAAGGAACCAATAAGTGCTTAAGAATCGGATCAGCTGATAGTTCTGGGTATTAGCTGATAGCTGAGCTTGACTATGCGGCCTGCCTGAACTGACGTTGTACGCTATATATTTGGTATATGGATGTTGGTATTTTTGTATTTCGTTGTGCATGCTGCCTTTTTGAAAAAGTAGTAAGCTACACTACAGGCTACTTGCAAAATGTAGCTACACGGATGCTATTTAAATCTAAAACGATTAATAGCAGCTGATATAATTTATTTTTACAATCAGAACAGCAATGATGATAGCATTAAACTATGACATATATAAACAAACTAATAAAATTGCTAAAATTGCAAGCAGAAAAACTGGTTAGTTTACAAGAACCATCTGAACTGAACCTATGATTAAAATGTATATTGAAATAAAGCTTAGATTGTGAGTTAAACTTTTTAAAAAGCCTGAAATAAAATTAAGTGTTAGCAGAAGTACTCATTTCTAAAATTAAAATTAATTAAAGATAAATAGAAATAGATAAAGATAAAATGACAAATGCACAAAAAATGACCTGAACTAAAATTAAAATAACGGAAAATCCAATTATTAATAATTACTTTAACAGTATATAATGAATACTGAACTAGCAGTGATTCACAAAAACAAATCTTTCCAATGAGAGAATACATGTTTTAATAAATTGTGCAATACGATGTAACTAAAGACAGTGCTGTAGCAATTTGTGGCCATCTTTTATCATCTTTATATGATGTATTTTCAGATTGAGGATTTGCAAGTAAAGTTGCAGCATGCCGAGGCAGACCGAGAGCAGTTGAGAGCCGATCTGATGCAGGAGCGGGAGGCACGGGAGCACCTGGAGAGCGTGGTCAAGGAGCTACAGGAACAGCTGTGGCCCAAAAGCTCCAGCAAGAACGGCACAGACCCACCACCCCCACCCGTCAAAGACTCCAACAACTAATCCTCTCTTTATCTCTTGACTCCGCCCAATCCACATCAACACCGCCCTGATTGACAGCACCAATCGCCCTATCATGTCTGCGGGTGAGCCCCGCCCATCTGCCTCTTAGCCAGCGCAAAACCGGAGTTTTCCTGAACGTTTTTTGAGGGAATTTAGACACGTTCTAAAAAAATGCTTTACTTTGAGAGTACTAAAAATGCACCTCGCCTCCAACCAGACATAAAAATAAAGAAGAAAAAAAATGCAAAAGTCCACATGGAAAGGAAGAAGCCAATAGCACAAAAGCTAACTGTGCCTGAAACTTAATACATTTTGAAATTAAGACTTTTCTATGATAAACAAATTGGTGATACAACGACAAATTTTACACAGCGATTTTTATGATGACCGAACAGCATGCTGTCCACCCCACATTGTTATTGAAGAGACAAGGACTCATCATCATCATCATCCCATCAGAAATTCCTGTTTCCTCGCTCGTTTCGAGGAAGTATGGTGAAAATCACTTCATAATAAGCTATTTAAGAGACTTGTTAGTGAGCGTGTGTGAGATAAAAACTTTAGTGACTTATCAGAGCCTCAAATTTACCCCTTTTTTACATGTACATACATGTCATGCTGGTTAAAAAAAGCCATGGAGACAAATAGTTACACACACTTGTATCTTTAACAATGTTAAAGAGATACTGGTCAGGAGAGTGTTGAAGGGCTTTGGAGAGCTAGAGGTGAAGAAGTTCAGCACTGTTGAAAGGGAGAGATACTTGTATTCAAATAAGTGTTATGATCAAGCCATGAGCACTTTCTTTTAATGGCAAACAAATGCTCCCCATCACAAGCTGTTGTGTGATACGCCACCAGTGCGGATCTTGGTGTGGAATTGGAGGTTTGTGGCTCTTGTTCTCCGTGACGGTTTGGGTTTTCTTCTCGTCACACTCGTGTACAGCTTCTCCGTGGGCTGAGGTGCTTACAACTGGCACTGCTCACGAATGTGGGTGGCCATTTTTTTTAGGAATAAACTAAAAGAATAAAAAAATACAGCTTCTAGGGCAGGAGGTATCATGTGATCAAGAACCACAAATTGTTCTTTTTAAGTAAATTATAATATGTAAATATGAAAATGTTTTTTTTTTCTTTTCGCTTTGTTTTTTAACTTTACAATAATGAATCGCACTTTGTCATTACAAAATAATGTCTAAATGCATTACGCTCCCACATTCTCCCACACATTTATCTCAGAGAGTTTTTAGTATTCCGAAGTATAAAAATGAAATAAACAATTTTGTTAATTATATGCCATTCTAATAAATGCAATGTAATCATGTGTTAAAGACAAACTATTGTAAATAAAACCGCAAGAATTAAAAGAAAAAAGGTTCTACATGCTTGCTTGCTGAAACGTGGATGGTGCACACTGCCGTCCCCTCAATCTGACTTTGATTCAACATTTATCATAGTTATCGATATATGATTATAATCGTTGTTAAAGTGTTATTGTTACTGTCCTGGATTCCTACAGGTTTTGAACATTTCTGAATCAAATTTAAAGCCGTTCAGAACGAATAGGACACACAAATTGTCTAGCATTGGTAAAAGGGAGTCAAAATATCAATGCAGGTGCTCCTCTTAACTGTGAGCAAGAGTGTATTACTGTGTACAAACAAGACGAGGATGGATGAATGAACGTAATAAATGCATTTTCAAAATCTCACACACTTAGCTGAGATAGATTTTGTTGAAAATACATATATTTTATAAGTGATTTATATACATTGGGTACAATGCAATCAGAATGTATGTTACGTTTTGGCTCTTTTCATTTTGTTGTTGATGTTGTTATAACGGATGTTTTTTCAGATTGTGTGAATATTTTATTGCTTACGTTCCTTCTTTCAATAGCAAGCTTATGTAATTTCTTTCATATGCATGGAATTTAAAAGAAAAAGATAAAGTCTGCCATTCATATATTCATTATTGGGCATTAAAACCGTATATGTAATTTTTGATTATGTTATGCAATATAAAGCGATTTTAACTACTTGTTTTAACTACAAAGGAAAACAAAACCCTCTCAACAATAAATTTCAGCTCTTAACAACCTTAAACGCAACATTAACGGTATTACTCATGGGCTAAATACAAACCTAACATGCATATGCAATGCTGGAGACCCTCAAGTGCCTGTCTTTGGGCCCTTGGGGTTCCAGAAGAGGAACAATTATTGAGCCCGTTTCCACGGTGACCGACTGTAAGGTGCATTGAATTGCTTCAGACAGCAGTCAGATGATGAAAGCGGGCCGTCCCATTTGCACTGTCATTTGGGGGAGCTCAGTGGTGCATTTTTTTGCACTCTTTTGCTCATCCCATTTTGCCAGAATGAACTTGACTATCATTGCTTAAGAGCAGCCGCAGCTTATTTGATAGATTTTAATGCCAGTTTGTCAGTATTCCTTAGATGTTTTTTCTTATAAAAATCGATGAATAATTAAATAAAAGAAAAATGCATAGCAGAATTTAATGCTCGAATTGCCACTGGTAAAGAATTTAAATCTTACACTAAGACAATGTAATGTTTAAATGTAAGTCAGAATAAATAAACTTTTCTTTCTCTGTTTTTAAGGAATAAAAAATATATTTAAGAGGTTACTTTTGCTATAGATGTAAAAAGAGCCTTTGAAATATGATATGATATGCCCTGACCTG
This sequence comes from Siphateles boraxobius, assembly GCF_051911475.1. NCBI lineage: Eukaryota > Metazoa > Chordata > Actinopteri > Cypriniformes > Leuciscidae > Siphateles > Siphateles boraxobius. The sequence goes on from NW_027509219.1 coordinate 26,817,672, forward strand.
TACATTGCAGGCTACAGCGGTCTAAAGGAAGCGCAGTGTCTTAACAGTAGCAAGAGGCTGTCCGTTTTTACAGACCAAAAAAATAAATTAATAAAAAAATGAAAAAAATTATTTCAGATGGGGTTGTTTTGTAGTTGTTTTTACACGCAAATTCATATGTGGTTTACTTTGTTTGCGGTTTTCTATGAAAAAGGGAGAAATTGATCACAGAGGCTCCTTTGCTCCCAATATAATATAAAAAATGAGGATTTTTTTTCTAAAAGAGCCATTTTTGCTAACAAAAAAGCTAAAACACAGCAATAATGACATAACATCACTGATAAATGAGCAGGATTAGCCAGTCTGACGATGAAAGTACAAATTCACCAATGTATATAGCTGTTTTTTTTTTTCATTTTACAAAAACTGTATCATAAATGTATATTGTGTTACTTTTTCTTTTTCAGAATGAGAAAAAAACCTTACATAATAGTTGTTATATTTTATGTTGTGTTTTTAAAAACAAAAAGAAAGAAAATGTTTTTAAAACAATTATTTCAAAGGTTGTATTCCCAATGCAAGCATATTCAGTCTGCTTTTTTCCCTTTTTTGTGCTACAAAAAATGATAGCAATGTTCAGTAGAATCTTTATGGTAAATGCCTTTCTTTTTTTCAGTTATCAATGTTTTGTTACGTTCAACTAAATATCAAATACATCAATTCTGGTTGAATCAGACATTCAGATTCTAGTTGTAACAGTCTGTTTTCTTTTCGTCCCATGCCGATATCATATTAGCCCTTCACTGCTGCTATAACAATATACTATAAACTTTGCAACTCTTGAAATTATTTTTATGTAAGAGATTAATGTATGCTTTCTTCTTCTACTGATGCCACTTATTCACCTAGATCTGGCCAATTTCTCCCTCTTAGACCTCTCCTCTCCCCTCACAAGGACTATAATGTAAGATAGAGAGCTCTACGAGATTAGAGTTGAAAGTAGTTCGGCTTATATACTGCAGTGTCAGGATGTACAGTGTATAGACCCATAATCAAAAATAAAGTTGTTTGTCCAGAAGTCTTTTGTTCTGTTTGTTATTTAATTTCTTTCTTTCAGTTTCTTTGAAATAACACCTAACCTATTCACACTTAGAAGTGTCTCTAGACATACCTCAATGTGAATTGAGGGGGGGGGGGGGGGGGGGGGTGGGGGGTGGGTGGGGGGGTGATCCTTTCTTTTTATCAAAGTGAAACACTGTCAAATAATCACAAAACAAGATTTTTGTGATTTTTGAAATATACTATATATATTTATGTTTACATATACATAGAATGTAATTAATAAATTAGTAATAATTAAATAATTGTTAATATAATTTATTTCATTTTCATGAAAATAGAAAATAGACACCCCACAATTACACAATAATATTATTATTTAAAACAAATAATAAAATAAAAGTGAAATTATAAAAAAAAATATATATTTGGTTTATGTAAAATTGCGAATACAATTTTTCTTGTCAAACCTTGTTTTTCTGCAATAAGACTGCTAGACGGATGTTTCTTGTCGGACAGCCGGGAGAAGTGCTCCGTTTTGAACGTGTCATTGAACAGTGATGGCATTATTGAATCAGTGGACCTCGGGGGATGAGCATCAGTCGATTCCATTTGACCCTGTGTGTGACTGGATGTCTGGCCCGACAGACTCGATTTTGTTGAAGACTAAGTGATGTTATTGGTAATGTAGTTTCTTCTATCTCCTGGGAGAATGACTACAAACATGAATTTGGATTGATTCAAATTTGGATTGATTGAGATGAACAAACTCATACCCAATTTTTAATAAAAATTGTTTTAACTGCTCCTAGAAAAGTCCTTATATTGCCAGGTATTCACCACTCCTACATGTATAAAGCATTTTATTGTGGGAAGCACTGGACTGAGATTTGATTTATACTTGCATGTGGTTCATGGCTGCTCTACAGACTGATGCTTTAATAGCTGTTGTTCGGCAGCCCTCTTTAATAATTTAACCAGCCAGAAAATTCTGGGACAAAAATCCCAGTTGTCCCCATGTGTTTCCATCACAAGCACCAGGAATGGATGCTGCACCCATCAACCAGAAGGCCATCCTGCTGGGATTGATCTCTAAAGGGAGAGATGGAAATGATTTAGTATTCAGACATATTCATATTTAAAAAAACAAAAAAAACAGTGTGACTGTTTTGTATTATCACAATTAAGTAAACATAGAGGTATATATATATAAAAAAAAGTTTGTTTGACCAAAATACTCAACAATGAAAATTATAGGTGATTTTAACTTAAATGTTTTTCGAATAGAGATTTCTTGGGTTTACAATTTAATCTTCTATTCTATTTCTGTTTTTTTATTTTTATTTTTTTATTATTATTTATTTTTACTTGATCATCATCCAGGAAGTTACTCAAACTTCTTTAAGTATTAGCAATGGATTTGATAAATTCTGTATGCTGATGAGCGGCAAACGTTATGCATATACAGTATATATATATATATATAATTATCTATCAAAACTGCAAATCAGCATATTAGAATGATTTTTGAAGGATCATGTGACCCTGAAGACTGGAGCAATGATGCTGAAAATTCAGCATTACCATCACAGGATCAAATTACTGATTAAAAAATATTTTTTTACTGTATTTTAGATTAAACAAATGCCACTTTGGTGAGCATAAGAGACTTATTTCATACATATAAAATAATTGTAATGTTTCCATGTGTATACTGTATATTTACATATAATCTAAAACCCATTTATGTAATTTATAGTTGTTTTTGAATATTTTTATATTGATATTGTGTGAAATTGTATTCACAGTTGGCGATTCCTCAGCAGTCATTTGTCTTTCCTGTTGGATCCCACAGTTTGCAGGGTACGGCCCCTCTGGGCTACGTTTCGGAGCCATTAAACTCCCACTGTGGTTGTAAGTGTATGAACGTGTTAGATGGGAGAACCTGCCTGTAGTAGGGTTACAAATACTGCGATACTGTGGGCTTAGAGCTTTTACAGGATAAAGATAGCAAGCCAGTTAGCACCTTAAAAGTATCCCTGGTTTGGAAGCTGGTTTTAAATGAAGCTGAGAATGAGAGATGTGTGACAGTTGAGCAGGATTTCACCACACACAAACAAACACCGGTCATGATGGTTTCTGAAGTCAAGCGATATACGCAAACAAGTGGAAGCTACTGCAAAGGCAATGTGTTTCTCAAGGTTAAACCTTGGAGTTTAACCTTGGTGAGATTAGTGGCTAGTGTAACAAAAATGGAAAAAGAGAATAATTTCAAACGACAATATGAGATTATTTATACAAAAAATTAAAGACAAAATTGTTCAAAGGATGTTTTTGAGAGAAAAAGGCAAAAGTCACTACTCAGTGAAAATCTTGCACTCTACTGTAACTCTCAATTTCTTTTTCTTTTTTTAACTTTTTGTTAGTTTTGTTTGTTTAGTTTTTTGGATCAAATTTACATCTATGTCTATATCTCTATATCTGTATATAATACACTTGAAAACACCTGAAAATGAAATAACAAAAATAAATAAATAATTTATTGAAATAATAAATAACAACAACAACAACAACAAAAAAGCAGAAAGCCTGAATCAATAAATGCATTTTGGTTGGACATGAAAGCCCAGTTGACGTCAGAACCCGACTGATGTTGGTTCAGAAAACTGACGTTTTTATTTTCAACCACAATACAACGTCTGTGCAACGTTGGAGATTAATGTCAATCTGACGTTGGATTCTGACATCAACTTGATTTTTTTCAACATTGGGTTTGGTCTTCTAAATGTGAATTTTTTCATTGTTTTGGAGCACACTAGCTTATAGATAACAGTAGGCTAACATTCATACTAAAAGCCAAACAACTTTAAATAGGGCACTCTTCGAGGGAACATCCATTTGGGTGTCAAAAAGCATTGTGGACGTTATTGAGTGTTATTCAATCTCACATTCAATTTCACTACTGAAAATGAAAGCTTTAGCGTAAAGTTCTGCCAGGAAGACACAATGTAACGTCATCATTACTTCTGGTTATCAAAACACTATCTAATACCTTGAGTATAAAAGATCGTTACTTACACATCTTTAAGTTCACAGATGATGATGCAAACATTGACCTCCATCCTCCCCACCACCACCAGGATGGTCCCTGTCCTCACCTCCCCAGGGGGTCGGCTGCGACCCTGCCTCCATCTTCGGGCAGGAAATGCAGATTCCGCTACCCTCTGAATACGAGCCAAAGAACTTTATCATTCATCGTTTTCATTTTCTTGTCTATTAATTAATAAATGACATCATGATATCATATTACTTTATGAGTCTTTCTGGTAGAACTGTGTTCTAGAAATAAATTTGATATTGATATGAGGTAGGCAGGCATAGATTCAGAAGCATAAGGTACTGTAAGTATTACATACAACAATGCAACCATAATAAAACAATGCATTGACATTTACGTATTACTTCCGTGCTTTTACTTAAGTAAAAATCGGTCTTTACAACTTTTACTTGTAACGGAGTAATATTTGACCAGTAGTATCTGTACTTTCACTCAAGTTCACTCTGCATGGGTCATACAAACAATACAAAACACCATCATGGTACATGACGCTAAAATAATGCCATAAACATTCAACAACATGATGAGAAATAAATCCCTGTATGTATGTATGTATGTGGGTTTTACAGAAGCATGTTGATGTTTCACTGTTGTTATGTTCTATGTTTTTTATTAATAGATACAATAGAGAGTAGACAAGAAATTGTAAGAGGTCTCTAGACATGACACAGGTCAGATTTAAACCTCTTATCTCATCATGTCTGGTGCACATGCACAGCTCTGACAGAATTAGCAGGTTTCTATTGTTTTTCCCTATGAAGGGCTGGTGACCCAGTGAGATGGAGTGAGACAGAGAGCCATCAGGTGGACAGGAATAACAGACCGGCTAAAAGAGACGATTATGCCAGGCTGGCACTGCGGTTCCCGCTGGTGAGATGGAGATGAAAGAGCCTCCCACTGGCTTCAGAAAGCAAGAGCTGAGCTCACAGGAGGAAGACACAGCAGGAGGGGCTCGTGGGCGTCAGACAGAGTGGGATGGAGGTGGTGTGTCTGTATGTCTGTATTTGTGTATGTGTGTGTGTGTGTGTGTGTGTATGGGAGCTTCTCTCTTTATTTAACAGGCACTGCAATAGGAAGCATTTATACTACATATATGAGTAAAATTAATTCTTTAAAGTTATTATTTGCTCATCATTATGTTGTTACAATCCTGTTCTTTTTTATGTGGAACACAAAAGGAGAATTTTTCAAGAAAAAATTCATGTTGTTTTCTGATAATCTTCCCCTCCAACACTTAGAACTTCTGTGAGTCATTGAGTCAAAGAGCTGGTCAACTATTCTTTAAATAGTTTGAATGGTTGATAAAGCATTGAATGATTCATTCATGAAAAAGAGTTCAACTCACTGACCCTGATGATCCCTCAATGATGCTCTACTCAATGAGGGTCAATGACTCGGACCAGTGTATTGTATTTCAGTCCTTCATAGTAAATCAAACACAAACGTCTTACAACTCAATGTGGTATGTTGACATAAAGTCACAATGAAATCAAAATTGACATCTTCTTTTATGGAATATTTCAGTACTGATTATAAAGTACACCCCATCCATGCACAACATTATTTTTATATGCCTTCGAAATCTTTAATTAAAATAACTTCCCCTCCTTCTTTATCTCTTCTCTTCTCTGATGATGTTTTTCAGTGCAAGGGCTGGAAAACCTGTCACTCACATGTGATCACAGCAACAGCAAACCACAATCATCCTATCAATTCCTGATGTACAAAATCAAGGACTTTTTCTTGTTAGATAAGCTGCTAACTCGAATAGGCTATGTGTCACAGTAAAGGAAGAAATAGGCTACTATCAAAACTTCGGTTTCATGCGGCTTTAGAGAAAAAAAGTCTAGAGAAAAGTCACACAGGTTTGAAATGACGTGCTGGTAAATGGAAAAAAAAGTTTTGGGGTGAAATATAACTTTACATTTTTTTTTTTGCCCAGTCCGTCTTATGTTTGTCAAACTCATCTCTATCAAATAAATGGTAAACCAACACACCAAACCACATTCATAAATATTTTCACATCTTTTCAGCGTTAGTTGCATTTCTTTGCTCAGTTTTTAATCAGAAATGCATACAAGCTCCTGTGAAGATTCATCCTGCAGATTTGAGAATCCTGTTGTCTGGCATTCCATGCGTCACATGGGACGTACCACACGCTGCGCTCAACTCTCCTACATCTCTATCTTTCTCTCCACGTGTGGGATGCACAGACTCTGAGTTAGAAAAGTGAACGTGGGCTGCATACTCTCGACAGGGAATATGAAGAGCGAGAGACAGAGAGATCAGATGAGAAACACTCCAAATATGAAAAGAGGATTAATTGGGAAGGACAAGAATTGAGGGGAGAATCAGTCAGTTCTCTGGATAGGATGCAGAGACCTATTAAAAATGTATCAAAGTGAGATGGATGTGTGTAACACAAATTAAGAGGTTCTTCTTGCTCACGTACACACAAGGTAATGAGAAAGGTTATCAGTGGTGTCATGAACACCCATCATCACACATGCAGTGACACAGTTACTCACTAATTAACCCACAGACTGACACTTTTATTTCTGCCTCACAACTATCGGTGCTTCCATCCTTCAACTGTTCATCGTTTCATTGGATGAAAATGCATTCATTTGTGATAACTGTCATTGACATAATTAATCAAAATTAGTCACATATACTCTAATTAGTCACACACACACAAATATGTATGTATGTATGTATGTATATATATATATATATATATATATATATATATATATATATACAAATATAAAATGTATTCCTTTGATGGCAACATTGAATTCTCTCTCTCTCACGCTCTCTAATACCTGCATTGGGGGCCGTTCACACAGAACAGCATGGTATGTGAAAAAACATCGTATTAGCGGGGTACATGCCCCAACCAAGATGGTATTAGCATGATGATACATATCCAAAAAACATGGTATTGCCATGGTACCAAACAGCATGACATTTCCACAATGCATATTAAAAAATGTGGTATTTCAATGGTAAATTTCCAAACAACCTTAGTACCACATTATTTCTTGGTTTTTATGACCATAAATCTTGTTTTATTTGCTTTGCAAATGTAAAATGACTTCTGCCGTACATTATTATAAAACCGTATCTTGCTAATGGACTCTATGGCTGTATTTTTGTATGTCTAAATAGTGTGTCTGAATTGCCTCTGGCTGCTGGTGTGATCGATATTTCAGAAAGGAGAACAGATCACCACACAGACTCAAGTATTCTGGAGGTCTGCCAATAGAGCTACAGCAACCCACACACACACACACACACACACACACACACACACACACACACACACACACACACACACACACACACACACACACACACACACACACACACACACACACACACACACACACACACACACACACACACACACACACACACACACACACACATACACACACACATACACACACACACACACACGACTGTAACCCACTAACCTGCTCTTTCCCCACATACCACCACACATACACACACACATGACCTACACCCACTTGACAACACATACAGACACTCATGCTCATAAACACACACATACACATCATCTGAACTCACTCACCCACACACAAACACACACACGACTGTTCCGCACTCACAGCCACACCCACACATACATACACAAACACTAAACATACATTTACACAACAATCTCTTGATAGCAATAATGTAAGTTAAAAATAGATGCTTATATTTTCTAAAGAAAATGTGGGTAGTTGTGTGATAATTGTGATAATTTATTCATTCTAATTTCGAAAAATTTGAAATATCTTCAAATCGTACAGGTTTGGAACAACAAGAGGTTGATTAAATAACGATAGAATTTACAGTTTTGGTCAACTTTGTTGTCTATGCCTCTAAAGGCTCTGAAATACGACAAAGTTCTTTTTTTTTTTGCTTAGAAGTAAAAAGAAGTTTGATGAATATGTAAATGAACGCTTTGTGCTTTCCTGTCACTAACAAAATAAACACAACAAAAAAGACGGTAAGAAAACGTCTCGGTTACGTATGTAACCCTCGTTCCCTGAGTAGGGAACGGAGACGTTACGTCGGATGACGACGAATGGGGTTTGGCTTAGAACACCTATCGACTTCAAGTATTACAAAACGAGCCAATGGCAAAGAAATGCCATGGGTCTGCGGAATTTGCATAGCGTAACTCCGCCCCACCTCGTGGGTATAAAAGGAGGAAGCCGGCAACATGCAGATATGTTTATTCGCTGAGGAGCCAAGACTGAGCTCAGGCGATCCCCGCGGTACAGCGGAAAGTGGCAGGCAGACGTAATGGATGACGACGAATGGGGTTACCAGTCTAATCACACCACCTTCTCGGCTGTCTTCCAATGCCCTGCGTAAATCTGAGATCCTTGTCGTGAGACTGGCACGGACGAAGGACTCCTATTTAGCACAGGAATACCAAGGTACACTGGGGAGCATATCCCATAGCTTAGAGGAAATATGCAATTATTGCAAACCCAGAGGGCAGAGGGAGGGAGGGGGGGGGGGGGGGGGGACTTAGAGAATACACATATGACCCGGAGAGATGCATATGGAGAACACTGGGGTGTCCAGCCGCAGGTGGAATATTTAAACCCCAGGGGTGGCAAGGTGGCTTGCCAAGGGAAAGACACATGCTCAGAATGGCTTACAGTGTAAATACACATGTGGGGGTCTCTCATAGGAGGGACCATGCACACGGGAGGCACCTAGCCGACGCGCAGGCAATAGACACTGGCGCCGACGTCAGGAGTGCTGGAGGAACTCAGGGCTTTCGGAGAAGCTCACCTGAGGAGAAATCGCACGTATCCAGTCCGTGGAGTGGAATGGCGAGCAAGCGCAGACACCTGAGTGGGTCCAGTACTAGCTGGATGAAGCGAGTACATGAGGGGACACTGGCTCCATTCGGAGATTGTAGAATCTGGCGAATGTGTTAGGTGTCGCCCAGCCTGCAGCTCTGCAGATGTCTGTTAGGAGGGCGCCATGCGCCTGAGCCCAAGAGGATGCCACACTCCGGGTGGAGTGGGCAGTCACAACAAGGGGGCACGGTCGACCTTGCTGCTGGTATGCCAAAGCAATGCCGTCCACTATCCAGTGAGACAACCTTTGCTTGGAGAGAGCCTTTCCCTTCAGCTTCCCACCATAACAGACAAAGAGCTGGTCTGAGGTCCTGAAACACTGCGTTCTGTCTACATAGGCGCGGAGAGCGCGTACTGGACAGAGCAGTGCCAAGGCTGGGTCTGCCTCCTCCAGGGGCAGCGCTTGCAGGTTCACCACCTGGTCCCGGAAGTGAGTGGTAGGATGCTTGGGCACATATCCAGGCCGGGGTCTCAGGATCACGTGAGAGTAAGCCGGCCCGAATTCCAGGCACGCTTCGTCAACAGAGAATGCATGCAGGTCCCCTACCCTCTTGATGGAGGCCAGTGCAACCAGGAGCGCTGTCTTCATAGACAGGAATTTAAGCTCGACTGATTGCAGGGGCTCAAATGGAGCACTCTTCAGGGCAGTTAGAACCACTGAGAGGTCCCAAGAGGGAACGAGAGGAGGGCGAGGCGGATTTAGTCTCCTCGCTCCTCTCAGGCAACATAGACCTTCAGGGTGGAGGGACACAGCCTTCGCTCCAACCCCTGTTGAAGGAATGAAAGCACAACGCTGATCGAGCATCTCCGGGGGTCTTCTCAGTGAGAAGAGCACCAGCTGACGAAGAGGTTCCACTTCAACGCATAGACGTGTCTCGTGGACGACGCCCTAGCGGAAGTGATGGTAGCCACCACCGCTGGTGGAAGGGTACTCAAACCTGCCTCGTCCAATCCAGGAGCCACACGTGGAGGTTCCAGAGATCGGGACGAGGGTGCCATAGGGTGCCCCGTCCCTGAGAAAGAAGGTTCTTCCTCAGAGGGATCGGCCAGGGAGGTGCTGTCGCGAGGAGTACTAGTTCGGAGAACCAGGTCCGGGCGGGCCAGTACGGCGCGACCAGAATGACCTGCTCCTCGTCCTCCCTGACCTTGCGCAAGGTCTGCGCAAGAAGGCTCACTGGGGGAAACGCATACTTGCAGCCCTGCGGCCAGCTGTTCGCCAGAGCATCCGTGCCGAGTGTGCCCTCGGTCAGGGAATAAAACTGGGCGCAATGGTCGTGAGAGGCAAACAGATCTATCTGTGCGTCCCCGAACTGGTCCCAAATCAGCTGAACCGACTGGGGATGGAGTCGCCATTCACCAGGGAGGGGCAGAAGCCGTGAGAGCTCGTCGGCTGCACAGTTCAGGACTCCGGGAATGAAAATGGCTCGAAGCGACCTCAGATGCTTCTGACTCCATAAGAGGAGGTGGCGGGCGAGTTGCGACATACGGCGCGAGCGTAGACCACCTTGACGGTTGATGAACGCTACTGTGGCGGTATTGTCCGATCGGACTAGTACGTGTTGACCCCTGAGCAACGCCCGGAAGCGGTGCAGGGCAAGGCGTACTGCCAGCAACTCGAGGCAATAGACATGCCATACTACTCAACACTACATGTGAGAATCACTGAGCTTCAGGAGCAACCTTGCTCAACACCTAAGTGTGAAGAAATTCACTGAACTTCAGGAGCATTTCTGCTCAACACCTGGTGTGATATATCTCACTGAATTTTTCAGGAGCATTTCTGCTCAGCATGAGAGTGTGACAGCATGTTCATTGCGCATGGCACCAGCCCTCGGAGGCATCTGTTGAGACAACAACATACCGGGAAGCTCGTTCCAGGGGCACTCGGACCCGTAGAAAACTGAAGTTCGACCACGGGGTGAGTACTGACGGCAGGTCGGAGTAACTGGTACTCGGAGGGTGCCGTGTTGCCATGCCCACCTCGGGACTCGGTCGCGAAGCCAAAGCTGAAGCGGTCTCATATGAAGCAATCTGAGCGGCGTACCGCGGCTGCAGATGCCATATGCCCCAGGAGCCTCTGGAAAAACTTCAGTGGAACCGCACTCTTGCGCTTGATAGTCTCAGGCAAGTCAGCAATGGCTGAGTGGAGAAGGCGACCAAGTCCATTCAGAGAAAAGAGCTCCTCCGCACGGGGCAAAGTTTACTCCTTTCCCAGTTGACCTGAAGGCCCAGGCGAGCTAGGTGCCGGAGCACTGGGTCCCTGTATTCGCAAACCTGGTCTCAGGAGTGAGCTTAAGACAGCCAGTCACCGAGATAGTTCAGGATGCGAACCCCGTGTTCCCATGGAGGAACAAGGGCTGCCTCAACAACCTTGTGAAGGCGCGAGGAGACAGGGCTAGCCCGAACGGGAGAACAGCGTACTGATATGCGCGCGCCCCGACAGCAAACCTTAGGTATGGTCTGAGTCGAAGGAGAACGGAGACATAAAAGTAGGCGTCCTTCAGGTGGATCGCTGCAAACCAATCCTGTGGCCGCACATATCCAGAAATGCGTTTGGCCAGGAGCATCTTGAACGGCAGCCTGTGAAGGGAGCGGTTCAGATGCGTAGGTCCAGGACTGGCCGTAACCCACCAGACATCTCCGGGACAATGAAGTAGGGGCTGTAAACCCGGACCTCATTTCGGCTGGAGGGACAGTCTCAATCGCACCCTTCGCCAGTAGGGTAGCAACCTCCGCTCTCATGATAGGGGCATAGCCATCGACCAAAGTGGAGCGGACTCCTCTGAAGCGGGGAGGAGACCGTGCAAACTGAATCGCAACCCGAGCCAATGGTTCGCGCGACCCAGCGGAACAGATAGGGAAGCTCTAGGCAGGCTCCCAACTGTGCCAGCGGCGTCAAGAACCACAGACGTCCCCCCGGTGGTGCAGCGAAGCGGAATGACCGGCCCAGACTTGGACGGCATAGCGGCCCGGTGTGGGGGCAAGGTCAAAACCGCACCATGACAGAGGAGGCCAGGGAAGGACCAGCATTCCACGGGGGCCTGCTCTGTCAGGGGTCTGGCATCAGAGTGGGACAGGGGCGAAGCGGTCCGTGGACGGCACGCCGTGTCAACCGCCTGTGGGACAGAGGGGGACGAGGAGAGCACGGCTTGTGGGCGGCGCTCTGTGTTGTCCGAGAACTCTGTATGCTCAGAGACTAGAGAGTCAGCTCTTTCTGAATAAGGATTCTTCCCCAGCCCTCCACCGGGGAAAGGAGTGGCCCTGCTACCAACTCCTGGAAAGAACTGAGTCTCATCTCTGAGCAGCCCATCTCAAAAGTGCCGCTTAACCAGGTGTTTAGCGGGGGGCGGGGCTAGAGAGGGCTGTGTCAGCCCCCCTACGGTCTTCCAGAGCCAGGCCCGGGTGAACGGGCGGGGTTGGAACCGTGGGAGGGCGCCTTCGGCGGTGGGCAGACTTAGGGATCTGAGCGGACGGCGGGGCCGTCAGGCAGAATAACCTCAATCTGCTCACAGGCTGTTGAGAACTGTTGGGCAGAAGCACTAAACCGCACTGCCGAAGAGGCCGACCTGGGAGATGGGGGTGTCGAGCAGACGGGTCCGCCCGACATCGTGCACATCAGACCGGTCAGCCCCAGAATGGTGAACATCACCTTACTCCGAGAGCGTACGGCAACTTTCGTCGCTCGGAGAGCAAGGTCAGTGGCGTCGCGCAGCTCACTGAAGAACCTCGGGTCAGTCCCGCCCTCCTGCATGTCCATGAGCATCTGGGTCAGGTAGACCAGCAGAACGGTCATGGGATGCAGTGAGGCGGTTGCCTGTCCTGTGGCACTATAGGATTTCGCCACAGATTAGTGTAGACGAAAAGAACTACAGGCTTTGGATGGGTGCTTAGGATTGCGCCGGGAAGCACTCTGAGGACACAGTAGCATGGCAACAGAGCGTTCAGCCGGGGGGACCCCAGTGTACCCATGGGCAGCGGCCCCTGAGGGGAGGAAAGGCGGATGAGACCAACGAGCGGACCCGTGATCTCATCATGCACGTCCGGGAGGAAAGATATTGGGGTTTGCCGTGGACTCGGGTCGGCGGTCTCACCCAAAAACCAATCGTCCCGGGAAAGCATGGCCGTCATCTCCGGATCAGACTCATCGGGGGCTGGATGAGGGGACTCTCACTCTTGCGAGTTCACCGAGTCTCGACCTATATATGACGCGATGATCACGTTCCCAGCGAGAACATGAGTCACCCACGAGCGCTGTTCAAGCATGATCAAAGCCCAAACACACTAGACAGCGCTCGTGCCCATCAGAGTCCGATAACAGTCCGCTGCAACCAGAAATACACAGGCGAGCCGTCTTTAAAAAGACGTGCCGCGTGCAAGCTCTTTTTCAGACTCTGTAGCAGCATCACTAGGTGGGCTTGATTCTTCTGGAAATGACGACTCGTCACAGCTGCCACCCTCTGGTGTGCATACGGCTGTGATGCACACCAGAGGGTGGCAGCTGTGACGAGTCGTCATTTCCAGAAGAATCAAGCCCACCTAGTGATGCTGCTACAGACACAGCATCATCCTCTGTAGCTTCAAATGAAAACACACGGGCCAATCGAGGGTAGACTCGTGGAATCATCAGTTCGCTAGCGGGCACCGTCATAAAAGAGGGGGGCTGGGGTCGTGGACACAGAGTCTGCGCCTTGTTCCAGACCAACACCCTCAGGTCACCCTGGCCACCAGCCGAAGATCGCGGGGTGGATCAGGGGACTCTCACTCTTGCGAGTTCACCGAGTCTCGACCTATATATGACGCGATGATCACGTTCCCAGCGAGAACATGAGTCACCCACGAGCGCTGTTCAAGCATGATCAAAGCCCAAACACACTAGACAGTGCTCGTGCCCATCAGAGTCCGATAGCAGTCCGCTGCAACCTGAAATGCACGGGCGAGCCGTCTTTAAAAAGACGTGCCGCGTGCGAGCTCTTTTATGAGAGGAGAAAAAAACTCTGCGATGTTGAAGCGCACAGGGAGACACACACACACTGGCAGGTCACTGCACAGATCAGCAGGCACTGTGAGCTCGCTGCAGATCGCCGTCACACCAACACCGGAGAGAGAAGCTCGTCTCGTAGAGCAAAGTCAGAGATGACTGTGGAGTGAAGAAATACTCTTGGCTCAGAAGCGAAAACAAATCTGCATGTTGCCGGCTTCCTCCTTTTATACCCACGAGGTGGGGCGGAGTTACGCTATGCAAATTCCGCAGACCCATGGCATTTCTTTGCCATTGGCTCGTTTTGTAATACTCGAAGTGTTCTAAGCGAAACCCCATTTGTCGTCATCCGACGTAACTCGGAGTAATAACGAAAGGGAACAGAAGTTAAGAAAGCATGTGATAATAGCGATCGATGTGGATATGTTTGCACAAGCTCTGCAATTCGGCACTCCAGTAAAGTCACTTTTATTTATATAGCACTTTATACAATAATTGTTTTTAAAGCAAGCAGCTTTACAGTATTAAACATGAAAAATAGAGTCAGTGTTTCTTTCACTTAGAATTACAACTTAGATTTCCACTTCAAAGCAGCTCTCCAGTGTATTTAGGCTATGTTTTCTATCTCAACGGACTGAGCAGATAAAATGAGCTGGAGAGGATTTCAACTCAATACTAGTTTGAAGGTGTTACCAGCCAGATCGAACTACGGAAAGTTTGCTTTGGCCAACTGTTTCAATCTCCCGAAACGAACTTCAAACAAACTTAGTTTTGGCATGATTTTGTTTGAAATGACTACACACAAGTTCGGTCTTCGGTTTTTCTTGAAATATATCAGTGCCGTTTTTGGGACTGTATTTACTAAGAGCCTTGAGTCTTGACTTGTTCTGTTCACTCACAGTTTATAATTGTGGCTCAAATAATGCCTTAATGAACAAATAAATAACAAATAGGTTTTTTTTTATTTTAATTTTTTTTATGGTAACTAGGCCTACTTAAGGTCCATTAGGCTCTCTGTTCTTTCCAGAGCATTTTTATTTTGGAAACATTTTACATTTATTTCACTACATTCCAAAGCATTTTTTAAAAAAAATTATCCATATGTTATAAAAACATATTGTTTTTAACTTTATCCGCTCTGTGGCCGATTCTTGAACAACTGTTTCTTTTCAACCGATTCTTTTTGAATTAGCCCAACGATTCATTCACAAAAAAACTGTGAATAAAGTGATCACCAGAGCTCGACTGTGCGCAAAAAGTAAGTTGCTTATGCTGAGATTTAGTATAGTGTATTGTACATTAATCATATTTATGATATGAAAAAGTTAGCGTCGACACCGACATTATTTTTATTATCGATCCTCTGTGTCCTTATCATTTTAGCTGTGGCAAGGGGCTCCCTATTCTCATAGAATTAGAATGATTATTAAAACTTTATAGTTAAGAGTTATCATTATTATCATCATACATAACTTTAGAGTTATCGTTATTATAGTTATCGTTAGACACCATTGACTTCCATAGTAGGAAAAAAAAATACTATGGAAGTCAATGGGTTCCATCTACCGTTTGGTTACCCACATTCTTTAAAATATCTTCTTTTGTGTTCAGCAGAAGAAAGAAATTCATACAGGTTTGAAACAACTTGAAGGTGAGTAAATGATGACAGAATTTCAATTTTTTAAGTGAACTATTCCTTTAAGTAACGGAGCTATTAACTCTTATTGTATGAATGAATGCCTGAATGTTGATGTGTAGTTGACATCAGTGTGGTTCTTAATAATGTTAGACTGAGATCAAACCTGTTTCAGCTTTATCATGGGACACAGAAAGTCACACACATATATTTGCGTTATATGAGTAGGCTACCCCAGGTGAAAAAGACGTACTATTAAATGTATTAAAAATGTACTTGAGTATATTTTAGTACAATACAAATGCATTTTTTAATACATTAACAGTTCGTCTTTTTCACCCCAACTATCATAAAATAATTAATAATATGACTGTAAGTCTTGCTGTGTTCTGTATGTATAACCAATTGGATCTTCAGCTGTGGAAGCCACAAACAGATCAGGTCAGTTGGTTGCTCATACTGTAGCTGTCAATCATTCAGCAGGTATGCAGTCTTTTCTATTCATTATTTCGCATAATTCAGACTTGTTTATTTTCCTGTCTCCATATACAGAATGCCACATATGTGGTAGGCTAACCCTGTTAATAACAGCAGCTGTCCTGCCAGGCAGCCAGATCAGCATGTGTGCATACTGTATATTTGAAGACAGAAAGTGTGGTTTCTAATAGATAATGGACTGACAGGACGCATCATTAGCCACAGTACTACAGTGTCTGGCAAGAGTTACACATACGCTGTATACCCATTAGTTCTGACTGTCACGTCTGTCTCCTTGTCTGCCTGTCGCCCTCTCTTTCTCTCAGGTTGTCTGTCTCTCTTTTCCCTACACTTTCTGACAGCTCTTGAGGATGCGCTGTCTGTCCGTCTCTCTCTCTCTCTCTCTCTCTCTCTCTCTCTCTCTCTCTCTCTCTCTCTCTCTCTCTCTCACACACACACATACACACACATACAGCTGCTGTTCTTTTCCTGGTTGGATGAGTGTCAGTAATCATTACCGGTGTCAGTCTGTGCCCTCAACCGCTTCCACAGAAACCATATAGAAACCAGCTCTGTTCCTCATTACTGTCACAGTGCCAGGAACATATGCAGCCATGATATAATGACAGGATTTCTCAAATAACATTTGCATTCAGAAAAGGGTTTTCCTGTAAAGTTCACTGTCTACAACGATAATCAGAACAATCACGAACACTCATACATGACTCTTTGTAGGTTCAAAATGGTGTTTGTAGATTCACACATTCGCATAAATTCAGCCAGTCCTATTGTTTGTTTTTTACCTGCAAAACAAAAAGTCAAAGCTGCTTTTTTCATAAAAGAAATATGTCCTGTAATCACTGAATAACAAAGTTCAATTACAAATGACCTATTAAAAACAAATTAACAGAAATTTACCACACCTAAAATTAGTACATGCATAAGACATCAGCTAATAAATAGAAAATAAAAAAATCCTGCACACTATAGTTTTTTAAAAACATAAAATATTCAATACTTTGCTCAGCCAAACTTCGTCATGTAAAAAACAACTGTATATTTATCCAAGAGCATATACAATTTGTCATTGTTTAAGCTATCTATATACAAAGACGTTTTGTCATTGTATATACTGTTGGATAAATATAACTGGATTTATTTTAAATTTGTTGGAGATGCACTTTTTTGTTTTTGTAATGACTGACAAACGTTATATGACCGAAACCTTGGATTAAATTATGTGTTTGTTTTTTTTGTTTTTTGCAATCTATAGTGGAGTTAATGTTTTTTGGGTTTTTTTTTTTTTTGCTGTTGGTTTTTCCTCTCTAATAAAAAACAACAACTGTATGTCACTGTACTAGATTGGCAACACAAATAATTCAGAATTGTTCAGTACAGTAGTAAAAAAAGTTTGTTTCTGTGCTTTGGTCATGTCTTATCTTGCCTATCCACACTCAAAAAACAAATGCATAAATGAGTCATGATGCCCCTGCCCATTAATGATGCTATAAGAAGAACCATTAGAAAGCTTTCTCGTATCAGCCTCCGACGGCATGAGAACAGACTGCCAATGTATCATTCATGGACCATCTGATACACATCGCACATAAAAATGGCAAACGCTGGCTGAAATCCAAGTCAATTTTCAGTTCTAATCTGATTGGCAGACTTAAATGCAATTTCTAGGATTCAAAACTGTTTTTAACCCTCCATCAACAACAAAGTCATGTTTATAGGTACTAGGTTGATATAATGACTATGAGCACTTCCAAGGAAGAACTAATTCTTGGATTTGACAATTTGTGAAGTACTGTACATGGCACTGAAAATTGAGAGTTATTCGAGAGTTTTGCTAGCTTGAACATACCTTTATAGCTTGCTTTGTTCTGAGATGTGGACTTTATACCAATAGTCAAAACTCTGGCTCTGAGAAAAGAAATACTTTCTAGCATGACATTGTTGGTATCTTTTATATTGAAGCATAAACCACATACTTACTGTGCATTTCAAAAACGGCAATGACTATGTGTATATAAAACAAACATTTGCATCAATGATTCTCATTACAACAATGAATATAAAAAATGAAGGTGCCTAAATGCAAAATAATCAAGCATACAGTGACAGTCTCGTTATAACAAAACAAGCCAAGCATCCTCCACTACACCTACTCTTGACAGCATGTGAAATAACGTTTGTTTTAAAGCTTTAGTCAGTTAGTCAATGAACACAATGGACTGAGCTCATGGTGACTTTATAACAAACTGATAAATTGGATCTAGAGCCAATGAGTGACAGGTATTGATGAGCTATAAGCATTATCTTTCAATCCCTAGAGTTGTTATCATTAGAGATATCTATTAATTGATCCCATCCTATGCATAACTCGGAGATATAAATAATGCAGTCCAAGTCAGTTGGTGCCACGAAGCTGTCAGAGAGACATATTTGATCCATGCCTGTGTCATGCAGAGTGTTGGGAATTATGTTCATGAACATAGATAATGTTCCAGCATCAGTTTCCATAATCAATAGAGATATACAGCCTTTTGTGTTTAGAGTGTTGAATAACTGTTTGTCTTGCATACAACAGGTCCAGCAGGATCATTGTAGGGTTCAATATACTGTATTTTACATCAAAATATAGCATAAAAAATATATAAAAATATATTAATGTAATTTGATTTAATTTATGCATCTGGTTACGGCTGGGCTTTGTGCTTTTCCTCTGTGTTTGTTTGTGTGTGGTGTGTGTATGCTCCCTCTACAGGTGCACTGTGGAGTTGTGAGGAGTAGCTGATCAGGCGGATTGGTGACACCGGGCGGACAGGTGTGGCCGTCCTTTAAGAGCTGTCCTGTTTGGCATCCTCGGGAGAGCGTTCCTTTCTACCTTGTCGATCCCTGGCCAGGACCGAGCGAGTGTTGGCGTCGCGGCGTATTAAGAGTTCTTGAGAAAATAAAGAATTATTGTAACTGTCTAAACGCCTTATTTCCTCCTTTATTGTTACTCCTTACTTACAGTAGGAGTGTAACAATTGGGGGCTCGTCGAACTAAAATAAGCAAGTTTGTGATTTGTGCGGATTACTCAAGTAAAGTGTCGTCGTGGAAGGAGGATAAAAGGTAGGATAGTATTGGTAGAAATTTGTTTAATATCCACCTATTTGTAATATAATATCTATATTTAATATAATATTAATATTGAATATTTCAATATATATCTCAACGTGCCCGTCCATCAGGCCACATTGCCACCTTACATTTAAATAAGTAAGGAGCGCAGCATAATATGCAGTCAGGGCTTTTAGAATTCATAAATACAGCCCTGCATGTGGGAACAAGAGCTATGACATCATCATCACACTCCCCTATTGCAATGTAAGGTCTTTAAAGATGTGACTGTCCATCCCACACACGCCCAAAAAACAGTGGAGGAGGGCAGAGGCAAGTCACCACCTCTTTGCATTTAAAATCTACTCCAAAATGGCCAAAATTCAACTACACCCACCATATGAGTGGATATAAGTGCCTGTGGGACTTTGTGTGTGTAAGACAGCGAGACAGATAGACATCAAAAAGTGTGAGAGAGGGAGAGTGGGTTCTCAAACCGAGTCCCGGCCCTCCCTGCTTTATTGAGAGCAGGAAAGACAGACAAGTCATCCCTCTATCGCAAATGAGTGGTGCTCTGCTCCTTTCAATGAACACTTGATGTTTGAATATGTGAAGTTAAGCACATAGATAACAATGTCATACTCCTACATGAACATGTGGGCATCGATTCAAAAGGTAGACTGATTCTCTACACTGAGAGACAGTCATATAAGTGAATAAATGGCCTCTCAAACAGACAGTCACCAAGAATGTTGCCATATATTTAAGATTGGGGGCGGCACATTTAAAGCTTCATTCAGCTATAGAGCGCATAAAGAATCAGCTATAGAGTGCAAAAGTGATCAGCCAGCGTATATTTTTACGTATATTTTATAAAGATTTTTGAGATTATTTCAATGAACAAATATAATATATATATATATATATGAATACAAAAATTACATTGGAAACATACGTAAAAGACACAAAAACAATCTTTAGATTTTAATTTTCTCTCTCTATTGTTGCGTTCAACAGAAAAAAAGAGTTTTGAAAGCTTATGCTGTAGTGTGCATCACCTGCATTACTTTTACACAACCCGTATGCCATGGTATCTGTAGTATTAATTATAATAATAATAATTATTATTATGTAAACCTTTACATTAATAGTCTATAAGCTTTATATAACATCTTAATATTACTTAAATACAGCACTGTAGCCTAATAATATTATTTCTGTCTCCACTTGAGGGGAAACTAAGGAATCAAATTCCCTTCAGTGTCTATGGTGGTTTCAGCCCTTGCTGTCAAACACACTAAGCTAGTTAGTCCATGCTGTCGAGTGGATTTGAATTTAGCTGAGTTGAGTGCTTTTATATTGTCAGACATAACTTGGGCTGAGTGTTTAGAGGTTAATGTCTCAAAGATGAGGTGGCTGGCGAGGGAGAAGAATATCTGCATGGTGTGTTTCTGTGTGTGTTTGTGTTTGTACGGTTGAAGGGAAAATGCTAGCACACCTGCATTAATATAATATTAATCATATCCCTAAACACCAGGGGCCTCATTTATAAAACTTTGCGTAGGATTTACGTCAGAAGTGGCGTATCGATGAAACATAGGACGTGCGTACGCACAGAAACATTCGGATTTATAAAACCGTGCGCACGCACATCCTACGCATTTTTCCCTTAATAAATCACAATAAATTCTAAATGTAGCGCAGCTTTTGCGGCTTCATGTCACGCCCATAGTTGCCCATAAATAGTTCGTGAAACACCCACAAGTTAATATTCATCGATTGCGAAATCATGGCAAACACAGAGAGGAAATCAAAAAAAATTAAACTTCACTCAATGTGAAGTAGAAGTTCCCTTTCGTAGTCACTCCGAGTTACGTCGGATGACGACGAATGGGGGTTTCGCCTAGAAAGCCAATCATCTTCGTGTATTACAAAACGAGCCAATGGCGATGAAATGCCATGGGTCTGCGGAATTTGCATAGCGTATCTCCGCCCCACCGCCTGTGGTTCGCATGACCCCGCTGGTTCAGTTTCTGGCAGCTTGGTTAGAGCTTCCCAGCCTGTCCCGCTGGGTCGCCCGAACTATCAGGCTCAGCTATGCGATTCAGTTCGCGAGGTCTCCCCCCCCCCTTATCAGGGGAGTTCACTTCACTATGGTCGGTGGCAATGCCCCTATCATGAGAGCGGAGGTTGCTACCCTGCTGGCGAAGGGTGCAATCGAGACTGTCCCTCCAGCCGAGATGAAGTCATTGTTTTACAGCCCCTACTTCATTGTCCCCAAGAAGACCGGTGGGTTACGGCCGATCCTGGATCTGCACGTCTTGAACCGCTCCCTTCACAGGCTGCCGTTCAAGATGCTCACGGCCAAACGCATTTTCGAATGCGTGCGGCCACAGGATTGGTTTGCAGCGATAGACCTTAAGGACGCTTACTTTCATGTCTCCATCTTACCTCGACACAGACCGTTTCTGCGGTTTGCTTTTCGAGGGGCAGGCATACCAGTATGCGGTTCTCCCATTCGGGCTGGCTCTGTCTCCTCGCGTCTTTTCGAAGGTCGTAAATATTTACGACTGGCTAATATTAGCTCACTCTCGAGATCAGGTTTGCGAACACAGAGACCTAGTGCTCCGGCACCTAGCCCGTCTGGGCCTTCGGGTCAACTGGGAGAAGAGTTGTGAGGCCCCGTGCAGAGGATCTCTTTTCTCGGTATGGAGATCGACTCGGTCGCTATGTCCGCGCAGCTTACGAGCCAGCGCACAATCACTGCTGACTTGTCTTCGACAGTTCGATGGCAAGAGTGCGGTCCCACTGAAATTGTTTCAGAGGCTCGTGGGGCATATGGCATCTGCAGCCGCGGCAACGCCGCTCGGATTGCTTCATATGAGACCGCTTCAGCTATGGCTTCGCGATCGAGTCCCAAGGTGGGCATGGCATCATGGCACGCTCCGAGTTCCAGTAACTCAGACCTGCCGTCAGACCTTCACCCCGTGGAGGAACCTTAGCTTTCTACGGGCCGGTGTTCCCCTAGAACGAGTTTCCAGGCATGTTGTTGTCTCCACAGATGCCTCTTCCACGGGCTGGGGCGCCATGTGCAACGGACATGCTGCCGCGGGCTCCTGGACAGGACCCCAGCGCCTTCTGCATGTCAATTGCCTCGAGTTGCTGGCAGTACGCCTTGCCCTGCACCGTTTCCGCACCTTGCTCAAGGGTCAACCCGTCCTAGTCTGTTCAGATAATACCGCGACAGTAGCGTACATCAACCGTCAGGGTGGTCTACGCTCCCGCCGTATGTCGCAACTCGCATGCCACCTCCTCTTATGGAGTCAGAAGCACCTGAGGTCCCTTCGTGCTATCTACATTCCGGTAGATCGGAACTTTGCAGCCGACGAGCTGTCACGGTTTTGACCCGTCCCCGGCAAATGGCGACTCCATCCCCAGTCGGTCCAGCTGATCTAGGACCAGTTCGGGGACGCACAGATAGACCTGTTTGCCTCCCACGACTCATCCCATTGCGCCCTGTATTACTCCCTGTCCGAGGGCACCCTCGGAACGGATGCACTGGCGCACAGCTGGCCGCGGGGCCTACGCAAATATGCGTTTCCCCCAGTGAGCCTTCTCGCACGGACCCTGTGCAAGATCAAGGAGGACGAGGAGCAGGTCATTCTGGTCGCGCCGTACTGGCCCGCCCAGACCTGGTTCTCCGAACTGATACTCCTCGCGACAGCCACTCCTTGGCCAACTCCTCTGAGGAAGGATCTCCTTTCTCAGAGACGGGGCACCCTCTGGCACCCTCGACCCGATCTTTGGAGGCTCCACGTGTGGCTCCTGGACGGGACGAGGCAGGTTTGAGTACCCTGCCACCTGAGGTGGCGGCTACCATCACTTCCGCTAGAGCATCGTCCAGGAGACATGTATATGCGTCGAAGTGGAACCTCTTCGTCAACTGGTGCTCTTCTCGCCGAGAAGACCCCAGGAGATGCCCGATCCCTGACGTGCTTTCCTTCCTGCAAGATGGGCTGGAGCGAAGGCTGTCTCCCTCCACCCTGAAGGTGTATGTGGCCGCTATCGCCGCATATCACGAAGCAGTTGAAGGTAAGTCTCTGGGGAAGCACGACCTGATCGTCAGGTTCCTGAGAGGAGCGAGGAGACTGAATCCTCTTCGTCCTCCTCTCTTTCCCTCTTGGGACCTCTCTGTGGTGTTAAATGCCTTACAGAGGCCTCCCTTTGAGCCTCTGCAATCAGTTGAGCTTAAATTCCTGTCTATAAAGACAGCGCTCCTGGTTGCATTGGCCTCCATCAAGAGGGTTGGAGACCTGCACGCATTCTCCGTTGACGAAGCGTGCCTGGAATTCGGGCCCAGTCAATCTCAAGTGATCCTGAGACCCCGGCCTGGTTATGTGCCCAAGGTTCCCACCACTCCCTTCCGGGACCAGGCGGTGAACCTGCAATCGCTGCCCCTGGAGGAGGCAGACCCAGCCTTGGCACTGCTCTGTCCAGTACGCGCTCTCCGTGCCTACGTAGACAGGACGCAGTGTTTCAGGACCTCAGACCAGCTCTTTGTCTGTTATGGTGGGAGACTGAAGGGAAAGGCTCTCTCAAAGCAGAGGTTGTCCCACTGGATAGTGGACACCATTGCTTTGGCTTACCAACAGCAAGGCCGACCGTGCCCCCTTGGTGTGACAGCCCACTCCACCCGGAGTGTGGCTTCCTCTTGGGCTCTAGCGCATGGCGCCTCGCTGGCAGACATCTGTAGAGCTGCAGGGTGGGCGACACCCAACACATTCGCCAGATTTTATAATCTCCGAGTGGAGCCTGTGTCCTCTCGTGTACTCGCTTCAGTCAGCTAGTACTGGACCCGCTCAGGTGTCTTCGCTTGCTCGCCATTCCACTCAACGGACTGGATACGTGCGATTATTCCTCAGATGAGCCTTCCTCTCTGAAGCCCTGAGTTCCACCAGCACTGTTGACGCTGGCGCCAGTGTCTATTGCCTGTGCGTCGGCTAGGTGCCTCCGTGTGCATGGTTCCTCCCTGAGTAACCCCCACATGTGTATTTCCACTGTAAGCCTCCTTGAGCATGTGTCTTTCCCTTGGCAAGCCACCTTGCCACTCCTGGAGTTGAAAGTTGCCACCCCCCGGGCTGGTCACTCCAGCGTTCCTCCATATGAAGCCCTCCGGCCATATGTGTGTTCTTAAGTGCTCCCTACGGGTAGGCATGCTGCGGCATATCTCCTCTGAGATATGCTTCCCAGTGTACCTTGGTATTCCTGTGTTAAGTAGGACTCCTTCGTCCGTGCCAGTATCACGACAGGGGGGTCAGACTTTCGCAGGGCACTGGAAGACAACGTGAAGGTGGCGTGATTTCACGGGGACCCCCATTCGTCGTCATCCGACGTAACTCGGAGTGACTATGAAAGGGTACGTCTCGGTTCAATTTGTAACCCTCGTTCCCTGAGTAGGGAACGGAGACGTTACGTCTCCCTGCCACTTCCGCTGTACCGCTGGGTAGACGCCTGAATTCAGTCTCGGCTCCTCAGCGAAGACATATCTGCATGTTGCTGGCGTCCTCCTTTTATACCCACGCGGTGGGGCGGAGATACGCTATGCAAATTCCGCAAACCCATGGCATTTCATCGCCATTGGCTCGTTTTGTAATACACGAAGATGATTGGCTTTCTAGGCGAAACCCCCATTCGTCGTCATCCGACGTAACGTCTCCGTTCCCTACTCAGGGAACGAGGGTTACATACGTAACCGAGACGTTATCGTTGGCGAGGTGGAAAAGAGGAGAAACATGTTGTTTGGAGGGCACGGTGTGGGCATTACTAATGCCAAAAAGGCATTTGAGTGGCAAAAGGTTGCAGACGCCGTAAATGCTGTAGCCTCACAACCTCGGACTGTGGCCGAAATAGAAAAGAAATGGTCGGACATCAAAGTCGAGGCAAAAAATCGCCAGAGTGTGTCTGCCACGGGTGGGGGAAAGGGGACACTGACATTTAAAAAAGACATTTTTACTATGAAAACAACTTTCCCCAGTGGACAAATAATAGGCCTACATCTATCTATCTATCTATCTATCTATCTATCTATCTATCTATCTATCTATCTATCTATCTATCTATCTATCTATCTATCTATCTATCTATCTATCTCCCTAATTATCTATCTATCTGACTGACTATCTAATTGCATCTATATCTGCTCCGCCAGACGGACACATCGGCGAGAATATCAGTTTTGTACATTATTTCGTTCTGTTTATCATCTTATTTATGGGGATGAATTGTATAACATGCCAATATTATTGCAGAATATATTTCACTTTTCTTTTTGCAAATAGGGTGAATTGCCCTAATGTGGGACATTTTTTGCAATTCAGACTTCTGTGACATATTGCAATGTGTAACCAAAACATTATATCCACACCCAATACCTTTTTAAAAACCCCAGTATGTGTCCTAATCAAATCAAAAGGGAAAATTCAGATAACCCATTCATAAGAGAAATTATAAACATATTAGTGCTCTTATTGCGAGTTGTCTGAGAAAATCTGCAGCTTCCTAATGTGGGACAGTTGTGTTCCCAATATGGGACACTGAAAAATCTATGTTAAAAGACCAAAAATCACATTACATGTAGAATAGTATACCGTAATCTTATTTTATTTTAGATTCTTTTTTAAATCTTAGTTAAGTAATTGTCTTGGTATGAATGGATGAAACATGTAAAATAACAACATTTTTAGTTATATTATCCATTTCCAGTAAACCAGTATCACAATCCATAAACAAGACCATTATATCAGTTATAGTGATGAATTTCTAAAACACCTAACAAATAAACAGAGAAACTTTGGACCAAAATAAATTGGTATATTTACAACTAAAAAAATAAATGTACAATTGTTTCTGTTTCCTCTTTACAAAAACAGCATAATGGAGAAACCCCTTCTTTAAACTTACTGATAAAATCATTACATGGATAATATTAATATTGGATAATAATAGTATATATATATATATATATATATATATATATATATATTATATATGGATAATAATATTATTTTAAAGTGAGTTTCTTTGACTTATTTATTAGGAATTACATATTTATTCATATCTGATCACAGAATCTGAAAAAGGGTAATGAAAATCCTGTTTCCATTTCATCAATGCCTAAGGTGATTTTTTTTTCTTTAGTTAAGATTTGTCTAATATAAACATTATTAATATTTGTATTAAAATTAAAACAAAAAAAAATTAAACCATGCCCCACCACACATTTTGGACTCATTGAAGTACTGTCCCACATTAGGCTGATCATGCTGTCCCGGATTTGGAAGCCACCTTTCCTAATGTAGGACACTAGGAAATTTGATAAAAATATAAAATATATAGTTTATACACATAAAGTTACACTATTTTTTGATGGACAAACATTTCATAAGCATATTAGGCTAAAAAGTAGCAGGATTGCTTTGTTTAGAATCTATTTAACTCCTTAACATCAAATTTGTTAAAACTCTCTGTCATTAACCTTCATAGAGTTTTCACACAAGGTGTCTCCTGTTTGATGATTGCTCCACCCTCAAATATGATTGGACATTTGAGAGGTCATGTGATTTTGATCACATGACACCACAGGTTTGTCTCACCCATAGTTTCACAGTCATTCATGTCTTTATGGGGGACCTACAAACACTAGACCTTAGGTGTCCCACATTAGGCAGTGTCCCACATTAGGGCAATTCACCCTATGTGTTAATTTGCATTTCGGTTGCAGATCGATCAAACGGGCGTTCGTGTAGGCTTTTAATTGTAAGACTTGCGTTGTGAAGTCTTCGTGTTATTTATGAGAGGCAGTATTGCCATTTATTTTACACAACGGTCTACAGTTTCACACACTTTCACGTGTTTCTTCCATCTGCCGACGGTGTCGCCATTTCTCATTTCACCCGTTTTTGTGCGTACACCTGGGTCAGAGCTTGCGTGAAGGACCGCACATTTTACCGTCAAGTTTGCTTTTTATAAATACCAATTATTGCATAGAGAGCGGCGAACCTTCTTTTGTGCGTACGCAACGTTTATAATTGAGGCCTGATCTTATTAAATTATCAGATTTTTCTGCCACAGTGATTTTTGTACGACAGCCACAGAGAGTATAGAAGCGTCCAATTTCCCGCTGCTCTAAGAAGCTGAGCTTGACTCTCCTTATGCAAATGAGATTGAGTGATATCCCTGCTGAGAATGAAAAGTGAAGGAAAAGATCATCTGATTGGTAATGTATGCTTTGGAATGTAAGGTAGCTCAGAGACGGGATACAGCTATTGTAGAGATTTTTAAATGTATAGGTATTGTTGATATTTGTTTTTGGATATTTAATTGTGTATGCTCATTTCCCTTATTTTTACAATTAATTTACATTTTCCATTATCTAACGTCATCTAATTTAATGTTTAATTACAGTTAAAAATACTAATATATTTTATTGACACTGTTAAATGTAATCTTTAGCAAATCTCTAAATGAATATAAATGTTTATATACTGTAAATTGTTATGATGCCTAAATTCACTTGTGGCATTTAAAATGATTGATTATTATAGTTTTTAGCATTTTTAAAATATCATTTATTTAGACAAAATGTATTTAGATTTACATTTATTCAGTTAGCAGACGCTTTTAATCAAAGCGACTTACAAATGAGAACAATAGAAACAGTTAAACTAACAGTAGGATGACAATATTTAATTGCTATAACCCCTCTCAGTTTAATCTAACACAGTCTTTTTTCCCCCTTTTTTTTAATAAATGAAAATAGAAGAGAAGAGAAAGTGTTAGTATTACTGGATCAAGTGCTGCCGAAAAAGATGCGTCTTCAGCAGTTTCTTGGAAGTGGCTACGGACTCAGCAGCTCTGGTTGAGTTAGGCAGATCATTCCACCAACAGGGAACAGTCATGGTAAAGGTCAGAGAAAGAGATTTTGTGCCTCTTTGAGATGGTACCACAAGACGACATTCGCTTGCAGAGAGCAAGTCTCTGGATGGCACATACGTCTGAAGTAATGAGTTTAGGTAAAATGGAGCAGTGCCAGTGGTTGTTCTGTAGGCAAACGTCAGTGACTTGAATTTAATGTGAGCGGCAACTGACAACCAGTGCCATTTTGTGAGGAGAGGAGTGACGTGTGCTCTCTTCGGCTCATTAAAGACCACTCTATCTGCAGAATTCTGGTTCAGTTGCAGAGGTTTGACAGAGCAAGCTGGAAGACCAGCCAGGAGAGCATTACAATAGTCCAGTCTGAATAGAGCAAGTGCTTGGACAAGGAGTTGTGTAGCATGTTCTGTTAGGAAGGGCCTGATCCTCCTAATGTTGTATAAGGCAAATCTACATGACCGGGCAATTCTAGCAATGTGGTCTGTGAAGCTCAATTGATAATCAATTACAACCCTAAGGTTCCTGGCTGACCTTGATGGAGCTATGGATGATGAGCCTAGCTGAATGGAGAAGTTGTGATGATGTGTTGGTTTGGTCGGGACCACAAGTAGCTCTGTCTTCGCAAGGTTTAGCTGAAGGTGGTGGTCCTTCATCCAGCCAGAAATGTCTGTCAGGCAGGCTGAGATACGAGCAGCTACCGTCGGATTGTCAGGCTGGAATGAGAGGTAGAGTTGTGTGTCATCAGCGTAGCAGCGATAGGAAAAGCCATGTTTCTGAATCACAGATCCTAGTGATGTCATGTAGATGGAGAAGAGGAGTGGCCCAAGCACTGAGCCCTGAGGCACCCCAGTAGTTAGATGTGGGTCTTAGATGCCACACCCCTCCACGACACCCTAAAGGACCTACCTGAGAGGTAAGACTTGAACCATTGGAGTGCAGTTCCCGAGATGCGCTTAATCTTTAGGATTGACAAAATAGTATGTTGTTTAATTTTAATGTGTCAAAACTTTAAAACAATTTATATATTTATAATTTATTGCTTATTTGCCATTACCTGAAAATAGTTGATTAATATCAGACAGAATTTTTAGTATATGTACATCCATTTACATCCCTAATGTAAAAAAAGAAAAGAAAAAAAGCCTACAAATCCAAAGATAAGGAGGTGAAGAAGTATAGACTGACAGTCTGGACAACTTTGCCAAGAAAATAGGCCTCAATACAAACACCACCAAAACCCAAATGATGTGCATCAACGTAAGATCTGGTGAACCCATCATTCTGAATGGAATTTCACTTGAAGATGTCGAGAAGTTCATCAACCTTGGCAGTCTGTTGAGCAAGGACAATGCTGCAGCTAAGGACATTAAACCAAGACTAAGTAAAGCCTGCAGTGCATTCGCTAGACCCCAGCCCTTCTGGAAATCTGCACAGTACAGCCTTAGCAATGTAAAATGTGTTCTGTTGCATGGGTCAGAATGTTGCAGTGTACTTAAGAGTGGCAAGAAGAATATTGAGGTATTCCACAACAATTGCCTGAGGAGGATTTGCAACATCTTCTGGCCAGAGAAGATCTCAAATGCTGAGTTATATAAGAAGACAAACTTGCAGTGTGGTGATAGAGATCAAGCATTTTAGGATTAAATGGCTTGGACATGGCCTTTGGATTGACCTGAACCTTATCTCAAAAGTTTCTATGAGTTGGAGACCACCTGTGAAAAGGAAGCAAGGAAGGCCAAAGAGGAGGACTGAAAGCACTAAAAACGAACTAAAAGCACTACATCTATCATGGGGCGAAGCACTGCTGCCAAGGATAAAAAAAGATGGAAGCTGATTGTCACAGCCTTTTAGTTCTACCAGAAAGACTCGGGAGATTAATTGAAAAGCTGTATACATTTATTGACAGCTCAGCAAGCATAAATCTATAAGTTCTTTGGCGTAGGCCCCGTCCTTAGCGAGCAAAGCGAGGTTAGCTGAATCTGCATGTCCCGCCTGAGATGAAGGCGGGGGCGCAGCCGACCCCCTGGAGGTAAGGAAGGGACCATCCTGGTGGTGGTGATGGGGAGAATGGAGGGGAAGGTACCATCTTGGTGGTGGTTGGGGAGGATGGAGGTGAATGGCAGCGTCAGCATCTGCGAACTCAGACAAGTGTAAGTACCAACCTTTTATACTGTGACTGTTATACTGTGACTGTTAACACCTGATTGGATAGGAATGAGGTAATGCATGACGCACTGATTGAGTCTTCCTGACAGAACTTAAGCTAAAGCTTTCATTTCTGTAGGGAACCATGAGGCATAGGTAAGTGTAGAGTGTCGAGTAATACACATGCAGCTCGTGTGAGTGTAAACACTAGACTGGTTTTATTTGTGTTACCCGCTTCATTTAACAGGGGTCGCCACAGTCACATTAACATCAATACAGATCTTTAAAGTGATCGTGCCACAACTACAGTAAGTAAGTAACATCCCTAATGTACAAAACTCAGAAGAGAGCAGAAAAGTGTCTAAGAAGGTCAGACTCATTAAATATGCACATATACTGTAAATCTCTCTATATAGACAGCACAACTCCCTGTAGAGATGATAGTTATCAAACGTATTGAAATATTGTGTGAGAACGGCTATATCTCATTTTTGTCCTAAGCTTTCAGG
The DNA here is from genome assembly GCF_051911475.1 of Siphateles boraxobius. Classification (NCBI taxonomy): domain Eukaryota; kingdom Metazoa; phylum Chordata; class Actinopteri; order Cypriniformes; family Leuciscidae; genus Siphateles; species Siphateles boraxobius. Next base: position 26,848,505 of record NW_027509219.1, read on the forward strand.
TTCCTGCAGACACACAATCAGAGGATATATAATCACCAAGTTCATCTCTATCGCTCTGAACTGTTACATGTACAGTGATCTCAGGTCTTTCTCAAGTGTTCATTAATAATGCTCTTTTTTGTGTGCTTTCAATACCTGTCTGCATACATTGCTCAGAAAAGGTAAATGTACAAGGGTATTGTGAGAATGTGGGTCAGAAATATGATCAGCAGTGATGTCTGGTCCTCTATTCTCCTCGTGTTTCTTCAGGGACTCATTATCAGATATAATTGCACCTGTCTGTTGTCCTTACCAGATCAGGTGAGAATGTCTGCTTCTCAAGGAAGCAGATTCTTTCAGATGTGTCTCTTAAATCAAATGCTGACTCAGATATGCTCACAGTTGTTTACTTTAACAGATCTGGATACTATGGAAGACATTTTTAAAAGGTGAATTTTTTTCACACTATTATTCATAATGTATAGGGCGACCAGGACAGGATCAATACTACATCATAACATTCACTATTATGCAGAGATGCTGTTTATTGCCTGAAATAGTAGACATTTACCAAATAATTTATCCATATATCACATTACACTTATTATATGAACAGTCCCCTTGGAGCAACTTAGGGTTAAGTGTCTTACTCAAGGGCTCAATATAGTTCAATACACTAACATAGTCAACTTCATGACAAATTGAAATATTTTTCATTCATCACGTCAGTTCTAAAAATGACAGCTGTAAATAATGACCAGACTCTAGACCAGTGGTTCTCAACCTTTTTTGGCCCAGCGCCCCCTTTCCAAGATCCAGAACCCTGACCGCCCCCCACCACCACCAAAAAAGGGCTAAATGTCTTTATTGAATGTATGCTGATTATCATTCTGTTATAATAATAATAATAAAAACAATAATAATGTGTATGATTGACGTCCTTATTTTCTTCTTAAAATTATAATTATCATTATTATTATTATGAAATCCGTAACTTTAAGTATTTAAATTGTGAAACATTTATGTATTGAGTCAGTATATCCATTTTCAAAACCGTGCTTTTGTCTTATTCTGAATTACTAAAGTACACCTAATAAGTGTACATAAGGGCCGCATCGTTTTCTCCTTTCCACAAGCGCTTGCGCTCCCGTCTGTTGTTGCTAAGAAAGCATGAACTGCGCTCTCCATGACATGATGACGAGGATTCATTGCATTTGATACAAAGGATTGATTGATTTCTAGCCCTTGCATTAGCTTTACTAGTAGATATATTTATGGAGATGAGAAAAACAAAACCTGCCCTGTACAGCTATGATCAGCTGTCCGGCCGAGCGTTCGATGTTGTTACGGAAAGGCCGAAGCTGATCAGATGGGTTTTGTCATTATGACTTGCTGTGCACTTGCGGCATTCTGAAAAGTTGAGATGTTTTCAACCGAGGCGTCGGTTAACATATTATGTCTTCAGTTAACTAATTTATAGTTATAAACGCAAATAATAATAATTACCATTATTACCATTATTATTATTACATTTGGGCTATGTAGAAGACGCTTTTATCCAAAAAAAAAGAAGAACAACAAAGCAATTCTTCAAATGTCTCTCACAATACAAGTTAGTAGTTAGTAGTAAGATTATCACAAATAAACACAAGATGTTTACGCATATCCAAGTGTGTGTGCGGAGTGTGGCGCTTGCTGCATGCAGGCACGATCACGTGCATTTTCCTATCAACAGTGGAAACAACTGAAAATACTAGCTATATAATTTCTGGTCATACAAAAAAAAAAAACATAATTTGCAACTTTTATTTAAACTCACAATAACAAGAAAATGTGCTTTTGTAAATAAAATCAAACTATCAGGCGCACTTTGATGAACTGGAGCGCGTCTCAAATATGAACAAACAAAATATAGCCTACCTATATTGAAATGTCCACTTTTAAACTAAAAAAATCTGATCGAAAGCAAATACCCGTATGAAAGGTGCATTTCTCTCTAAAGGCGCATCCGCTTTACAGCGGAGATGGAGAGGTTTTCAGCCGACAGCGATCCTTGGATGCCTGAATTTTAGTAAGGTGCTCCTTAAGACGGGACGGTTTCATTGCCTCGTTAGAAAAAACCTGCTGGCAAAGCAGGCACATAGGGAGCTGGATGTTCGTGGGTGAGGGAATAAATCCATATTTAATAAACTCGACACTATACTGTCTGCACTTCTTCTTGTTTTCCGCCATGATGTTTAAATGTGTTTTGATGTCAAAATTGTTTTAGTTTACGTGATTGTGTGCATTTTGATTGGACACATTAATCTTAAACCGCGAAGCTTGTGTACATTTTGATTGGACACATTCTTTCTACCACTCTGCCGGCTGCGGCATTTGTTTTTAAGCGTTGCCATGGAGATAATTTGCCGGTAACTAGCCGGGACAAGTCAGAGTGGGCTACTAGCAACATTTAAATATTAATTAATTAACACAGACATAATTTTATTTTACATTAAAACATGGACGCTATGGAATTATGTCGGACAGAGACGCATTCGGAAGGGCATTTTCAAAAGTGCGAATGACTCATTCATTCTTTTTTTTTTCTTTTGCGCAGGTAATGTTTTGAAAGACGATGTCTTGTAACGTTAGCTTACTGATGTAAATAAATAAAAATGTATACAAAGATGTGATGATGTCCTGATTCACTTTCTTTTTTTTTTCTCTTTTTTTTATTGCATAACAAGAACAATATATAACATACACATACGGAGGATCACATAGTATTATATCTATTACATTCATAATAGCATCAAAGAAACAATAGACAGAAAGAAAAAAAAACTATAAGGGGAAACATTACAAAAAAATCCAAAAAGAAAGGGATTCAAAAATAGTATACATCCGTTTCGCTTTTTTATTTCTTACATCTTTTAGGGAGACTTTCACTTTCCGTAACGGACTGAAGTGCGCGTCCGAGTGAAGACAACACATTTCAGCGCTAGATCGTCTCTTATTTAACAAACGAATGAAACGAATGCTGCTAGTTAACTGGATATGTTTTATTTGTATTGGTACATCCGTGCCGCGAGATGTTTTAAAAGTGTTTCAAACCCGCCCTGTAGGCTAAATGACGCCTAGGCTACTATTTCATATACCGGTAGGCTACATGTTCTACGATATGATATTTTATATTAATATTCTCATAGGAACCTGAGACTCGCGCTTGGGACTGCACGTGCGTATTAGATCGTCTGGCCTGGTGGGACTCCGAATGAAGGTGGAATGGATTTGAGCAGCAGCGTGGAAATCAATGCTGTACCTAAAACGCCCATGCATTCAAATTAACATTGTATGTGTTGTCAGAGGCTTAAAAAAGTTGTGATAATAACAGTGAGTATATAGTGCCACAGTCAGACATAACGCCCCCCATTTGTGCCTGAGCGCCCCCCTCTCAGCTGCCTCGTTCCCAACGCCCCCCGACACTGTCCAAACGCCCCCAAGGGGGCGGTACCGCCCCCGTTGAGAAACGCTACTCTAGACATTTCTCAAATCATGACCCCACCCCCAAGTCACCCTCAGGCAGAACACACACACGCACGCACGCACACACGCATGAATGCACGCACACACGCACGCACGCACACACGCACGCACGCACGCACGCACGCACACACACACACACACACACACACACAAACACACAAACACACACACACATCCGACCCTTACATCTGCCTTTTCCTCCCCTCCCTCTTCCTGAGAGTATGAGAGACTCTCTCTAATAACCCTTATTCATAAATCAATTTCCACTTGGCCACAAATGCCTACAGTAAACTATGGTGACTGACAGCTGCAGTAGAGGTGCCGATCTGAAGCGTTCTATCAGATGACAGCGTGGAGACCATCTGTAAGCGATGACACTTAAATTATCAGCTGCCTTTAATAAACAGCGGCTAGCAGGTTGAATGTGACTGGCTGAGATACTTGGCATGATCTTTTAATTGTCCCTGTTACCTGACAGATATCACTGAAATATGTCCAGAAAAATCACTTCCCTCTTTGAAAACAGTTAATCTTTTCAAAACTGACATCTTTTCTTCATGGGCACTTAATATATATACATGCTAAATATACACTTTGATTTATTTTTTATTTATATGCTTGCTTATTAATTTAAAATCAGACAGCTAAGAAAAGAGTGTCAATGATAATGCAAAGTTTTACCAATCAAAGTGAAAACAAAGCAAACATCAGCTTCAGTTTCTTTATATTCCCCTTTTAATACATTTTTAAAAAGATGAGTGGCAATGGAAATGATTTCCAGAAAAAGAGAGTGAGATATTTAGGTAACACTTTACAATAAGGTTTAATTTATTACACATTAGTTACTTACATTAGTTAACATGATCTAACGAAGAATGCGTCTACAGCATGTATTAATCTCCTACATTTACTCAGACATTTTTAAGATCAACAGTTGTATTTGTTAGCATTAGTTAAAGCACTGTGAAATAACATGAACATTTTTATTAAGTAACATCAACAAAGGTTAACAAATGCTCTGTAAAAATATGTTGGTCATTGTTAGTTTAATTTCCCTAAAACGCTCAAAGTTCAAAGCAAAGGAATATTTTGCTTTTAAATAAATTGTTTTTTAAGGACTACAACAAAAGGCTGGTAGGGACTACACAACATTCCTCCCGGGTTAGTGACATCCTAACCCTAAAATTTACATAAACCCCTGGGGACACGCAAACAGTGTTGATATGAGGCAGAGTTGTTGTAGAGCGCATTTGTGAGTCTGCTCAAGCTTTTGTATCCGACTTTTCACATGCAATACAGTACATAACACAAATGCAATAGCATGTCACTCTGTAGGCATCTTACAACAGTTCCCACACAAGTGATTTTATAGATATTATGACAGAATATGCTAATTGAAGATAGTTAACTCCACATCAGCAACACAAATTCATCAACTAACCATTCAGAAACGTCCTGTTGCATTCTACATGTTGTCACTTCTTCTTGAGTCTCTCCATCATTGTCCGACTTCAGTTTAAACATAAAAGGCAGAACTGTTTCTGACATTTTGGTGCTTATCCCTTGAAGCTCCGCCCTCTGTGCCGGGAGCAGCAGCTCATTTGCTTTTAAAGGGACACACACCAAACAATGCGCTTTTTACTGACCCTCAAAAGGGACAATTTTAACATGCTGTAAAAAAACAAAATCTGTGGGGTATTTTGAGCTAAAACTTCACATACAAACTCTGGGGACAACAGAAACTGTTTTTACATATTGTAAAAAGGGGCATTATACCACCCCTTTAATGCATTAACTAATGTTAACAAATGAGACCTTATTGTAAATTGTATATTTGATTACTTGAAATGGGAGCCAATAAAATGAGTGTCCAGAAAAAAAATTGTCATTTGCAAAATTATGCATGTTCACAACTGATGTTGTCAACTTATCTCAATATTGTGAGGAGAAGATAAGTAGTTTTTTTGTATAGTCATCATACCATTCAAAAATGGGTCAAAGTACATGACCCACCCACTCTTGGTATTTAAGACTCTACATCTCATTAGAGAAGAAGTCAGTGATGTAAGTTTATTTATAGCAATCAAACTAAAGCTAAGAATAATTATCAGGACAAACGGCAACTCTGTTAGGATGAAATCAGGATTGTCCTGATTGTATCAGAATGCCTGGTCACTCAATATGATCATGCATTCACAGGCACATGCACTTATGTCACTCCATTAGCTGCTAGCGTACCTTCATCCCAGCAAGCAATTTTGCAATTAAAAGATGTCTAATAGCCGTCCAAACACAGCCCTGACGTCTAGGCTAAAACAAGGCAAACTTTGGGTCAGTAAAAATTTAATAGAGGTCTAACCATAGCCCAAGAATAGACACACAGACTACGCATAGAACATGTAAAAGAAATGAAACCAAACACCTTGTAATCACTTTTGACTTTGCTTACATGATGGAATATTATACATCTCACAAGATATTTTGGCAAAAACGACATGTAACCAAATTCAAGCTTATTTTGGCTAGAAGCTCGTTACTCATAGCCGGACTATATCGGGCCTATAGTTGATTGAGACTGTGACTTGACGGCTATTCCTTGCTGAGATGTCTGTCACACATGGGAATGGTGATTCTATTTTGCTGTCTTTAAACACAAGCAGCTTGACAGAAAGTGATTTAATAGCAGTTATGCACTTCTTTTCAGTTCCACTGACAGTCTGCTGACCGGAGACAGAAAAGCTCGGCTTCTTTTACCTTTTCACACCTCTATCTGTCACACTACACTGTATAATCACATTCAGCTCATATTAGACTACTATTCAATACTTGGATCCCAACAGTGCGCTGTCACAGCCATTGTCTTTCTCCTCCTCGAGGCTAATGGCTCTCACAGGACCATGTCCTTCACAAATGAAGGTGTGGTTGGCTGTCAACTATTGAGGCTTCAGATGTGTTCCCATGTGCCGGCCGTTGGGAACTGGCATCGTGCCTGTTTGATTCTCGGGTGAGGCACCGCTGAGGGATTTACTGTTCCCATCACAACATTGTGGGTGTCAGTATTCATGAGTTCTGTAATCTTAAGCATTGAAAATAAAAGTAGGTTATAATACCTACAAGAAAGCATATTTTATGGGATAGGATTAGAAAGACTACCTTCTGCTTTATATGTGAAAAAAATCTGTTGTAGTGTATATACTGAATTTATAACCACAAGTAAGCCATGTTACATAGACTTTTTCATGTAACAAGTTAAGAAATGTTATTTGTCAAAATTAAGCAATACTATCGGAGTCACATTTTCAAAGATTTAGCATGTTACTTTTCTTTTTAAGTTATTTAATGACAAACACGTTGTAGATATTGTAAAGCATTTTAGGAGATGTTGTAGTGTGCGCAAGCATGATGAACACTGCTGTTTTAGAGAGTGTGTGTCATGCTTATCTGTGACAGAGCACAATCAATTTTTATTTCAGTCCATTTACATTTAAAAAACTTCTCAAATAAATCTCTCTCAGAGGAATCCAGTTGTACTTGTTATTTGTAGCAGACAAACAAAAAAAGAAAAAGAAAAAAAGAGAAGAAGAACATGGGTGTTGCCTAAAAACAGCGTTAGGTTTGTTTTGCCCTGAAGCTCACAGGTGCAACGTCAAAAAAGTAACATTCAGGTACATGATAGATTGCTTCCCTCAATTGTGATTCCTGTGTAAATACAATTATGCCACATTAAGACACCCACCTTTTCTTGGTGTAGCCTATATTTTATTGCATGCTAGCTATGTTGGAACACTAAAAAAAGCACTTCCAATGTAAAAAATAAAATAAAATATTTGCAAACTAAACACATATAATAATAGTAATAAAAATACAAGCCAGGTTGTCTCCCACTAGCACTCATCTAAACCAGCTAACACCAGGAAACCGGCTAGTTTAAGTTGTTTTCTTACAAACACACAATGTATTGATTTGGAAGGTTTGGACCAGAGAGACACATACACTCCCCTCTAATACAAGCACACATATACAAACAAAAGTTAAGTGGGATCTTGTAGTCACAAGGTCGACATACACAGACTTCCAGCTTTCTAAACACAGATCAGCTCTCATCTCCACTGTTGCCACTCCATTGCCTGGAAATCAAGTCATTCAAGTAAACAGATACTCCAGGTTTGGGAATTATTACGTCATACAACTTCTTCATACTTCAATATCAAAGTGACAACACTTAAATTGTTACATTTTTGCAACTTTACTCAGAGATCTTGGATTAGATTGTGGACTTTAAGCCATTTTCTCTCTGTGTCTTTAGATCTTTCTGATTTCTCAGATAAGGTTTGAAAGGGGCTTTATACCTGTCCTTAAAAACTTAAGTCCACAGGAGTGTGTAAGTTCCACAGCAAATATAACAACAGCTTCACATTCTTCCCCTCTGCCATTGGTTGTTCAAAAATATAGTCCCACTGACTGCCCCAAACTCGTGGCATTGGTTGAGCCTTTCAGAATGCTTAAACAAACAATTTTTTGATAGTGCTGTCTGTCATTTTGCATCACGAAAAATGTATGAAAAAAACATTATACACATCACCTATGCATATTTCTGTCTCTCGTTTTTACTTTAGGATGCTGAATTGCTCAGTACACTCTATTCAACCTACAAACAGATATCAACATTCTGTAATCTATAGTTTCCCTGGAAACAAACTCTAAAAGTCAGATTCCCTTCAGGCAGGTGCTTTGCACTTCATTAGAGTGTTCCAAACTGGCAGCTATTCAGTAGTGTGTTTTATTAACAAGCATTACAGAATTGACAGGTTCAATTCTAACTCAATAAAGATCACATTTGTTTGAGTTGTAGTAAAAGAACATCTGCATTTTCTGAAAAGAAGATTGCTCTAAACAGCTGAAAGGACATTTCTCAATAAGACGCAAAGAAGACTCATTATTACCTTACCAAATTCCTTTTTTCTACAGTAAAAATGATCTTAATTATTGATTTTAAAGTAACCCACATGCCTGCATCTAACAATATGATATTAAATCAATCATATACGAAATAATTTGATGCTGTAATCAAAGGTGCTTCAACTAAGTACTGAGTTAAGGGTCTGATTACAGGTTCTTAAACACACACACATGCACACTTATGCACAAGTTGCAACAGATGTTTTCCTCATTATGTTTATGTCTTTGATGTGAATTACTCGTATCGCTTACAGAAGTCGTACTATAATCCTTACAGTTCATTTTAAAACATGTAATATGTTTCAGTGCTTTTAGAAATGACTCGCCAACTGCAGTGTAACATTTCATTTTCTCGCCAAAGCCAATGTTCACATACAATCAGGTCTTGACAAGTTGTTTACAATGGAAGCGCTCAGATCCAGTCACTTTAATCTAAAGGTGATTTGATCACTGAAATACATAAACTAAGCAGTATACATAAAAGCTATCAGTTTTGTGTTGTGTGTATCTGACTGGGATGTCGGCTGGACTGATTTCTGTCTGATATGTGCGATTGATCTGCAGCTGTAACAATGGCAAGCAGTAACAAAGACTGTCAATACGAAATCAATCAACCATTCTATGTTTGTTTGTCTATTCAAAGCCAGATGAAACTGAGAGGATAAATGCTGCAGGGCTGCACAGACGCTTGCTTGCACGCTAGAAACAGACTTTTTAAGCAGAAATTTAAAAGATCTAATGAGGTAATTATCAGTTTAGTAAGTACAGTCAGGCCTGGCTTGCTTTAATAAGAGCTGACTAGACAGAAGAAACTGTGTTACAAAAAAGAAAGGAAAGGAAAGTAAAAAGAAAAGCAGTGTGTTGATAAATGTGAAGGGCAGACAGCTCCTCCTGTGGTGAGTAGTAACAGCTTGCTCTCCACTCGGCTGCGTTAAACAGCTAATTAAGCACTGAGGCGTAATGAATGCGACTCCATTCGAGTCCCTGAGGAGCTCGCCAGCCACAGCACCGTTGCGAGAGGGCAAAGGTCACACTACACCCACAGGCACAACAGGGATATGCAACGCTACTCTACTTTTGCCCGCCGTGGAGCAGTGGCAACATTTAGAACAAATACTAAAAAATTACACAGACAACTATACGGGTCAGAGAGAACATTAGTAGGCTACTATATGATATATGATTCATATATATTAATATTGTACAATGAATGAAGATGAGAAAGCCCCCCTTTCATTTCCGCTCTCTCATGCACCCGAGGCCTTGTGTTCTCTTTAACTGTCTTAGCAAGATAAATGACTGCATCCTGTTCCTTTTTCCATGAACATCTGATATACTCTTTGGCCTGGTTTCATAGACAAGGCTTAGATTAAGCCAGGATTAGGCCTTAGTTTACATTAGACATTTAAGTAGGTTTTATAAATGTACCTTAGAAAAAAAAACATCTTGAGACAAAACAACGGCACTGACATTTTTTAAGATATGCCAGTGCAAGTTGGTTTCAGTTAAAACAGCTCAAACATGCATTTTAGTCTGGGACTGCCGGGGGTTTAACTCTCATTTATATGCACACATGTTTACTTGCATGAGAACTGTGGTGTATTTTGTGGTCACATACATTTACACAACAGTTCAAAAGTCCAGGGTTTCTAAGATTTCTTTTTTAAATTAATACTTTTATTCAGCACAGATTAAGTAAAGTGGCTGTGAAAATAGTTCCCTTTCGTTGTCACTACGAGTTCCGTCGTGACGACGAATGGGGTTTTGCTTAGAGAGCCTATCAACTTCGAGTATACAAAACGAGCCAGTAGCAAGGAAATGCCATGGGTCTGCGGACTTTGCATGGCGCAAATCCGCCCCCCCTCGTGGGTATAAAAGGAGGACGCTGGCAACATGCAGATATGTTTTCGCTTCCGAGCCAAGAGCATCTCTTCATTTCACAAGCCATCTCTGATCAACTGTCAGCTATGAGACGAGCGACTCTCCGGTGTTGGTGTGACGGTGATCTCCAGCGAGTGCACACTGCCTGCTGATCTGTGCAGTGGTCTGCCAGTGAGTGTGTTTCTCCCTGGGCGCTTTAACATCCGTGGAGTTTTCATCTCACAAAAGCTTTGCACGCAGCAAGTCTTTTTAAAGATGCCTTGCCCGTGCACTTCTGGTTGCGGTAGACTTATTTCTGAATCTGATGGACATGATCGCTGTTCTGCGTGTTTGGGCATTGATCACGCTAGAGCAGCGCTCGTGGATGACTCGTGTTCTCTCTGTGGGAACCAGTCCTTGAAGTGGGAAAAGAAAGGTGCCGGTACTCTCTTGCATTGTCACGAACCCTGAGCTGTAACTTTAATTCACCGCGTGCAGCACAGCAAAAATAGACTCGGAACGATCTCTGCACTGCTGTATACGCCCAGCACCAGGAGTGCATTGACGGACCAAATGCGCGTGCTGTGTGAAAGCTCGAACCTGTTAACATGGGTGCGGAAAAAATACGCACTGCATACGCACTGCAAACGAAGTATATCAACGGGCGTGACACTGGCGCCTTTTCTGTCAGTGGACAAGTACCGGCTACATGTGAGAAGTAGCGGTACGCAAGAAAAAGTGCAGGTACGCTTAAGAGTAAAATGTAGAAGTGCCGGTACTGCGTACCGGTGAGTACCGCCCCACTTCGAGCACTGGTGGGAACATGACCATCGCGTCATTACGGTCGAGTTGAGACTCGATGATCTCGTTAGAGAGAGAGTCCTCTCATCCACACCCCGATCTACACCCTCCACGAGAGGTGGTACTTCGGATGATGGCCAGGGTGACCTGAGGGTGATGGTGTGGAACAAAACGCTGACGATTCATCCTCGGCCCACGCCCCCCTCTTCACTGACGCAACCTGTGAGTGATCACGGGATGCCCGCGGGCCCGTCTTCGGACCCCCCGCAGGTTTCCTATGATGTTCCAAGTTCAAGTTCAAGTTCAGGTTTATTGATATAGCCCCATTTTATACACAGTATGGTAGCCCAATGTGCTTTACATAATCATAACAATTAAGATATAGTTAAAACTAATTAAAATGTCACATTTTGTCACAAAATAAAAATAAATATAAATACAAGGGAAAGTTAGTAGAAGGCATCATAGAAAAGTTTTGTTTTTAGTCTGGATTTAAAAATGGAGTTAGTGGGAGAGGTCTTAATGTCTATAGGAAGACGGTTCCAAAGACGGACCGCATAACAGCTAAAGGCTGCCTCTCCCTGCTTAGTACGAGTGCTGGATTGTGCCAGTTGGAGTTTTCCAGCTGATCTAAGTGATCTTGAGGGGCTATATGTTTCAAACATCTCTGGTATATAGAGAGGTCCTTGACCATTTAGTGATTTAAAAACAAGAAAAAGAACTTTCAAATTCCAGAGTTCCAGAATCGGGTCTGATGTCCATCGCAGCATCACAGGGCGGGTAAGAATCTTCAGGAAGTGAAGATTCGACAGTGCTGCCACCTTCGGGTGTGCATATGGCATCTGTCTAGTCGGATCCTGAGATGGCGGCCTGAGATGCTTTCCCGGGACGCCGCGAGCATCGGATTAGAGTGGAACCCTCCACCCTGTCCTGAGCGCTCGCTGCTGGACGATTGGTTTTTGGGTGCGACCGCTGACACCCGTCGGCGTCCAACCCCAATACCTTTCTTCCTGGATGTGCATGAGGAGATCTCGAAATCGTGGAAGACCCCCATGTCGATTCCCGCAATCCCTCATTGATCTCCTCCGCCTTTCCTCCCCTTGACGGGGCCGCTGCCCATGGGTACTCTGGGGTTCCCCCGGTTGAACGCTCTGTTGCGATGCTACTGTGTACTCAGAGTGCTTCTTCTCAGCGCAACCCTAAGCACCCGTCCGAAGCCTATAGTTTTTTGTCTATGCTTGTGGCGAACTCCTATAGAGCCACAGGATAGGCAGCCACCTCACTGCATGCCATGGCCATTGGGCTGGTCTACCAGGCCCAGATGCTCAGGGACATGCACGAGGGCAGGACTGACCCAGGGCTCTTTAATGAGCTTTGCCTCGACACAGACCGTTCCTGCGGTTTGCTTTCGAGGGGCAGGCATACCAGTATGCGGTTCTCCCATTCGGGCTAGCCCTTCTCCTCGCGTCTTCACGAAGGTCGTCAAGGCAGCCTTTGTTCCTCTACGGGAACACAGGGTTTGCATCCTGAACTATCTCGACGAATGGCTGATACTAGCTCACTCTCGAGACCAGGTTTGCGAACACAGGGACCTAGTACTCCGGCAACTAGATCGTCTGGGCCTTCGGGTCAACTGGGAGAAGAGCAAACTCTGCCCTGTGCAGAGGATCTCTTTTCTCGGTATCGAAATCAACAGGGTCGCCATGTCCATGCAGCTTGGGGTCCTGTCCAAGGCTCCTGTACAGGATCCCAGCGCCTTTGGCATGTCAATTGTCAATTGCCTCGCAGTACTGGCAGTACGGTACTCTGCACCACTTTCCTGCGCTGCTCAAGGGTCAACACGTACTAGTCCGATCAGACAATACAAAATTGTCAAGGTGGTCTACGCTCCCACTGTATGCCGCAACTCGCCCGCCACCTCCTCCTATGGAGTCAGAAGCATCTGAAGTCGCTTCGAGCCATTTATATCCCCGGAGCCCTGAACTGTACAGCCGACGAGCTCTCACGGCTTCAGCCCCTCCCTGGAGAATGGCGACTCCATCCCCATTCGGTTCAGCTGATTTGGGACCAGTTCGAGGACGCACAGGTAGACCTGTTTGCCTCCCCCGACTCGACCCATTGCACCCTGTTTTACTCCCTGACCGAGGGTTCACTTGGCACGGACGCACTGGTGCACAGCTGGCTGCTGCAAATTTGCGTTTCCCCCAGTGAGCCTTCTTGCATAGGCCCTGTGCAAGATCAGAGAGGACGAGGAGCAAGTCATTTTGGTTGCGCCTCACTGGCCCACCTGGACCTGGTTCTCCAAACTTGTACTCCTCGCGACAGCACCTCCCTGGCCAATTCCTCTGAGGAAGGACCTTCTTTCTCAGGGACGGGGCACCCCGTGGCACCCTCGTCCCGATCTTTGGAACCTCCACGTGTTGCTCCTTGATGTGACGAGGCAGGTTTGAGCACCCTACCATCAACGGCGGTGGCAACCATCACTTCACCTAGAGCATCGTCCACGCGACATGCCTACGCGTTGAAGTGAAAACTCTTCGTCAACTGTAGTTCTTCTCACCGAGAAGACCCCCGGAGATGCCTGATTAGTCTCGTGCTTTGCTTCCTGCAAGATGGGTTGGAGCGAAGGCTGTCTCCCTCCACCCTGAAAGTATATGTCGCTGCTATCGCCGCTCATCATGACGCAGTCGAGGGTAAGTCCGTAGGAAAGCAAGAACTGATCGTCAGGTTCCTGAGGGGAGCGAGGAGACTGAATCCTCCTCGCCCTCCTCTTGTTCCCTCTTGGGACCTCTCAGTAGTTCTAACTGCCCTGCAGAGTGCTCCCTTCGAGCCTCTGCAATCAGTGGAGCTTAAGTTCCAGTCAATGAAGACAGTGCTCCTGGTTGCATTGGCCTCCATCAAGAGGGCAGGGGACTGCACACATTTTCCGTTGACAAAGCATGCATGGAATTCAGGGCCAGCCTACTCTCACGTGATCCTGAGACCCCGGCCTGGATATGTGCCCAAGGTTCCCACCACTCCCTTTTGAGATCAGGTGGTGAACCTGCAAACGCTGCCCCCGGAGGTGGCAGACCCAGCCTTGGCACTGCTCTGTCCAGTATGCGCTCTCCGCACCTATGTAGACAGAACGCAGTGTTTCAGGACCTCATACCAGCTCTTTGTTTGTTATGGTGGGAAGCTGAAGGGAAAGGCTCACTCCAAGCAAAGGTTGTCTCACTGGATAGTGGACGCCATTGCTTTGGCATACCAGCAGCAAGGTCGACCGTGCCCCCTTGGTGTGACAGCCAAGTGTGGCTTACTCTTGGGCTCAAGCGCATGGCACCTCGCTAACAGACATCTGCAGAGCTGCAGGCTGGGCGACACCCAACACATTCGCCAGATTCTACAATCTCCAGTGTCCTCTCATGTACTCGCTTCAACCAGCCAGTACAAGGACCCGCTCAGGTGTCTTCGCTTGCTCGCCATTCCACTCCATGGACTGGATACGTTCCCTCAGGTGAGCTTCCCCGACAAGCCCTGAGTTCCTTTAGCACTGCTGATGTCGACACCAGTGTCTATTGCCTGCGCGTTGGCTAGGTGCCTCCGTGTGCATGGTCCCCCCTCTGGGCGACCCCCACATGTGTATTTCCACTGTAAGCCTCTCTGAGCATGTGTCTTTTCCTTGGAAAGCCACCTTGCCACCCCCGGGTTGGCATTATTTGCATATTTCCTCTGAGATATGAGATATGCTTCCCAGTGTACCTTGGTATTCCTGTGTTAAGTAGGAGTCCTTCATCCATGCCAGTCTCACGACAGGAAGATCAGACTTACTCAGGGCACTGGAAGACAGCTGTGAAGGTGGCGTGATTAGACTGGAACCCCATTCATCATCACGACGGAACCGTTGTGACAACGAAAGGGAACGTCTCGGTTACGTTTGTAACTCTCATTCCCTGAGTAGGGAACGGAGACGTTCCATCTTCCTGCCACTTCCGCTGTACCACGGGGATCGCCCGAGTTCATTCTTGGCTCCTCTGCGAAGAAACATATCTGCATGTTGCCGGCGTCCTCCTTTTATACCCACGAGGTGGGGCGGAGTTGCACCATTCAAATTCCGCAGACCCATGGCATTTCCTTGCCATTGGCTCGTTTTGTATACTCGAAGTTGATAGGCTTTCTAAGTGAAACCCCATTTGTCGCCACGACGGAATGTCTCCGTTCCCTACTCAGGGAACGAGGGTTACATACGTAACCGAGACGTTATAATTTTACGAAAGATTTGCATTTGTAAATAAATGATGTTCTTTTGAACTTTATTCATCAAATGATTTTTTAAAAAGTATCACGGTATCCACAAAAATTTTAACCAGAACAACTGTTTTCAACATTGATAATAAGAAATGTTTCTTGTGCACCAAATCAGCATATTAGAATGATTTCTGAAGGGTCATGTGATACTGAAGACTGGAGAAATGATGCTGAAAATTCAGCCTTGCCCTTACAGATTTTTTTTAAATTTCAAATTATATTAAAATTGAGTATTTTGTAATTTTTTTAACATATTTTTGATCAAATAAATGCAGCCTTTTTGAGCGTAAGAGTCTTCTTTCAAAACATTAAAAAATATTACCAACCATAAAATTTTTGGAATGATAGTGTAAGTGCATGACAACCAACATGTCAAGTTCTACAAATCTTGAAATCCATAAGAAAAGCATTCACTTGCATTCAGTTAAAATCTTAAACTTGCAAAATTATTCTTTATGCATAATTATTCACAATCTTAAAACTAATTAGTCAAACCAAGTTAGTTTTGAAAATATGTATTTTTGCATAACCCTTATTGGGGAAGTCAACGTTAACTGCGAGAATGACAATTCATAACCACTACTGACCAATTATATACATAAATACAACAAAACTAAGAGAATAATACAAATCAAGAGCACCTCATTAACAGACACATACTTCTTCTATAGCACTCTGTCATCTGCGTCTTATAATTATACTTTGACAGTAGGAAGTGTGAAAAATAATTCACCTGAATTCCACATTTCAGTCGAAAACTGGTCCTAAATTGGCCGTAAAGCTTACATTTTTTTTATTCCTCTCCGCTCATGTTGTAACATAAATAGTTAATCAACTGTTCTTTGGGAAACTGTCATGGCCACATCATTTTAAAAACATTTGAGGGTTCCCACAGTAATTACTGAAATATTTCTTTAAAGCTGCCTTAAAACTGAGGTCATTTTTGACAGCTACTTCCAAAAAATATATATTAAAAAAAGCCAAGAGCTTCTGGGTGGTAAATGGTGTTACTTTGGGCTGGGAAAAGGAACATGTTTTTTTTTTCTCTCTGTTACCTTTGCATTCCAAGCCACGACATGCTCCATCCTGTCCACCTGGATGGAGTTGAAAGGTGTGTGTGTGTGTGTGTGTGTGTGTGTGTGTGTGTGTGTGTGTGTGTGTGTGTGTGTGTGTGTGTGTGTGTGTGTGTGTGTGTGTGTGTGTGTGTGTGTGTGTGTGTGTGTGTGTGTGTGTGTGTGTGTGCGTGCGTGCGTGTGTGTGTGTGTCTTTATACTTATGCATACAGTATATGTGTGCAAATATGGGTTTAAAGATGGCTGGCTCAGAATAGTCATCAAATCAGAGAGCAGATGGCAGCAACTAAAAGACTGTAATTTAAATGTGTTTTATTCAAGTAAAAATAATTAAATTGGCCAACACAGGCTCATTGGAAAAATGTAGCCTACCTGTGGCAACATTTTTGCAAAATGCAAAATACGTACCAATACGTACAAATGACTGCAGTTTCCAACAGAAATGAACACTAGAGATAGCCTGGGAAAACCCTGACGAACTTCCGGCAAATTTGAGATTTGCTCTGCAAGTCCATCTAGCCAAGATTCCATTCAAGTCGATTTCCAATTTTTCCAAATCGAGGCATCAATCACAAACGTTGAGGGGGGCTTTACACAATGATGATAGTGCAGCGACGTTGAAGCAGACTTGTACGTCATCTCCTTCATCGCTCTGATTGGTTTTAGGTCTATCCAATTGTGCCCAGAGTCATTTGAGCGACGTCCGCGACAAGCGACAGAATTGTAGCCTACTTGTGATAGGGTGAGCGTGGCTATGAATCCCGTGAAAGATGAGTCACGACAAAAGAGCTCAAAGACAAGAGTTCAAAAACAAGCTAAAATGCCATGGTTACAATTACGTTTGTATGTCACTTTTGCTACTGTTTACACTATCGGATAGGTTTGGGGATTAGCTTTTAGCGCCACACTCATTGGCCATTTCACTTTGAAACTGTCGCGAAACGTGCACGACGCAACATATTTTGCGTTTTGCAAAAATGTTGCCACAGGTACATTTTTCCAATGAGCCTGGGCTGAAATTGCCAGTCACTTATCAGCTTTTCTGTCAGACCACTATCGTCAAAACGCGATAGCTGCTGATAATACTGAAGGAGCTTATATATGTATACAGTGATAGGCGTCATATTCATATAGGTAGATGTGGATCAGGTGAGAATCAGCTGATGCGAGCTTGACTAACGTGACCTGCTGATGCTACGCTTGATGTTTCTTTTTGTAATTAAAAGTTTAGTACAAAAAAAAGAAGACATTTCGTAATTCATGCCGTTCCAAACCTGTTTGACTTATGTGGGAAAACAAAAGAAGAAAGTTTAAATAATTTGTCGCTTTATATACAATACATGAAAAAGGGATGCACGTGCTGTTTAAAAGCAGTCCATACCAAGAAAATGTTAGGTATTCTTAAATAATCTTCCACTTCAGTGGGTCTGGATGGTTAAACAAGATCAGACTGATTCGATAATCAATTATTCAGTCCAGTTTTCTGAACCAGAGCAACCAATTTATTGAAAATTAATCATTTACGTATCAGATATTGCTAGTCTCATTAACAGATATTCTTCTAAAATATACCTCCACAAAGGAGTCATATTTTGGAACAAAGTGGGTTGACTATATAATGATTTAAATTTTTCTAAATTCCTTAAAATTTTTAACAAAACTTTGTGTTTTTCTTTCCTAGTCCATTTGCCTTTTCAACAAAGATGTATTTAGCACTATCAACAGCAAACAAATCCTCACTGCCCTGTGAACTTGTTAGCAGATTCATGTGAACAAGTAACATAGGACATCGCCCTCGGTCATGGTCTGTCTGTCAGGCCTGGTGCTAAACTGGCATTCTGCCATGCAAGACAGGGATGGAATCTGATGTGTCTCAGAATAGGCATGTTAAGCTCCATTCTCTGCTCTGAACACAGAGCTCGATTCTCCGGAACAGATGGAGCAGCTCGGTGCCCCGTCAAAATGCCTATGGTCATGCCAGGGGGGTTGTGGTTGCAGTCTATGCCCCCTCCATGAACAAGCTGGCATCTGTGAGTATCTCTTATGATCCTCATCGGGCCCTCATCGGACCCTCCTGGGCCCCAGGGACGCCTGCTATCCCTCCTAGTACAGTTAGATCCTTCTGACCCGCCTGTAGTCCCAGGCAAACCTCCTGTGATCAGGGCAGAGTTGGCGAGGGACCTGTGGTGGCTCCAGAAGAGAATGATGGTGATCTGCCAAGCTGATCCATCCTTTAAAGAACTGCAAGGCTGGACAGACTGTGTTTGTACTGACTGCAGGCTGTGTCTTGTGCCACATTTTAGTTTGACTTTTAAAAGGACAGATCATCTACGACCATTCCATATATTTTTACACAAAACAATGGGGCTTTGATTTTTTGCTAATTTAAATTTTGCTAATTGAACTAAGCAGCTAATAAAAAACAAGAATATATATATATATATATATATATATATATATATATATATATATATACTATAATTAAATTATATAATGAAGGGGCCTACTTAATTAAAAATTCATTATAAAGAGGTACCTCTTTATACACCTCCGAAAACTCTTTTCTTATTGAATTGACTTACATTTGTCCAAATCCTTGAGAATATATAGTTATGCTGTTTAGTTAAATGAAAAACATTTTAAGCTTTAATAAAAAATGGTACAATTGGATTTAACATCAAATCTACTTGTAGCCAAAGTCATCTTTTCCATTGACGCTCAGTCTCTGAACTCACTAGGTGGCTCAGGGAGAAGTGACATTACCTGTAGCTAGTTCTCTTTCATTATCCTGTTTCCTATCTCTTTTAAAGCGTTGATAGTTTATTCACGCCACCCACTGTCCCTCAGGAACACAGAAATCAAGCAAAAATGATTCCAGCTGTCTTTCATAACCCTGACTCATAATGAAAAGGCCTAATTTTATACGAATGACAGGAGATGGCAGCTCTCAAACAGCTTCGACAGAAAGAACAAGAAGGAAACCTTGAGATGGCACCCCAGCCCTCCCTTCCTCTGCCCCAAACCTTCTTTTCCTATTGTTCATTTTCAAAAGACATAAATGAACAAGATGACAAGATGGTCATGGACACATCATTCTCAGCTTCTATTTTTTTTTTTTTTTGTTGCTGTCTGTCCATCTTAAATGAAGGCATCCACCTCCCCAGAGCCAAAGGGATGAGAGGAGAAAATGAGAGCCATCTGTGATGCCCCATAGTGCAGAGATGACTGCTGTGGACAAGTCTCTCTCCACCGCCAGACCTTCCATCTTGGCGGAAAATACAGCTAGTTTCAGCTCTTAGACAAGACTAACAGTTTGCATTCATATCAAGCACTGTAGAAAGACATATTCAGTGGTCACAATCCACAAAGAGGAAACACCTATTCTGTCATACAAATAGAGCAACAGATGAGTACTAAATGTCCTAGAGTGCTCTACACGGCACTTAGGAAGTCAAAAGGACACAAAAGGACCTGAAAGCGAACTGCAGCATTTATCGGCTGTAAGAACAGACAGCATGTATTTAGCATTAATTTCGTTTCAGTAACGAGACACAGCTGCCCATTCATCTTGGAATCGATTAGATATTGTGCTGTCATAAATTATGACAGTGTAGAAGGGCTGAACGCATAATGCTAATTACGGTAATTGTGTTTTTCACAAAACTGACAGGTCCCTCTCCGAGGAGTTTCTAGTTTAAAGGGATAGTACACCTTAAAAATGAAAACTGTGGAACATAAAAGAAGACATTTTGAAAAATGCTGGTAACCAAAGAGTTTTGATTTTTCCATTGAATGGACAAAATATTACATAACTCTTTGGTTACCAGCCTTCTACAAAATATCTTCTTTTATGTTCAACAGAAACTCATACAGGTTTGGAATGACATGAGGGTGAGTAAATGATGACACAATTTATATTTTTGGGGTGAACTAACCCTTTAAAAAATGAGCTGCTGCTGTGAAGGAGCTTCTTAAACCACAGACCAAAAACCAAGAGGGTTGGAGAGGATTTCAACCTTGTTACCGATACACTGAGAGCTGCGATGTTGAAGGAAAGAGTGTGTATGTGAATATGTCTTTGGGGTCCACTTTGGATTTTTATTAAGCCAGTGCCCCTAAGCCCAGTCTCAAATACACAGAGCTGTGTTTGAATCCGTTACACATCAAACATTGGCCAGATCTTCTGATCTGCTTCTAGTTATCGACTCCTGGAATACTCTGCCTTTAGAAATGGCCATTCAGAATGGTCTACGTCTTATCACAGGGAATTATAATGAAGAGGGAGCAGAGAAGAGCTGAAAATAGATCTGTGTCTATCTGTTTCTTTCCATCTGCTTATAGTAGAAAAAGAAGAGTCCCTCTTTGGAAACAGAGACACTGAGCAAAAGAGGGAGAACAGGCCATTATTATAGACTACAAAATGTTAGCAGCAGTAAATAACAGGCACATGGCAGAATGTGATTGCCAGAAGCTGCAGACACATCAGAGAAAACGGGGTCATTGTTGGCCAAACCTTGACCCCTCGGTCTCCCTAAAGAACTTATGTGACAGCATTCGCCTCGCTGCAGCCCTCGCCAGATCTGGAGCTCCCATGACATTTACACTACCGTACTGTTTTTGAAAGAAGTCTTTTAAGCTTAGTAAGACTGCATTTATTTTGTAAATTTTAGGACAGTAAAACAGTAATATTGTAAAATATTATTACAATTTAAATGAACTGTTCACTCTTTTATTATATTTTAAAATGTATTGGATTCCTGTGATGACAATGCTGAATTTCAGTAGTCTTCCGCTCCAATCTCTAGTGCCACATAAAAGTATTAAAGGGGTCATGAAATAGATTTTTTTAATGTTCCTTGAGGTTCACTTAATGTTAATAAAGTTTTTTTCACACACACACAAAAAAAAAAAAATGTGAAAAAAACGGTTATTTTTAACCTTCATGCTGACCCTCATGTGAAAGTCAGCAGGTCTCATCTCTGGTCACTGTAACATAAATAAATCAATTAATTGATATTTGCTTTGATGGGTTTTTGTAAGAAAAATGTCTATATTTAAAACTTGATTAGCTATAATGCAATTAGATGCTTTGTTTCCAGTCAAGACTTAGAGAAACTTATGCATGCTTTCATCACCAGTAGGGTGGATTATTGTAATGGACTCCTCACTGGCCTTCCTAAAAACACCATAAGACAGTAGCAGCTCATACAGAACGCTGCTGCCAGGATTCTGAGCAGAACCAGAAAATATGAACAGATCAAACCAGTCCCATTTCTTCTATGTAAAGCACTTTGAATCCCCACTGTGTATGAAATGTGCTATATAAATAAACTTGCCTTGCCTTGCCTTGCCTTGCCTATAACTTGCTATAACGGACGGTTGCATGCATCGATTTGCAGCAAAAAATGACTTCTGACCCAACGCATGAGGAAATGACGATACGCGGAAGAGCTGAGGATAGAGCAAAACAAAACACTGGCCACGAATTAGAAGTCTAAAATGAGAAATTTTAAAGAGAAATGTCTGAGGATTTCGATATAAGAGAAGAGGAGTTTGAGTTTGTTGCACAGCCCTAAGCTTATGATAGCCTACTCCTACATCAGACATCATCGCGTCAGGGGTTACTCTTGTGGTGCCAGCCGACTTGCGCACTATGTGTATGGTCACCTGCCGGAAGCTAGTTATTATAGCTAATAATGTTTTAAATATAGATTTTTCTTCTCACACAAACAAATCGCTTCGCTTCAGAAGGCCTTTATTATAAACAAATTTCCTCTCAATGACAAATAAAATCTATCTATCTATTAACCCCCCGAACCCGTGTGGATTACTTTTATGATGGATGGATACACTTTTTTGGACTTCAAAGTTTGGGCTCCCATTCACTGCCATTATAAAGCTTTGATTAACCAGGACCTTTTTTAATATACAGGTCCTTCTCAAAAAATTAGCATATTGTGATAAAGTTCATTATTTTCCATAATGTAATGATAAAAATTAAACTTTCATATATTTTAGATTCATTGCACACCAACTGAAATATTTCAGGTCTTTTATTGTTTTAATACTGATGGTTTTGGCATACAGCTCATGAAAACCCAAAATTCCTGTCTCAAAAAATTAGCATATCATGAAAAGGGTCTCTAAACGAGCTATTAACCTAATCATCTGAATCAACTAATTAACTCTAAACACCTGCAAAAGATTCCTGAGGCTTTTAAAAACTCCCAGCCTGTTTCAGTACTCAAACCCGCAATCATGGGTAAGACTGCCGACCTGACTGCTGTCCAGAAGGCCATCATTGACACCCTCAAGCAAGAGGGTAAGACAGAAATAAATTTCTGAACAAATAGGCTGTTCCCAGAGTGCTGAATCAAGGCACCTCAGTGGGAAGTCTGTGGGAAGGAAAAAGTGTGGCAAAAAACGCTGCACAACGAGAAGAGGTGACCGGACCCTGAGGAAGATTGTGGAGAAGGACGCTTCCAGACCTTGGGGGACCTGCGGAAGCAGTGGACTGAGTCTGGGGTAGAAACATCCAGAGCCACCGTGCACAGGCGTGTGCAGGAATTGGGCTACAGGTGCCGCATTCCCCAGGTCAAGCCACTTTTGAACCAGTAACAGCGGCAGAAGCGCCTGACCTGGGCTACAGAGAAGCAGCACTGGAGTACCCACAGTCAGTGATGGTCTGGGGTGCCATGTCAGCTGCTGGTGTTGGTCCACTGTGTTTTATCAAGGGCAGGGTCAATGCAGCTAGCTATAAGGAGATTTTGGAGCACTTCATGCTTCCATCTGCTGAAAAGCTTTATGGAGATGAAGATTTCATTTTTCAGCACGACCTGGCACCTGCTCACAGTGCCAAAACCACTGGTAAATGGTTTACTGACCATGCTATTACTGTGCTCAATTGGCCTGCCAACTCTCCTGACCTGAACCCCATAGAGAATCTGTGGGATATTGTGAAGAGAAAGTTGAGAGACGCAAGACCCAAAACTCTGGATGAGCTTAAGGCAGCTATCGAAGCATCCTGGGCCTCCATAACACCTCAGCAGTGCCACAGGCTGATTGGCTCGATGCCACGCCGCAATTTCTTTCTGTGTCTTACCCTCTTGCTTGAGGGTGTCAATGATGGCCTTCTGGACAGCAGTCAGGTCGGCAGTCTTACCCATGATTGCAGTTTTGAGTAATGAAACAGGCTGGGAGTTTTTAAAAGCCTAAGGAATCTTTTGCAGGTGTTTAGAGTTAATTAGTTGATTCAGATGATTAGGTTAATAGCTTGTTTAGAGAACCTTTTCATGATATGCTAATTTTTTGAGATAGGAATTTTGGGTTTTCATGAGCTGTATGCCAAAATCATCAGTATTAAAACAATAAAAGACTTGAAATATTTCAGTTGGTGTGCAATGAATCTAAAATATATGAAAGTTTAATTTTTATCATTACATTATGGAAAATAATGAACTTTATCACAATATGCTAATTTTTTGAGAAGGACCTGTAACTCCGATTGTATTCATCTGAAAGTTTGAAGCTTGAAGATGAGTAAATAATGGGGTAACTATCCCATTAAATCTAGCAATATTGTTTGGGGAAAGTCCAGCTACTAAAATGTGTACAAGTTTAACTAATGTTAAAAGTTAACTAATGTAAGAATAAATGACTTACTCATCAGAAAAAAATCCTCTGCTGGATTAAGCTGCGCGTCGCATCGCGTTTCTTCTTCTAAGGTAAATTTAAGGCTTATTTCTCACAGCGTGACTTCTCCCAAAAACGATGAAAAGCAAGGAAACTGATGAAGCTTGATGCTTTGTTTATCGAGGTGAGGCAAGTATACGCTGAGTGTCGGTTAATTTTTGTGACGCATTTCAGTAAATGGCCACTGTTAGTATATCTGTATACTTTATCCAGTGTAGAAAGCATCACTGATTATAATGCGTTCTATTTGCTTTTGACGCAACGCAACGATCATATCCAGTGTAGGAAAATGCCAGCCGTTTACGCTACTGACTGAATGCCAGTAGGAGGGGCTTATGGTGCGATGATGTATAACTATGTGTCTTGCGCAGGAGGAAGTCATGGCTTATGCAAATGTAGGAGAATGTTTTAAGCTATGAAACTGGGTCACTTAGCACTGGGTCACTAATAATATCTTGAGTTTTAACATATTTGTTAAAATACTATTGTTTCCTTGAGGTTTAAAACTTTTTAAGTTGTAAAAAATGACTTTATTTTACTTTATTCTGCAGTTTTAATCACTAATGAAACACCTGTACAGACAGCAGACACCTGCATACAACCACATAAACACACACACACACACAGTCTGGTGCCACAGCAGGAGGCTGTATAGTAGAGATTTGAGGAGCGTATGTGTGTGAAAATCAGAAGATTAACTCTCATCAAAGCTCTGAGACACCAACCACAACAAGAAGAGTGACAAGCCTTCGAGCATGCATGTATTAGAACTGTGCGCCAAGGACTAGTGTGGCAGTCTGCATAAAATCTATCTCTGTGTGTGTACACATGTATTTATTTGTACTATGTGCCAAGGAATGCCTTTCTTTGTGCCTTTCTCGAAAATAGGAAAGATGGTAGGCCTCTATTTTGCTTTTGAAAGCTTCCTCAGAGCATATGAACAGAAATTAATTAATAAACTGAGAGCCAACTTTATTTGTTTAGTCTTCACAAAGTAATAGAGCAAATAAATACAGTAGAGCTTTTAGATTTTCATTTTAAAAAAATGAACATTTCCCTGATTTTGATTTTTGATTGATTTTTTTCAACTTTTGGCCAACCCAAGAAAATATGATTTTGTTGCTTAAAGGAATAGTTCACCCAAAAACATAAATTCTGTCATAAATTACTCACCCTCAAGTTGTTTCAAACCTGTTTGAGTTTCATTCTTTTGTTGAACACAAAGTAAGATATTTTGGAGAATGTTGGTAACCAGAGAGTTGACGGTAGCCTATTACTATATACTATATATATACTATATACTATATATATATATATATATACTATATATATATATATATGGTATACTATTTTTTTCCTACTATGGGAGTCAACTGCTACCATCAACTGCCTTTGTGCAATTGCTATATAAACATGTATATAGGAAAAATATAATTGTTTAATTAGGGATTTTTAATGCAGTAGAGCAATACACTAACATAACTACAAATATATTTAGAAAATATTTCAAAATATATAACTGTTAAAGGAGCTATATGTAAGAATCTTCATGTATTATCTCCTTTTTATTGCAGAAGTGTGAACAGCTTATAAAGAAACTTTAAAAAATGAGTCGTTCCCTCTCATCGTATGATGTCAATGAAAGCCTGTAGACTGATTTTTACGTGAAGGACTCTGGACGTTTTTCCCGGGAAAATCGAAAGGATGTGATGTTTACACAATCTCCCATGAGCCTCTCTTCCATTCTATGACACATGCAACTAATGCTTATACAGTGTTGTTCAGAATAATGCCAAAATAGCTATTCTGTAATGTCAATCTGTCATGCAAAGAAAAGGGATTAATTCAAACTATAGTCTCACATAGCCAGAACTATATAGTCTAAAATCTCAAATATATACTATATAATCTATACTATATAAGCCTTGGAATTTTACAGTGTAACAGCGTAATTTTAATTACCTCTTCTGTTGATGATCAGATGCTTTCTTAACTGCTGTTTTCTCACCACTGTAATTTTTGTTGTGTTTATTTTGAAAAGCGTGCAGCACATATTTACATATTCATCTAAACATTCATTCGTCGCTTCATTCGTCGCTCTCAGCAGCATGGACAGCGCCGGGATGTTTGTTGACAGCATATCGCTGCAAAGGTAATTGGATTCTTAGCAAAGAACTAAACATTTCTTCGCCGTGAGCATATCGTGTCGGTAATAACAAGGGTTTCTGTAATCTATATAAAAAAAATTCAAAGAAATTCATGAATGAAGGAAAAATAAGTATCTATCATATAATCAGATGACTTTTGTAATGCCCTTGCATCCTGGCCTTTTTCTTGACTTTAATATAGTAAATCAACAAAATAATATTTTGTAGGGGTGGTCAAAAATATATAAAGTTATTGACTTTATTATCAAGTAAATATCCCCAAAAGACTAAAAGGTGTGCAGTAGAGGGTTAAAAGTGCTTATTTTTACTCTTGGTTTATTAGATTAATTTCTGTTCATTCAGAAATATTCCCATGGGAACATTACCTAATAACACCATTTTTACTTTTAAAATGACTTCTATAATGCTTAATAGTTTGTAAATGTACAATATTTAGAATTAAATATCTAATACAGAAGAAATAATAAATAATACGTTTGAAAAATATGAAAAATATTTATACATTTAAAGAAAAGCGGATGTTTAATATGTTTATCATATGTTTATTTGAAAACTCTGCCAGTTGAGGGTTAACTATAGACAGAAGATTATAAAGCATAAAGGACTTCACCAGAATAAGGTTAAACAGGAAGCAAGCTGTGGTACATCTGGCATCTGCATCATTTACAGAGCACAGCTTTGCTCCGGAACCCCCTCAGCCACTGGTTTGCAAGGTGCCCTGGGCTCAAACTGTTAACTGCATCCCTTCACAGGGCAGGGACCTGTGTGGTTATAACACACACTTCTCTCACACGTACACACACTCATCTAGGGAGATGACTTGCATTTAGGCTCCATATTCCCACAAGATCACTTGTAATTAATTAGCTAGTGGCCCCCTTCCCAACTTCCTGTCACTTCTCCCATCCTGGTTTCCTGGCCGAGGACAGAGTCATCCCCTGGGTTACAGCTAGAGTAATCAGCCTCTTTGGGACAACAACGTGTCTCAATCTTCTGCACAGTTGAGTGGTACAAAAGAGAAGGTGCTTCTGCTTGTGTGTGAGTGAGGAAGAGAGAATGAGAGAAGCAACCCAATAGGGAATCCGTATCCACTGGGACTAATTCACTTTGCTATTCATTAACCTCATCCTGTTACTGTGCAGAGGAAGTCTGGGGACAACAGCAACATTCAAAGACGATGTCAAAGGAGTGCTGACTACAAATCCCAGGGTGCCTTGGGAGATGATCATAGGGGTTCCATTAAAGTGAGAGGCAGGTCTTGATCAGGTTATCAGATTAAAGTGAGCCAGAGGGCTGAAAGACATACAAAAGACAAAAGTGTCTTGCTTACTTTGCTTTGATTTAAAGGCGAGCAAACCCAGTCTGGTCTCTTCTGCATGCAGCGCGCAGCAGCTGTGGGTGAACACGGTCTGATTTCTGCTGATTAGGCAAATGCGCTTCCATTCTCATTCA
This sequence comes from Siphateles boraxobius, assembly GCF_051911475.1. NCBI lineage: Eukaryota > Metazoa > Chordata > Actinopteri > Cypriniformes > Leuciscidae > Siphateles > Siphateles boraxobius. The sequence continues at coordinate 26,876,304 of NW_027509219.1, forward strand.
GTATTCGGGAAAAGGGCTCACACAAGTCAAGGATAGGACACCCCTTTCCACTCTCTGAATAACTAATGTCTGCCTGTCTGTTAAGAGATACACCACCTTATTCACAAAGTTTAGAAAGAATGTTTTCCTTGCTCCTTTGAAATAAAAGTTGAATGAACAGTGCAGAAAGACTCTGACACAGTGGTTTTCAAAAATGGGTCGCATAAACAATGCAAATCATAAAATGCAACCAACCATATAAATGTAGACAGAAAATAAACAGACCAAAGGCCAGTTCACACCAAGGACGATAACTAAAACAATCTTTATAGTTATCAGCTTTTTAAATGGAAAATATATTGTTGATATCACAGGCTATGCATCCAATCAAAATCTGTGGTATTTGCCACAAATTCATCCATCAACTGACAGGTTGCATGGCATGCCTTCATCCCATTTTATGGAAATTTTAATTTATTTTTAGTAAAATAAACAAATTTAGGTCCAATACAAATGTAACTGTAATATTTGGTCCCTGAAGTAAAAACATTTGAGAACAACTGATTTACCATTCACAAGGCAAAGCTGACTCCCCAGTCCACCCATTGATGGAAAATAAGCTGCCAAAACAAGTCAATCAGAAATCGTCATGGTAATAACATCACAACCATGAGCACATTAACATTCAACCACCCATGTTTACATATCCATATCTATTCAGTATTCAGCTTCTCATAAGGTACTTAATGGAATATTTGCCCAAAAATGTCTGTCATTATTTACTCACCCTCATGTCAGTCCAAACTTGTATGACTTTCTTTCTGCTGTGGGATGCAAAAGAAAATATTTTCAAAAATGTTTCCATATGCTAATCCATGTCCAGGTCAAATGTTGTTGCACCGTTTCTCCACTGGCTTTTACCATGGCAATGGAAGTAATCATTTGGGCATCAAGATGGGTAGTAGGAGGAGAGCGCTTGGCTTCTGGGATGCGACTACCACCAATCAGAGCATACATGGATGACATGACAACCATGACTACAACAGTAGCCTGCACTAATCGGTTATTGGGGAAGTTAACAGATAATATCGAATGGGCACGAATGCAATTTAAGCCCTCTAAATCAAGGAGCATCTCGATAGTTAAAGGAAAGGTAGTAGATAAAACATTCTTCATTAATGGTGAGGCAATACCAACAGTTTCTGAGAAGCCAGTGAAGAGTCTTGGGAGATGGTATGATGGGGATCTAAAGGACACAGTTCGAGTGGGAGAAGTTAGACGACAAGCAGTGAAAGGGTTGAAGAGCATAAACAGCTGTGCTCTACCAGGCAAACTAAAACCCTGGTGCTTTCAGTTTGGCTTACTACAAGGTTGCTGTGGCCACTGACTGAGTACGAGGTTTATTTGACAACAGTGGATAAGCTGGAAGCGTTAATAAGTTCATACATCAGGAAATGGTTGGGAGTTCCACGCTGCCTCAGCAGAGTGGGACTTTATAGTAAAGGAGTATTGCAGCTGCCAGTCTCTGCTTTAACCGAGGAGTTTAAGTGTGCCAAGGTCAGACATGAAATGACTTTAGCAGAGTCACGCGACAAATGTGTAAGGGAGGCAGCCCCTGTGGTAAAAACTGGTAGAAAGTGGTCAGCAAAGAAATCTGTAGTAGAGGCAAAGGCTGACCTTCAAATTGGGGATATCGTGGGACAGGTACAGCATGGAAGAGGGGGTTTTGGGCTCAGTTTAGCTCCTCCTAAATGGCACAAGGCAGGCCCAGCTCAAAGGAGGAACCTGGTAGTCAACGAGGTGCGAAAGCAGGAGGAGAGGATGAGATGTATAACGGCCATTTCCCAGGCCAAGCAGGGAGAGTGGATGAGATGGGAGAGTGTGGAACAACATAAAATGGGCTGGCAAGACCTTTGGTCAATGGAAGAGAGTAGGATCAGTTTCCTTATTAGGTCAACATATGATGTTCTCCCATCACCGCAGAACCTAAAGCTCTGGGTAGGAGAGGATCCCTCTTGTCCTTTGTGTTCATCACCTGCCACATTAAGGCACATTTTGACAGGGTGTAAGGTGGCTCTTAGCCAAGGTCGGTTTACTTGGCGCCATGACCAAGTATTGCGATGTTTGGCTTTAGCACTGGAAGGCAAGCATAGTATGACCAATAAGTTGCCGCCTGTTCTAGCAAAACATTACACGCAGAAGACAATATTCCTCCGCCGAGGCGAGCAACCACCAAGAAAAGGTGCTAACACCAATTCTCGTCCAGGACAACTGGAAGCTGCTAGGGACTGGAAGATGCTGGCTGATCTTGATCAATGGCTTATTTTTCCACCTGAGATTGCCACCACTAACCTACGACCAGATATTGTTTTGTGGTCTGGATTAGCACGCATTGTTCAACTGATAGAGTTAACAGTGCCATGGGAGGATGCGGTAGATGAGGCATATGAGAGGAAGAAACTGTGGTATGCTCATCTGGCCACTGAAGCAGAACAGCGAGGATGGAGAGTCCAGGTTTATCCAGTGGAAGTGGGTTGTCGAGGTTTTGTGGCACACTCTACAACCCGGTTCCTCAGAGACGTCGGATTCAGTGGCCAAGAGTTGCGTCGCACAGTAAAGAACTTATTTGAAGCAGCAGAAAGGAGCAGCAAATGGCTGTGGTTGAGACGGAAAGATTCTAGCTGGCTGTGTACAGGCCGCCATGCTACGGTTTGGTAGAATTCTTAAAAACTTGAAGAGTCTGTTGGTTTATTTGTATAGGTTGTATAGTATTTACAGTCATTACTTTCCTGTGTATATTGCGTGAATGATGGGTGGTTGGGCAGATATTGTGTTTTGCGGTAGGTGGTATGCCATACGGAACCGTTGCCACTGAAACTGCATATTAACGCACCAGTGGGGCTCAACAGCCTTACCCAAACGGGTTGGCGCGTATGGTTGGGTTGCGGAGAGATTGTGAGATTGTGGTTAGGTCTCAGCAGCAGGAGGGATGTAGAGGTCAGTAAGCTGGGCTGAGTTGAGTGGGGGACGGAGGGGGGTGACTCTGGGACGCCAGAGTCACTGTCGAGCCCTCTTGAGGTGTCGTGGGCTAGTCGACAAAACACTGAGGACGGAAGGTGCCCACTTGAAGACCCTAGAGATGTCCCCTACTCAGCTCAATCCAGACGGTTGTCATGCGGGGACCGCACTGTTGTTGCAGCCGTTGTGTGTGCTGATGCGTGTTAACACTAGACAGAAGGAGATTTACATCACCATATGGAAAGAAGCGTAAATGGATGGAGAAGCATAGGTTACTGTAAAGCTATGTCTTAGTCGGTGCTTATCTTGGCGAAAGCCGAGTACAAATCAGCATGAAGTTTTAACATCTACTCTCGTGTAATGGAAATCTTGCAGCCCAATGACTTTTATTGTCCTGTATGGACAAAATGTTTGCTTTTGAAACATTCTTCAAAATATCTTCTTTAGTGTTCCACTGAAGCAAAAATACAGGTTGGAATGGCATGAGGGTGAGTAAATGATGTCAAAATGTATTTTTGGGTGAATTTAAGGAAGGCATAAAGAGGTCTTGGGATAAACACATTTTATAGACATGTACAATTATCTCTGGACTGTTGACTCACTCAAAAATAAACACTATGCAATGCAATAGTTCATGTGTTGTCATCATTAATTTATTAAGCTTAATATTATTTAGCTAAACAAATATATAATTTTCATATGATGTGCTCAGGAAACCTTCCAAAGAATTAGATGCTTTGTAAAATCTCTGTCTCCATGACAACAGGAGGAGACAAACAAGAGGCTGAACGTGACATTCTAATTCGTAAAGATTTGACAGCTGTCATTGTTAAAGAACTGCCTTGAGAATCCAAAGATGTTGACATTTAGAGACAGTGAACATGGAAATAGTGCTTGGCTTAATGATAGGCCTCTCACATGTAGCTGTCATGTGGAAATTGTATAGGCCGGTGTTATACAAGACTGTGGGAAAATGTCTCCTTCTCTTTATGTGGTACAGCGCAGAGCCAAAAATCAGCGCAATTAATCTGCTATGCGAGACCATGTTTGGGAAATCATTAAACAATCGACGTCTGCCTTGGATTAAAGCTAACATGTCAGTCTGACATTTCTCACTGACTGTCCAAAAACATGTTCTGCCATGCTTTTTAATACATCCGCAGACAAAACATGGTGGAGTGTTTAGCCAGAGTGCAATGATTTCTGTCCCTTATAATTCAATTTCCTGTTGAACTATGCTTTACCTACAGTGACCGTGGCAAAGCGGCAGCCATTTGTAAGGAAGTGGAGGCCTCGCTCTCTTTCAGGCCCTCGGTCTCTCACTGTATGGCCTAGTTTGATTTTGTCCAGATGCTGCTGAAACACAGGGCGTCTCTGTTCTCGAGGAAACAGGGATCGAACACCTCCATCCCACACCACCTGTCTCCAAAAACCTTTCTGATGTGACACAAGGCTGGTTAAACTCCACCTGAGAACACTGAGCACTGCCAGATATTGCACAAAAACAGTCATTAAAACCCCAGCAGCACCCTGAAAACCAACATTCTCACTCATTCAGTCCTGTCCAAGTACTGACTTCGGGTTTCCACAAACCCACACTGCAACTGAGCCGTTGTAAAGATCCTTCAACAAAAAGACATTGTGCAATTGGGTTGTAAAACTAAAAAAATAATTAGTGACCGGACCGGTTGCCACTGAAGTTTCTTGTTTGCTTGATAAAAGTACAGTATATTAATTTATTTATCCTAAACTGGTTTATTAGTCTTAGCTGGTTTATGATTTAGCTACTCTACTAGCCTACAGAAGCAGGTGTTCAGCTGATTTATCTGGTCGCCAGGAGATATACCAGCCTAACCAGCTGACAAGTGCCCAAAACCTTGAAAAACCCAGAAAACCAGACTAGATTGACCAATAAACCTGAGGTTTGTTGATCATATACAGTATATAGCTGAATTTGAGGTTTATTTAGCACAGTAATTACAATGAACTAAATATGACATTTAACTTCATTCCCTTCCGAATGGGAACTCACACTGTGTCCTCTAGAGGACACTATGGTGAAAGCCTCCAGCATGACTGGTGTTTGAAGCACGTGTTTAAAACGCAACAATGTTATTGGCCGGTGACAGTCCGTTATGTCACTACGGGTGTGACCGTGAGCATAAAACGCCACCTGTATAAGACGTCATAAATTTTCTTTGTCATCAGGATCCATTTGGTTGCATACATGTGAACGTGAATATCATGAAGAAACTCTCTGGCAAGCGTTTTCAAGAAGCGTGGGGGTCTGGTGCTTTCGACGGAGCTGAATGCGCGCACTGTGAGGATTTCTCAATGTAAAGCTAAGTTCGCATCGTCCCTATTCTCTACGGATGTCGGACGTTTGGGTGTTTGGGTGGCCTTCGACTCTTTGAAGAGGCTGGATGTGCTGGGTAGGATGCATTCGCAAAATGTTCTACAGAGGTAGGTAAGGAGCTTTGTCTTTTCTGTTCTCTCTTCTTTCTAGGGCTGCCCCATAATGGTCGACTAACCGTTAGTTGATTAGAAGAGGCTTGGTTGACCAAAGGTCGTTGGTCGTTTAGTCACAGAAAAAACCCTTCCAGAAATTTGTGAAATCACGCAGGCTGTAACGGACAGATTGTTAACATTATGAAATCGAAACATTTGCCTATCATTCATTGAACTCAAATATGGCGTATCACTTGAAACATGTAAGTAGCTGAAACTTTGGCGGGTGACAGAGGTTTTTCTGAAACCGAACTAATATGGTAACAGGTGGAGTGTGTTTTGATAGCACACACTGCCTTCTGTTAGGTCCGGTAAGGAACTTTTGTGAGTATGTGGGTGAGGTGCAATATGAGGTGGAGCTGCTCCCCCAGAATTAGGGTTTCCTAAGTAGAAAGTTCCCTCATTGTAGCTGCCCCCACTCATGTGGGTCCATTAAGTAGGTGGCTCACTTATGAAGTAGTAACTGCATCCCCCAGTGTTTGGGGTTTATTATAGGTAGTTCGCTTGTAATGCAAACTTTAGCATATTCGCAAGGTTGTAGCTGCCTCCCCTTTAGTGGGTTCTTAAGCAAGCGGCTCCCTTGTGTAAGCAGCAAAGTAGAAACTGCCTCCCCCACTCGGGCCCCATAAGCATGCAGTTTCCTTGTGTGCTCCGGGGATAGATAACTTGGTCGAGCTTTGGCCTCCCCTTCGGTGTTCTGTAAGTAGGTCCTCTGCTTTCAGGAGAGAGCTCGGGATGATCCCCCAACTGCAGGGGCTAACGTGGAGTGGTACCTTCCCCATTACTAGGATACCTTCTCTTTGGTTCCTCCATGCTCTGTTCTGACTTAGGCAGACCTCAGGCCTGCCTGCCAGACGTTCCCGATAGTGTCCTCTAGAGGACGCAGTGCCTTGTTTCCTTTCTCAGGAAACTGCATATTTTTGTTTTCTTTTTTGAGAACTATAGATATGTTAGATAAACATCTGTTTCCTCCTGCCATTTTAGACCGTTTTACTTGAGATGTATTCAGGTAGATAGATAGATAGATAGATAGATAGATAGATAGATAGATAGATAGATAGATAGATAGATAGATAGATAGATAGATAGATAGAACCATGTTACTCAAGTTATTGTAAGAAAATATGATAGTGTGCGGGATTTCCTTGCACCTATCACCTGCAGGTGTGCGATGGTGATTGCTAATTAAGAAAATATGGTCGAACAAATCGTTTTAGTCTTTCATTTCTGGCAAATGTGAATTTATTTGTAAACAAACATTTTGTCCCAAACTAGCCAGCTTCTAAGGTGATGATAGCTTAATTTCGTATAAATGCGGAAACCTTTCTGTTTTTTTGATCTGTGTAAATGTAATCTGTTTAATGTTGTTATTTAATGTTTATTGGTTAAAAAAAAATTGAAGGCTGGCGATCATCATTTTCTAAAGGTAAGCAGCTCCTTTTTTTATAGACCATTTGTTGAAAAAGAAAAGAGTTTTCAGGCACCTATTCGAACACAATTCATAGAAAGTGCCATTAACACAACTTCAGCACCTTCAACTATCCAAACCATTTAGGTATTTTAGTGTAAATACTCATTCTATGGCAGTCTGTCTCTAAAGTTTATCAGCTCATATGTGGTTGTAAGAGTAATTTAGGAACAAGTTGGCGGTTTAAATTCTCTGTATGGCATGCTAAAATGTTGGAGGAGAGGCCATCTGTCTGCTCTGTTTATTTTGATACTCCTTCATGCTGTAAGATTGAGTCAGTCTCACGTAGGATGGAAAGAACGGAAAGGAGGAGAGTCACTATACTGAACTGATCGTAACTCACTGTGGAGGTGCATCTGCAGGGTCTGTGTGTAAAACTGTTGACTCATGGGTAAAACATCCAGTCTTACGCTGGTTATGATGCGCTTCTACACTGACAGAGCAAAGAAAGGTGTCAATTTTGGAAGACCATCAGCTGTTGCTTTGGATTTTCTTCTGAATCCCACCCCTCTGGCTCATGAAGTGATATATTAAGTGTTCCAAATTCTTTCTCGGATGTAGATTTTTCCAAGGATGATATCATGTGCTCTTGGATGAACTAGTACAATGAATTATGCACTCACTGTCGTGTGTACCACTAAAGTAGGGTGACCAGGCGTCCAATTTTTTTTTTTAATATAATTAATGTGCTAGATAAAAATTACTCCTGATTTTCCTTCAGAAATCATTATAATAAGCTGATTTGGTGCTCAATTATTATCAATTATTATTGTCAACTGTTAGTTCTCTGCTATGCAAATAAATGCATAGTAAGTGCACATGATGTAAATAATTTAGCTGAAATTATGTTGAAATATTAAAGAGAAGCTTTTGTAACCTACATGCTATTGGAAGAGGATGCACAGTGGTTTGCTTGATTTGTGTTCTTTTCATTTGGAGCTGTGGGATGGACACTGTTATCTAAGCTTTTAGCATTAGAAATTCCTGTAAGTTATGAAAGCAGCACTGGCCAGATGTAGAGCAGACATAACAAGGTCTGGATGGGTGAAACTGTTTACATTCTCATCCTAAACAGGATGCACTAGTGTCCTCGCTCTTTCCATCTCTGTTTCTCTCTCACATGTCTGCATGACAGCAAGTCAAGACTTTGTTGCAATATAATCTGTTCAACTCTTTAACATAAGTACCACATTCCAATGTTTAAGCTTGAAAATGACATACGCTTAATATATATATATAACTTGGTGCTATACTGTAAGTGCAAATGTTATGGAAATATATGGAAAATGCATTAATAATCCTGTAGCAGCACAGAAAACTGAAAACTATATTGTCATTTGAGCTTTTCCACTGATTTGGATTAATTTATTTTGAGGAGTACCAACAGACCAAAGAAAAACACACAAGAACAAAAATAGGAGGTTAACAGAAAAACAAGGCCTCTTTCTATCTGCTGTGTATGGATGGATTTCGACCTTCCTCTCTGCTCTGTTTATCCTAACATATAAAGCTCAGATATCCTTGTATGCTTATGGATTTTTACACTTGTGTTTCTCCATTCCCTTTCCCTCTTATCTCACTCTCTCTTTCCACACTTTTCTCCATCGCCTCACTTTCCCCTCCTTCTCCCTCTCTCTGCCTGTCCCGTCCTTTCCGTTCCATCATCCAGTGTCTTCCCATAGCTCCAGTTACGTTAATCCATGGTGACGTCCGTGTTCAGCAGGAGCCCCAGATGCCTGAGAGCTGCACTTGAGCTCTAGAGCTCTTCATTGGGCTCCAGTCTCTCCTCCTCCTGCCCCCCTCAAAACACATCCGGCCACAGGACACAAATAACTACATGCAGCTCTCAGTAATGATACATAGTGGACCCAAAGCTGGAATTACAGCATAGGGGGGAATTGTGCCCTCTGCTCCCCTGCTGGGCCTGTCTCTCCGAGTGAGGACTAGTTCGGGAATCTGAAATAGAGAGAAGCAGGGGAAAAGAGAGAAACACAGATACAAATTATCTCCACCCCTCTTCATCGACCCTCCACATCTCCCATTCTAGATATTTCTTGGACCACAGAGGAGATTTTGCACACAAAACAACATTCCCATGCAGTGTTGTGCAGTAAAGTCAAGGCCAACAAACAAATGGAAAATTTTCAGTGTTTTATTCAGGTTGATGACTTATGCAACACTACATTAAATTCACACAACACTAGTTTTCATATTTCAAATTTATATAATATATTGTATTTTATTATTTTTATTATATTATTATACTTTATTTGTTTTTATATACTTGTATAATTTTTATAATATACAATATATTATTTGTAAAATTATTATCATTTCAATATCGTTATCAATTTAATACATAATTATAACGTTTCAGGTTACACATGTAACCATGGTTCTCTAATGCTTTTTTTTTAGGTCAAGGGACAAAGTGTATCATACAGTATCTGTGACTGATACTAAAATCTTGACATACAGTATCATTAACTTTATTTATTTCAGTAGTACTTCCATTTCCAGTTGTACTTTACAAGGAAAGTGAATATTATGTTTCAGCTGTTAAAACCCATAACGTGAAACTGTCAACTTTACAGCTCTTGACCTCGTAAACGCAACTTTACTCAACAGTGTCAGCACCATATATCGCTTTACCATAAAAAAACTTAACAATGATTCACAATACAGTAAAACTTCACACTACGATAGTGTCAGTGTAAATGGCCAAAAATAAGTTCAGTAAATGAATTCCCTGCCAAAATCCACTAACAGGCTTGCTAGACCGCTAGTGTTACGCTGACGAGGGACAGAAATGACACAACGGTATATAAGAATATGGCAGGATTGATCAGAAACAGTGTATAGTGCAGATGGAGCTGTAAACAGCATGGTGGCCTCCATCACACACGTCCAGCATAGTGATTCACCTCTTGTCCTCCTACTGACAGTGTGTGGGCCTGTCTGAGTCAGACACCAGCCGCATGGCAACCGCACCATGGCAACCGTCTGCCTCCAAACAGATCCACCAGCTGCGAGAGAGAGAGAGAGAGAGAGAGAGAGAGAGAGAGAGAGAGAGAGAGAGAGAGAGAGAGAGAGACAGAGAGAGAGAGAGAGAGAGAGAGAGAGAGAGAGAGAGAGAGAGAGAGAGAGAGAGAGGCTATGGTCGGGAATAGCAGACTGCCTTACTACTTGTACCATTTCTACACTATAATATATTATTTAGGCCTACATTGCGCACTATAAGCAAAAGAGAACATTGCACACTACTGTATCCCACAATGCAATTTGCTTTCATTTCCAGCAAATGAACCACTAAAAGTATCTACTATTTTTAACTCTTTCTTGATTTGATCGCAAAAAGGATATTTATTTTATATAGTATTTATTTCTTGGCAAATAGAATATTTATTCTCACAACACAACATTTATTTTCATAACAAACTTGGATTAAAAGTACAAAATTATCAATTCATAACATAACGCAGTCAATATAGCATTCCATATTGCATACTATTCTATATATACATACTTTTTTGTTTAATTTAGGCAGAAATCAGTATATAAAATGCAATAAACAGGTCCATAGGGGCCTAAGATAATGTCTCAAATTTGCTACGGTGTAGGCTACATCAAAAAAAAAAAAAGCATGATAATTCACATCATCTCTAGACAAGAAAACTAACCAACCTTTGTAAAAAAGGAGTGAGTGAATGATAATAAACTAGTTTTGGCTAATTTTGGATAATAATCCTATTTTATGTTTAAATCCATTGCTTTGTTTCGGAATCACTGACATGGATAATTTGTTTATTTATGTTGTGCAAAACTGTGCAGTCTGATGAATTTTGGAAAAGTAGAAAAGGAAAATGAGTTTCACTCAGCGTAATGGAAATCTTAAGTCATATTCTTTAGGATTGCAAAACTGTAACTGGAGAGAATAAAAGAGAATTGCGTGTGTAAGTGTTCATTCACAATGAATGAATCATGCTTTAAGCACAGTGGTTGTGCTCTGATCATTAATGACTGCAAAGACTCAGGAATTGAAGAAATACAAACATCATGATTGTAACCTGATGAAAGTTGCGACACCCTTAAAGGCAGTGTTGTAACCAGTTTCTGCCAAAATAACCATAGTAAATTAACAGGGATCTCCTTCAAGTCTGTACATGCTTATTTATTTTTACAAAGATATAGTAAAACAGTAATATTGTTAAATATTATTACAATTTAAAAGAATTGTTTTCTATTTGAATATATTTTAAGATGTAATTTATTCCCGTCATGCACATCTAAATTTTCAGCATAATTTCTCCAGTCATCAAAAGTTTAAAGGAACAGCATTTTTAATAGAATTTTTTAACAACGTAAAACTTTTTACTTTCAATTTTAATCAATTTAACATGCCCTTGCTGAATAGTTTTTAATTTCTTTCAAACAAATCTTACAGACCCCAAACGATTGAACGATATAATATATACAATCCAAATAGACAATGAATTGACAGCTTGTGTGCCAATCAGAAATCGTAGCATGTGAAAATTTATTAAATTTATATTTTATAGCTGCATCTCCATACATTGAGGATGACAGTAGCGCACACAAAAGTAGAAGCTGTTCCGTGCTCCGGCACGGTTAATGATCATCACACTACATGTGTACTGCGCCCAAGCTCAACTGAACCGTGCTCTGGCACACCTCTTACAAGCGGGCCAGGGACAGTTAAGCGATTACACTAGTCAAACGAACCAGACTTTTCGGGTCGGTTCAGATCGCCTAGTGTGAGTACACCCTAATTTATAGCTGGCCCTCTCAGCTGTATGTGTGGAGCAGGCTGTCTTTTCCAGAGGCTATGCAGTCTAGATTTTATTAAAGCTTATCAGATGGCTCTTTTATGGCTCTGTCTCAATACCAGCCTGCTTTGTGACTCAGGGTTAATTCAGTAGGTACACAGAACGCTTTCTGATAAACCTCCTCAAGATGCCAGCCGCTCTGTCTGCTGCTCAAACTTTGAGTCAGCCTGAATCATTTTACACACACACACACACACACACACACACACACACACACACACACACACACACACACACACACACACACACACACACACACACACACACACACACACACACACACACACACACACACACACACAGACACACACACACAAACACACACACACACCACCTGTTCAATGGCATATCTGGCCTAGTAGTGTAACCTACATTACAGCAATCAGGATGTTTGTGTCTGTGTGACTCACAGGTTCAAGGTTCACAAAAGACTGCAGTGATTTCATCGTACCAATGGTCAGTCGCACCAAGGGAGCTGTGAAGACATCAGTATCATATTTTCATGTTTGATTTATTGGGTTTAATATGTTCATGGACTCCCTTAGTGCATTAATTTAGTGTAAATCTAAATTCAAATCTTCCAAGAATGTGTCGCTAAAACTGGGCCATGCCAGACACCAGGCCACAGAGCAGGAGATTAAACTGACTGTCTTTGGAAGGAGAATATGAGCACCCCTGCTGGAGATACCAGGTCAGAGCAACCTAAAGTAGTCAAGTCAACCAGCTCAACTAGATCCCCACCTGCTTAGCCAATGTGGTTTACCAGCTTTAACCAGGTTGACCTTATCCTCACCAGCTCAGCTAATTAACTTAGATTGGACCAGGTGATGGCTATAAACTACTAGCTTCGACCAGCTAGAAACTTTTTAAAGCTAGCTACCACCATTTTTACAGATGGTAACTAGTTACCAAGTGCTTACTAAACAGATGTTCAATATCAGTACCTTGTGATTAGCTGATGATGGAAAGTAGTGAGGAGTTTGAAAACAACACAAACAGCAAAAACATTGTTACTGCTATTGAGGCAAATTCTAGCACTTGTGAAAAAGAAATACACTTTAGAATACTTTTAGAGTACTTATGGAAATACTATACTTTAAAAGATTATACATGAAAACTGAATGTAATGTTTTTGTACTTTGACATTTTGACAGTGCATTTTAAAAAGTGTATATGTCATTAATACTATACTGTATTATCTACAAGTAGTTAAAACACTATAAGACATATAAATTGAAAATAATTGAAAGATTTTAAATACACTACAAGTGTACATTAAATACAATTAAAATCACAATATGTAAGATTTTTGGATAAAAATATCCAAAAAACACTAACAGTGTTATATTTTGTTGACTTGTGTACTTGTGAGCAGTAGGTGTTTTTTGTTTTGTTGTTTGATCAACATTAAACATTTAAAATGTGTGTTTTATTTCTCAACTGTTTATGTTCATTTAGGCCACAACTGACTATGTTTACTAGGATTCACCCCAAGATGGGCATTATGATATTATTTTGTCTGTTCAAGAAGAAGGAAAGAGAATTTAATTCAGTATTTGCGTGCTGTCTGAGACGTGGCTTTTTGGGCGTGCGCTTTGGATTTTGCGCTTTGGATTTTGCGCTTTCATTTTGTTTGGCAAGAATTTAATTATTTTGCCCAGAGAGAAACATTGGATTATGCAACTGACATTATACAAATCAGTGCTTTAAACTCTACCATAAAACCAACCATAAAAAGGTAAACCTGCTTTTAGCACAGATCAGAGTTCTAAGTGGCCTATCTTGTTTCTCACAGAGGCCTCCCAGAGTGGTGTCAGGTCAACAATCTCTCCCTAAATGTTAGTAAAACAAAGGAGATGATTGTTGACCTACGGAGGAGGAGGAAGCAGCACCCATCACTGCATTTTGGAGAGACTGCGGTGGAGAAAGTGAGCACATTCAAACTTGTAGCATACATCAACTTGATGCAACCTGGACACATCATCAGTGATGTTACCTGGGGTCACGGAGTGTTTCGGGTCTTTCAAGCATCATACACTCTCACCCAGGCGACCAAGCTGGGGTTGATCAGGCCCCAGCTTGTGTCCAGGTAGCCCTAACCCACCCATGGTTCTCCTCTCATTATTCACACCCACCTTGAGGCAACTTCTGCTGACTCCGTAACCTCCTAAATGGCCCATCGCTTAATGGCCCCTACAGGCCCTGCAGAGAGACTGGCCAGCAAACCCTCCGCATCCCACCTCAATGGGCTCACACCGCGCTCACCACCCATTATTCCGGCACTAATAATGTATTTTGCCCTCTTCCTCTCATTGGCCTCCTCGATACGGTCCTCCCAGGGTAAGGTGAGTTCCAGGAGAACGATCTGCTTGGAGGTCTCTGAGATGAGTAACATGTCAGGCCTCAGCGTTGTAGTGGCGACAGTTTCTGGGAATTTCAGTTGCTTCTCCAGGTCAACTTTCAACTCCCAGTCTCGTGCTGTTGCTAGCAGGCCCGATGAGGCGGCCCTGGCAGCTAATGGTGGCTTCTTCCCAGCCCGGACGAAAGCAATGGTGTTCTTCACAGGGCAGAGGCGCTTGCAGTGGACAATTCCACAGTTGATGGTATTTGCTATGGCCTTCAGGACTTGGTCTTGGCGCCAACGGTAGCGCCCCTCGCCCAGGGCCATTGAACAGCAGCTGAGGATGTGCTCTAGGGTCCCCCTCTTCAGGCAGAGGTTGCAGGCTGGTGACTCCACCAATCCCCAGCTGAACAGTTTGGATGGGCACAGTCAGGGACGTGCACAGGGGGGTTGCTCAGGTTGCCCAGGCAACTGCCCATATGCCCTTCTCGACTCAAGTTGCCCTTCCGAGAAAAAAAAAAAATCGTACAATGGCTGCAGAATTTCACATAGGCCTAGATACATTTTTTATTTTATTTTTTTTAAATCGCAAAGCCTCATTCACTTCCATTCGTGCACCGAACTTGAAAGTCAGTAAGGGAAGGGCAAACTGTTTACGTGGCTGCAGCGCTGCACGCGACCGGTGCGTAAGACCCCACAAATTACTTAAGGCCCCGCCTCCATCTCGTGTCATAGCGTGTCAATTAATGTGTACAACATCCATGACAAAATGAAGCGAAACTATCCTTCTGGTCACGAAAAGAGGAAGAAGAAAAAACCCATTAGAGTGAATTGCGGGAACAACAATCAGGTAAACTTGTGTTCTCTCCTCTCTAAGTTTGATGTCAGCAAAGTTTGATGTTTTTCGGTCTTGCTAACCTAGCTGGGCAGGCAGTGCATCTCTTGCATCACTTTGTGCCTGACAAAAGTGAGAGTAAAATAAAAAAAAATATTACGTTTGTTTTTGATAAACGACAAAGTGCAACGGTGTTTGTTTACTGCAGCTCGGAAAACATAACCGCGTCGCGTGTGTTATCGTGCGTTCATATGCGCGTGCACGAAATGAAACTCGCATTTTTCAAGCAGAAATATGTGGAGACCAGAGACCAGACATACTGTACAATACATGCACGTGAATGATGGCACTCCCAATCAAAGTCACATTTATAAAACAAGAAACTGATTATCTAGTCTCAGTGTAGTTAAAAACTCTAAACAACTGCACTAATTATGCAAGATAGAAAGCAATGCATTGACAATTTGACATTGATTGACTATTGATTTATAGGCTATATTGAATTTAAAATGTTGATCAGCTGGACATACTGGTCAATATGGATGCACATCCCTCAGTAAATAATAACCATAAATCAAGAATTGCTTCAACATGCATAATAATAAATAAATAAAAATCATACTGATGCCGAAAATACCCAGGCTGTAGAGAGAACCAAAGTTAATCCCAAAAGCCAAAGCTCAGGGTTATAATTTATTATTTTCTTCTTATTTATGTTTACGTTAATATTCACTTGTTATGTTAACATTCTATAGAAAATACTCTATTCAATAAATATTGTTTGTTTGAACCTCATTCTGTTCTATATTGTTGTACTTATTCTTTGACTGTTTTGTTTCAAGGAGGGAGGATTGTATTGGGAGCACTGAAGTGTCAGGTGTGATTGTGTGGCAATGGCAAATGGTTTACATAGCTCACGGCGTCACAGGGCAGGTAGAGGGCCCCTTTTGCTTAGGGCCCCAGGGGGAGTTCAGGATCGGCCCTGGGTTTAGCAGTCGATTCTGTTGCCTACCGGAATTCCTGTTCCCTTTACGCAATCATACCTCAAATCATGCGTAGTTGCCCGTATCCTACCATCAGAACTGAATACGAGCAAGAAGCACAACTGAATGTAGGGGAAGCCCTTTTTTCAGGTCAGAGCAACTGCCCCTCATAATTCCTGTGCACGTCCCTGGGCACAGTAGTACATCATAGACAGACTCTCAGACGGAAACTGTCGTAGTAGTCCAGGATGAGGTCTCTAAACTTGTCTGGGATGTGGTGCCGGCACAGGGCCTCCTTAACCAGTTTGTGGGGTATTTGTGAGGTCCAACCACAGCACCAAAAGGTCTCCCTTGTTCTCCCAGGCTTCTCTGATCAGCTGTGTGACTGGACAGAGGTGTCAATGTACGAGTTCCTTAGGAGGTAGTCGGTCAGCCGCCTAGCAACGATGCTGAAGAATATCTTTTTATGTTGTAGGGTGTTTAATCGATGTCCGATGTTGCTAAGAGGATTCGCAGAATAAGAATTTCATTGTACTGTGTGACGACTTTTTCCTGTGCATATGACAATAAAAGTTTGAATTGAATGTGTTTATAACACTCTGGGAGTCAATGGGAATCAATGAGTCTGGGAGTCAACTACACTTTCTGCCCTGAGTTCAAGAGAGCAAGGCTGATGTTGTATAATGTATGTATGTGTGTGTGTGTGTGTGTGTGTGTGTGTGTGTGTGTGTGTGTATGTGTGAGCATGCGGTAAGTACGAGTGAGTTAACTTTATTCTGGCTGTAGGCAGTTTGAGTGAGGTCAGCGCTGGTCTTATGTGGGTAATTAACTTTGGTCCAGCCAGCCATTGTTTCGGCTTGGCTCTTTTTCATGTGGTTGCGAAATACAACCTTGTGTGCATTTGCGGTGCGTGTATGTGTGACGCTGAGGTGTAAATAAACACTGAGACTTGCTTTCCATTGCCACAGGGTGATACTGCCTCCCCTGTCTTAATGCACTTTTACCCTCTCTGGCAATGTCAGACACACACATTGACACACATTCTGTACAGTGCACTCACTGTGAATATGAATTGCCATATAATTTAGTCACAATCTATATTATATTAAAGAAGATACAAGTAATTTTACAATAAAACATTGTTAAAATTATTTTTTAATAATTCCCCTGTATGATGCCTCACATGTAATTAGATTTTTATTTAAATAGTTTTAGTTTAATACAGTACTTTGTTTAATTAAGTAGGCATACTTACAAATACCCTGATAAAAAATTACTCCAGTAAAAGTATAAGGACTCTTTTATTTTTATTTTAGATGAGTAAAAGTTTTTTAAGATTTTTAATGGCCTATATACTTAAGTATTTTAAAAGTAATTTTAAAAATGTACTGATCGATGAACCATATTTTTTAAGGTATGGACATGGTCAGAAACAATGCTCAGGTAGGCCATGGCATTTAAACGATGCCCAATTGGCACTAAGGGGGCTAAAGTGTGCCAAGAAAACATTCCCCACACCATTACACCAGCACCACCAGCCTGCACAGTGGTAACAAGGCATGATGGATCCATGTTCTCATTCTGTTTACATCAAATTCTGACTCTACCATCTGATTGTCTAAACAGAAATCGAGACTCATCAGACCAGGCAACATATTTCCAGTCTTCAACTGTCCAATTTTGGTGAGCTCTTGGAAATTGTAGCCTCTTTTTCCTATTTGTAGTGGAGATGAGTGGTACCCGGTGGGGTCTTCTGCGGTTGTAGCCCATCCGCATCAAGGTTGTGCGTGTTGTGGCTTCACAAATGCTTTGCTGCATACCTCGGTTGTAACGAGTGGTTATTTCAGTCGAAGTTGCTCTTCTATCAGCTTGAATCAGTCAGTCCATTCTCCTCTGACCTCTAGCATCAACAAGGCATTTTCACCCACAGGACTGCCGCATACTGGATGTTTTTCCCTTTTCACACCATTCTTTGTAAACTCTAGAAATGGTTGTGCGTGAAAATCCCAGTAACTGAGCAGATTGTGAAATACTCAGACCGGCCCGTCTGGCACCAACAACCATGCCACGCTCAAAATTGCTTAAATCACCTTTCTTTCCCATTCTGACATTCAGTTTGGAGTTCAGGAGATTGTCTTGACCAGGACCACACCCCTAAATGCATTGAAGCAACTGCCATGTGATTGGTTGATTAGATAATTGCATTAATGAGAAATTGAACAGGTGTTCATAATAATCCTTTAGGTGAGTGTATATATATATATATATATATATATATATATATATATATATATATATATATATATATACACTAAAATATACATTTAAGTTACTGATAATTCAAGTGTGCAAACAAGTAAAATAATAAACAAATATCACAGTATTTCAAAGAATGAGGAAAAAATGTTGTGTAGCTAAATATGTGGTTACAAAACAATGTACAGACGCTATGCAAACATGCTAGTTTTATATCATTTGAAACTGCTACAACAGCGGGGAAGATACATTATATCTTAATATTAATTTGCATCATTTTATTTGACCTAAAATCGCCGTACAAACGATGAAACACAAATGCGGACAAGCAGAAATATGTGGAGACCAGAGACCAGACATACTGTACAATACATGCACGTGAATGATGGCACTCCCAATCAAAGTCACATTTATAAAACAAGAAACTGATTATCTAGTCTCAGTGTAGTTAAAAACTCTAAACAACTGCACTAATTATGCAAGATAGAAAGCAATGCATTGACAGCAGATTTAGGTCTACTTCACAAATAACTGACAGTCATGGCCTACATATGATTTTATTTTACAATAATTAATACTAAAATTTGGCATTACTTCATCTTACTTTTAGTTTTTACACTGCAATGTAGTGAAGTAAAAGTTACGTTTTCCAAAAAAATACAAATCTGATAAAGTACAGATACTTTAAAAATGTTGTAATGAAGTTAAACTAATTCTTTAACTGTCCACCACTGATTTTCAGTGATATTATATGTTTTTATAATCAGTTAGGCGTGTTTATGTTATCTTTTATCAAGGGCAGTTGTGATTCATTTATCAAGTACAAAGCCAAATATAATAAAACTGAAAACGATTGAAAACCTTTCAAGTGTCATTTGCCTATTGTTATCTGTTAAACTTCATTCTCATTACAATAATTTGAAACAAAGCCTTGTTCTTCACTATTTAAATTATAATTAATATAATTATATTACAATATTCTTCATCTCAATGGATAATTTTCATTATTCAACAGTCATTGCAGGTCCTAATTTGATTAACTGAGCCAGTCTGCATTGCTTGTTAAAATGCAATGTTTGATCCTTTGGCTTCTTTTGGAACGGTTCGCTTTTGAAGTGGAACTTCAACACTGCATTTTGGATTGACGCTATGAAGAAAGCTGACATTATTGGCTGATTACAGTGCATGATGTCACAAGCGGAGCGCCACTAAGTGTAAAAGGGCGCCAAGTAATCAGTTGAGTCAATTTATGCTATGCCCATTATATTTGTGCATACTCACATCTTAATAAGGCAGGCATTCCCTCAGCATGGCATAGTGGGTATCGGTTTCCCATAGCGTCAATCCAAGACGCAGTGTCGAAGTTCCACTTTGAAAGGGAACGTCTTAAGTTATGACTGCAACCCTGATTCCCTGAGAAGGGGAACGAGACTGTGTTACATTGCCATGCCTCGGCCTGCCTGCGCATCTCCTTCAGACAAAAGAGTTGATGCCGTGTACTACACGCACCCTTTTATACTTACATACGCTCCGCTTGTGACATCATGGACCGTAGTCGGCCAATAAATTGGGGTTTAACACTGCTTCCGAAACTGGTCACGCTGATGGCGTTCCCCACAGCATCAATCTAAGATGCAGTGTCTGATTCCCTTTTCAGGGAACTAGGGCTACAGTCGAAACCAGAGACATTTTCATATGTGGAGGAAAAATACAAAACTGTCTGAATTTATTCTGAAATGTAATATTCTATAATAACTTCTTTGTAAAATTTTGTTTTACTAACAAAAACAAAAAAACACAACAGTCTTGTGCCTACTAAACTATGCTGACAACTAGTACTCTTGATTACTGCATTAAAGTAATGAGAATGTGATTGTTTAATATTACAACAATGTAAATTTGGTTGATATATGCTTAATTGTTATGGAAAACATTATGTAATGTTATTGTCAAAATGCAAATAATAATAATAATGATAATAATAATGATAAAAACCCTGTATTATTGTACGCCTAAAACAGGCATTATTTTCTTCATGCAAATGATAATGTATTACTTGTTTATTTTCATTCTGGAGTAAATTGAAATATGACTTCTTTGTAAGATTAAAATATGGTACAGTAAAACAGGAGAGAGGTGAGACACCAGTCATGCAGTTTAGCAAGGCCTCAGGGGAGCAGCAGATCTACCCAAAGCTGCTCTGTAACTTTGACACTGAAGCTGTTTGCATATGCAGTGGCCCCCAAGCCTCTGTCGCCCACTTCAAAGTGCTATTTATGCAACAAACAAAAAAAAAGCTTGAATCTCTCTTCCCTGGGAGTAATGTTTTTTGGAACACACACATGCCTTTTTTGTTGAAGAAAAAAACAGTGCATTTCACCCTCCCGCAACTACCCACCCCTCCACCCCCTCTCTCTCTCTCTGTCTCTCTCTCTCTCTCTCTCTCTCTCTCTCTCTCGGCCGCAGCTGGGATCTCTGAGTTTTCAGCCCCTCCTCCTCCCTTGAGTGGTGGAACGCAGTCCAACAGTGTAAGCACAGCTCTGAAACAATTGAACATCTGTTTGGAGTCGGGCCCAAGAACAGCCTTCCTGTTGTGCTGCACCAGTCGAACGCTTAACCCTTTCTTACCCACCTCTGCTCTGCACACCTCCGGTCCAGCTACATCTCTCTTTCACCTTCTACTCTCACCCCTTTACCCATGATGAGACGCTTTGCACTCTTTCCTTAACTCCTCTCCTCACCACTGTTCTGTTACTTTTACCTCTCCAAGACCTCCTGATCTCCCGTCATGTCTTTTCTTGATTTTTCTTGCTCTCTCCTCCCTACTCTTCCTGTCCTACTTCATCTTATGCATCCTCTGCTCACTCTAGTATCTATAGAGTCTAGTTCAGAGCCACGCACAGCTGAATCCTGCTGTGTGCAGTCCTGTATGTGTAAGTTGACACCACCAAACTACAATGCTGTTACCCAACTAACACACACACACACACACACACACACACACACACACACACACACACACACACACACACACACACACACACACACACACACACACACACACACACACACACACACACACACACACAGCTCACTCAGCACTGAAGATCTGGAGTGTTATAGGCTTCATAGAGGTTCCTGCATTAAGAAATATTAAATTAAGTTTTTTTGTTCATTTTAAGCTTGATGTAAAGGCCCATTTTTATATTTCCAGTCATGTTTTATTTAGCTATATTTGGGGACAAATTTGTCTCCAGAAGTTAGCTAAATATGACAAAACCCCCCTTTACAATGTTAGAGTTTTTTATAGGTCATAATTTAGATTGCTAAGCAAATGCATGCAAGTGTTCGTGTGTGCGCGCTGTGATGTACGTTTGGAACATATTTGACATTGGTCTTGCTCCAAATTAGTAAATAATCAGATGACCTGTGTTTGTGTGTGTGTGTGTGTGTGTGTGTGTGTGTGTGTGTGTGTGTGTGTGTGTGTGTGTGTGTGTGTGTGTGTGTGTGTGTGTGTGTGTGTGTGTGTGTGTGTGTGTGTGTGTTCAACACACGTAGGTAATTAAGAGTTCAAGTTCACAGCTGTTGAAGAGAGAGAGGGGGTTGAGTTGGGTGCTGGAGTATTTGCCTACAGCACTAACTCTATTAGTCAGGATAGTCATAACCTGCAACACACAAACACACACACACAAACACACACACACCCACACACACAAGCACGCACGCACGCACACACACGCATAAAGATTAAGGCAGCAAGTTGGAAGTGTTGGACTGGTTGACCTTTGACCCAGCCTGGTCCTTCTTTTTCCACAGAAATGTCAGTGGCAGGGGTTCAGCCGCGATTTCGGAGCTGCGATTTCGGAGCTTATTATAATAAATAATAATAATAATAATTATTATTATTATTTTTGTGATAAATGAATAAATAATAAGTATTATTATTGTCATTTTTATAGAATTAAATATATTAATGCATATTATATTATATTATATTATATTATATTATATTATATTATATTATATTATATTATATTATATTATATTATATTATATTGTATTGAAAACCCTTTGTGATGATAGTATACACATATTTTCAACCCTAACCCTAACCCTAAAATAAACAAAATAAGAAAACAACAATACTAATAGTAATATTAATTGTTCTAGTAATGTTAATAGAATTAAATACAATTAAATATTAAATTTTGATATATTACATTGTATATATATATATATATATATATATATATATTTATATATATATATATATATATTTATTTATTTATTTTTTGCGATAGTATTTGCTAGAGCAAATAGCAAAACAGAATCAAAAAATGAAATACAAACACATATACTGTATGGATAAAGTCAGCGGTATGATTTGAGTTGTTGACACAAACAGTACTGAGTTCAAAACCTGTGAGAGTGTAATACAACACAAAATTGCTACTGAGAGTCTACTATGTTGTTTCTACCAGTGTCCCTCACTGACCATAGTGAAGCATTATGCTTAATGTAATGGACTCTAAACGTGCTTTTTAGCAAGTTGGTAAAAACAGAGGTAATTGGACAAGCAAAAACTGTGCTGGAGAATACAGGAAATAGAATGAAGCCAATAATTGAAGTCTTATTTTACTCAAAAGTGCCAGAACGCTGTATCATTTTGGTCTAATTTAATCCCTGCTCAGCATTAACAAATAGGCTAATTAAGCAATATCACTATCTATATATCAATATATTTTTCCTTTGATTCCAAGCTCTCAATATTTAAATAAACTATGACACAAGAGCCATGTGACTACTCAAGACTTAAACAGTAGCCCTGCTCTACAATTATGCTAGTATAAACGCTTCACTTATCTTCTTTCTTAGCAAAGCAGAGAAGGATGGATGAGAAGAAGGAATGTGGCATGTTTAGGAAGGAGTGTCGTGGGAGAGCCCACTCAGACAGGGAGAGGCTGTCCTGCTCTGCTCACACACACACACACACACACACACACACACACACACACACACACACACACACACACACACACACACACACGATACGGTTGCTGTGTCTGTGAGATTGGAATTTTAACTCAATCCAGATGAGAGGAGAACACATTACAGCCGGTCTCAATCTCTTTCTATTTGACCTTCTCTCCTGCTTATTCTGCCACACACACCTCATTCTTTTTGGGGTTTGGAGACCAGATCTGCTCAGCGAATAGCAGCACCTGGTGGAGAGGTTTGTGAGACACATACATACATGTAAGCCACATAATCATACACCTAATAGCTGTGGCGCGGAGTAGAAGAGGAGCGGGAAGCAGTTTAACACCAGGACTACTCGGAGCAGGGTTTCTCTCAGCAGAGTGTCAAGAGAGTGGAGAGCAGAAAATGGAAAAGCCTGAGTGGAGCTGAAGCCATTACAGTCATTACAGTAATGTCATTACAGATCACTGGCTGAGGAAAATAGATAAAACATTGAGAAAAAGCAGTGTTGTTATTGTTAACTAAAACTAAAACGATTAAAAACGTTTTCGGTAATTGAAATAAAGATGAAATAAAATTAAATATTAATATTAGATGAAAAATGTAAACTTAAAAAAACTTTTTTTTTCAATTGCTAACAGACATTTGTCCAATCTGTAATCCCATTTTCAAAACTCTAAACACAATTAGCACAACATCATCTGTTGTGACCATACCATTAACAAAATTCATGTTGTTTTCACACAATATATAGTGAATTAACACGTTTCTAAAATACTTACATTTTCTTTTCACACAAGCTTACACATTACCAAAATCAATATTTGCAAATCTTATTCGCAAATGCTTAAACACAGCATGACAGAAATGAAGACCTTATTTTCCAAACCTTAAATATAGTATAAAGCCTATACTTCTGCAACAACAGCAGCTCAAAAGTACTGAAAAAAAAAATATATTTACAAAAATTAATATTTACAAAATATATATATTGAAACAACTGATAAGCATTTTGGGGTGACAGATCAATGAAATATTGAGAAATATGAAGTAGATGGAGGAGGGAGAGGAGCAGTTGATGGAGGAGATGAGCAGTTGATGGAGGAAAAGGAATAGATGGATGAGGAAAAGGAGTAGATGGATGAGGGAAAGGAGTAGTTGATGGAGGAGAGGAGTAGATGGATGAGGAAAAGGAGTAGATGGGTGAGGGAAAGGAGTAGTTGATGGAGGAGAGGAGTAGATGGAGGAGGGAGAGGAGTAGTTGGTGGAGGGCGAGGAGTAGATGGAAGAGGGAGATGAGTTGTTGATGGAGGGAGAGGAGTAGGTGGATGAGAGAGAGGAGTAGTTGATGGAGGAGAGAAGTAGATGGAGGAGGGAGATGAGTAGATGGAGGAGGGAGATGAGTAGTTGATGGAGGAGAGGAGTAGTTGGTGGAGGGAGAGGAGTAGATGGAGGAGGGAGAGGAGAAGATGGAGGAGGGAGAGGAGTAGATGGAGGAGGGAGAGGAGTAGATGGAGGAGGGAGAGGAGAAGATGGAGGAGGGAGAGGACTAGATGGAGGAGGGAGATGAGTAGATGGAGGAGGGAGAGGAGAAGTTGATGGAGGAGAGGAGTAGATGGAGGAGGGAGATGAGTAGATGGAGGAGGGAAAGGAGTAGTTGATGCAGGGAGATGAGTAAATGGAGGAGGGAGAGGAGTAGTTGATGCAGGAGGGAGATGAGTAGTTGATGGAGGAGGGAGATGAGTAGTGGATGGAGGAGAGGAGTAGATGGAGGAGGGAGATGAGTAGTTGATGGAGGAGAGGAGTAGATGGAGGAGGGAGAGGAGTAGATGGAGGATGGAGATGAGTAGTTGATGGAGGCAAGGAGTAGATGGAGGAGGGAGAGGAGTAGTTAATGGAGGAGAGGAGTAGATGGAGGAGGGAAAGGAGTAGTTGATGCAGGGAGATGAGTAAATGGATGAGGGAGATGAGTAGTTGATGGAGGAGAGGAGTAGATGGAGGAGGGAAAGGAGTAGTTGATGCAGGGAGATGAGTAAATGGAGGAGGGAGATGAGTAGTTGATGGAGGAGGGAGATGAGTTGATGGAGGAGAGGAGTAGATGTAGGAGGGAGATGAGTAGTTGATGGAGGAGAGGAGTAGATGGAGGAGGGAGAGGAGTAGTTGATAAAGGGAGATGTGTAGATGGAGGAGAGGAGTAGTTTATTTCTGCCATGGAATAGAAAAGAAAAAAAGGTAATTGTGACTTTTTCTCTTTGTGAGATGTAAACTCAAAGTTACCTTTTATACTTTTTATACAATTTTATTCTATAATAACCAAAGGCCATGTATGTTGGATTTGTTGTTGATCAATTGCAGAAATGTCATGTTTTCATTTCAGTGAACGCTTCATGTAAAGCTTTTACTACAACGATTCCAGTACCACTGTTCCATATACGCAGAATATGCGGTCTGCAGGCACTAACTATGGGGGCACCACCAACACCCCACCCCCTGGAAACAAGTTTAAGGGAGGTGGCTGAAGTTCTGCAACTTGGATTTTTTTGATGGAAGACTACGACTTTGAAATAATATGCATGATGAATCATGCACATTAAGACCAGGAATGTGTGTTAAGAAAGCAAACAGGGTCAATTGTGATTTCATGTCGACTGAAATCGTCACACAGAGCACTGGCCGTTCTCAGCAGCATTCTAGAAAACAACACATTTGTGTTCCAGCTTTGTTTGTGTTCCTCAGGCGTGAACATGAGGCAAAGTTTCTGAAGGGTAACTTCTCTTTAACATCGTCTTCATTCTGAGAACAGAGTCCATAGTCCTCTGCAGTACACGGCAATCTACCTCTAACCCACATCTCCTCAACTAGTGGGTTTGTTTTGCATGGCAACTTCTTTCAGGGGTTTTCTAGGAAATATTTCCCTATCCCCCCCCCCTCTAAGTTTGAACAGAGGGAGCGTCTTAATGCAGGAGGATGTCAGCGGCCTGTAAGAACGCCAGCATTGGCCCAAAGTTGGCTATACGCGCTGGCTCTGCAGTGGACCCACAGGGTTTGGGAAGCAGTGTTCCACATTAACATATCCCAGCAGAACATAGCCCTGATTAAAAACACATTTCTGACAGAACACCTCCCAGAAGGAGTGTACAAAAGAAAGAGAGACAGAGAGCGAGAGAAAGAGAGTCCGTTTATTAAAACTAGACCAGTATATCACAGTAGAGAAGACCCTACAGAACAGGGAAAAAACCCAGAAAGTTTTTCTTGAGGAGATGACACAGTTATGAGACTATACTCATTTACATTACAAAAAACCACACACACCGTTACATCCTTCAAAGGTGAAGTTTATAATTTTTCTTCCAAAGGGAATCACAAAAATTGATTGTTTCCAAACAATTTGCCTTCCATTGTTCAAATGTGAAGCCCCACCCCACACTCATTTCTACCAGAAAGACTTAGGAGATATAATGATGTAACAAAGCATTAATGTATTGACAGCCCAGTAAGCAATTATTTATAAAGTTCTTTGGTGTAGGCCCCGTCCTTAGTTCATAATCCGAGGGTAGCGGATCTGCATTTCCTGCCTGAAGACGAAGGCAGGGGCGCAGCCGACCCTATGGGAGGTATGGACAGGACCATCCTGGTGGTGGCGGGGAGGATGGAGGTAGTGGTCTCGACAGCATCTGCAAACTCAAATGTGTGAAAATAGCAATCTTTTATACAGAGAGTATAAGGACCTGATTGGATAGATGTGAAGGTAATAAGTGATGTAGTAATTATGTCTTCCTGGCAGAACTTTATGCTAAAGCTTTCATATCATTGGTTCATAAGAGCTCTAATTTATGTTTCAATTAAGTATTAAGATGTTTCTCCTATATAGGGGTTGGTAATATTTTTTTTTTTAAATTATGAAGTTTCTTGTACTTATCAATGCTGCATTTATTTGATCAAAAACACAATAAATAAAAAAGTCATAATATGAAAATGACTACACTGTAAACCCAAAAAATTTAGGCAATCAATGACACCAAATTTTTTTCAGTTAAGAAATTCAGTTAAAGTTAGCAGAACTGGCAGATTTTTATTTTGTACCAGTGCATTTTAATTGATCTTAACTATTTGAAATATTTGAGTAAGTTAACTCATACATCTCACTTTAAATTATCATGTAATATCAACTAATATTTTTAGTAGTGGAAACTTCTGTTTAACTAGTCAATGCTAACTTGCTAATTGGTAACACAATGCTTTGATAACATTAGCATAGCAATTGCTATATGAGTACTGAAATATAGAACATCGAATATACCTGTTCTCAAACTAAGCTCGTGCTCCACTTGTCGCCATGATAAAGCCCCCCAAAAATCAAAATAACAGAAAATAAGCATCATTTTCTAAATGAGCAAAGCTAATTAGCATAGCTAAACATTAAACACTACTAAATCTCCCACTTAACATTAATCTTGCACAAAAAAAACCCATTATATAACACTTAATTTTAGCATTACTCTCCCTTTCGAGTGTCATGGCAAAGCATGCTGGGAAATGGAAATCCCAGACCAATTTAAAAAACTGTTTTCTATTTTATAATATTTTTAAATGCAGTTTATTCCTGCGATAAATTGGTGCAAGCTGTTAAATCTGGTCCTTACTTTCTTTTAAATAGTGTTCCATTATATAAATTCTATATATAATTAATATTTGCATAATTCTATTCTACACACAAACCAATGAGTCATAATAAGAGTATAGAACTCTAACATGTGTATGTAGTATATAATTTGGTCTTGCAAGAATTTGAAATCACAGACATTTATAGACTAGAAAACATTACATACTTCACTTGTACTACTTGGAATTGTGTTGGAGGGTACAGAAAAGTTTGAGTGGTTATCCAGCGACCTCAGTAAAAACTGTGCTGCTGTGTCGAAACATCTGTGGTGAAACAGTCGTTAGGAGGATTGAAACTATGGTGAAATGTGCTGGGCCACAGCAGCAATAAAGACCTGAACCTATTGACCACAGGCAAGGTTCATTCGTTCCAATCTGTACGATTAGACACACACTACTGGAGCTGGATCAGGTACAGTGAACAACAGCGCTACCATACAGCTAGTAACGTGGCTTGCCGAACAATGCAGTGTTTTGTTTGTTTATCATTTCCGTATAATGATGTATTGTGTTATACTTATTTTTTGTTAGTATTGGGAAATCCCTCTCAGAGGAGGCCTGCAGGACTGTAGCTTTCCTCACGGAACTAAACACGCTGCATGGAACTGATTTGAGTATTACTCTCAATATTAACCATGACACTGAAATGAAACATAAACCTAAGGGGGTCTGTTTAAAGCGCTCCATCTGTCACTCACATGGAGAGTTGTTTTTCTGCCCGTACATACACACACTGACACTCCCACCCTCAGGTTTACAATCACATGCTGTAAATCACGTCAAATCACTTGACCTGCGTTGGCATCACACAGCAGTAAAGATATGTGTTTATCTCCTAAAACACCAGGAAACAGCACGAGATAATGATCATGAATAAGTAAGACAAAACGAGTGTGATTGAAAGCAAGAAATGTGCAATGTGTTTCACATTATTCTCTGCGTCACAGTATAGGTTGGTTCTCTTAGAAGGTGTAGAGGCACTAGTCTGTAAGAAAGACACTAAAAGCAAAACATTTTCCTAAATGCTTCAGGTCACGGTCAGGAAATGATCCAATTCGGCATTATGGAGGAGCATAAACCCGCCGCTTGGCAGAGACGTCCTGTGCACTCAACGACAAATGGCCATAAATGAATCCTGCTCTTATTGGTAATCAGATACTGGATATGCACCAAAACCATAAATTTGCTTCTAAATGTAATTTAAAAGTGTGTTATGAGAAATGAAGTCATCTCTCTGTGTGGGTGTTGTAGCGGTACAACACGAATTATGTCCTCTGACGTTCCTCAGAGGGAAGAACCCCGACCGGTATAAGCCCAGAACAGCACAGGTGTGGATTCATCCTGGAAAACCATTCAAAATGGACCTCATAAATACATTTCTATATTTGGGTGTTTGGCTGCACTTTTAGGCTGAGTGGACTTTAAACACATTTCACACTCTCACTAGTTTTCTCACTATTTCACTGAATTAATGTCACACAATATTAGTGTTTTTACTGTACTTTGAAGAAATAAATGCAGCCTTTATGAGCAACAGTTTATAGTCCACTTTATAGTCCACTATTCTACTAACTATAAGTAACTTTACAACTATATGTCAACTGACTCTCAGAGTTGTAGAGTGTCTGCTTAATGAAATCAACCCATGCAACATAAAAGTGTGCATACTTCAAGAAACATCCATTTATGTAGAATTAAATACATGACCCAACCAAACTTATGCCCTGGCAGATCATCCTGTCCCAACAGTTCATAACATTTGAAAGTAACAAGGTCATGAACATCATATCATGGTTATATTTTCACCTTGTGAAAAACCCTGTCAAGTGAGATTGTTAGAGGAACACATGCTGAGCGTCTACTTAAATCAGTGTTTGTGCAGTCTTTCTCTCTGTCCGTTAAGCTTCGGTAATGACTACACCTTGAGTGCAGAACAGATCTATTATAGATGGTCCTCACTGGTTCCTTGCAGAGATCCAGGCAAACTGCCTCCATATGCGCTTTTTCCATACGCCACTGCTCCTCTGGAATTTTGTTTATGTACACTGTCAAACTTCTCACTGTGTGAGAACAAAAGAAGCAAAAGCAATTATGGGCTGGGCGAAAGGCCGGAGTGAACGAAAACGGCGGATGGAACCAGAAGTAGGAGAAGAGCGATGTGAAGATTAACCCCATGGATTGTCTCAGGAGCAGCGGTTGGAATCCAACAGCCAATTTCCCCCATATTCCCTGAGATTCCCATCAGTGCAGCCATTCACACGGGAAGCTCGATCCGGCCGACATCCTGTGCCTTCGTACTGGAAAACTTGACAGCTAACTAATGTTCTGCGGCCGCTTTCCTCCCCAAAGCCACAAGCGTCAGCCCTGAAACAGTCCTGCCCCAGGCGGCTCTGGGGTCCTGAGAAGGCAGGAAACTGGTTTAATCCCATTCTGTGTGAACCAGCGAGAACTGAATCGTGCCCTGTGGCTTAAGAGACTTGTCTGTTTGGGTAAGACACGGAAAAACAATCAAAATCACAGCGGAGTCTGAGAGCGGGACTAAGACCGACTGAGACTGTGCTCGTAGTGTCAACCCTCCTGTTTGTGTTAGCGTGCATTAGCATAGAGCTATTGACACTTGTATACCAAAGTCTGGTTTGTATGCGTTGATGTCGAGATAATGTAATCAGTGCCTATTTGTTGAGATCCAGCACTCTGGCAAAGGAAAGCACAAAAAAGACATGAGAATCGATGCCTGAATCATGAACTGTAAGGCTGGGAACAAGGTCAAGATGGAGGCCAAAGGTGTAATGGAGCCAGACATAATGTACGGCTTACTGTTGCCTTCGTAAGACTAAACAGGATATTGACGCGTTCTAAAGCTGATGGGACAGACAGTTTGAGTGTGTTTCTAACGGATGGTGTCTCTGTTAAATAAACTCTTGAATGCTCTATATATATATATATATATATATATTATATATACATATATATATATATATACACAACCCTCAAAGCTGCCAGGAACCCACACACTTTACGCCAGGTTGACTGAATCCTGTAATTACAGTGCTTTTCTGGCTAAGAAAATATTTACATCTAGGAAACATACACTTCACGAAGCAGAACCCAATCAAAACTCTCCCTTCACGCTGACTAAATATTGGCAATATGCACACACACACACACACACACACACACACACACACACACACACACACACACACACACACACACACACACACACACACACAGCAGCAGAATTATGAGGGAAAATACAGGTAAATATAGGGTAGCCAGACTTTGGATTATATGGATCAGCTTATTCTGATCAAGAACTGCCCACTTAGACAGTAAGAGGCTTTCTGTCTGATTTGCAAAGTGAGCAAACACAATGTAGCGTTTAGAGGCAGGAACTTTTGAAATTATATATTACACTGAAAAAAAAGTTTAATTTACAGCTTTGTTCAAGTATATTCTCTTATTAACCTGCTGTCAAGATCTCAAACAAAAGTCTTGAATATCTTTCAAAGATTTGATGCCAAAAACCTTGCAAATTTTGCCAAAGCCAAACTATTTATTTCATAGTTGCCAAGCTGCTACAATGAGCACTTTCCCTATTCTTGCAGGCTGTCAATTTGTAAACATATATAAATATATATATATTCAGATGCGTTAAATTCATCGAAAGTGACAGTAAAGATGTTACAAAAGATTTCAAATAAATGCTATTATTTGGAACTTCCTATCCATCAGAAAAACTGTATAATGGTTTCCACAAAAATATTAAGCAACACAATGTTTTCAACATTGATAAGAAATGTTTCTTGAGCACCAAATCAGCATATTAGAATGATTTCTGGAGGATCACACTGAAAACTGGAGTAATAACTGCTAAACGTCCCGGGTTACGTATGTAACCCTAGTTCCCCGAAGGGACGGACGCTGCGTGAAATCGCAGTGGGAACGCCCTCAGCGTGACGCGTCTGAAGCATGAATGAAATCAGTCAATGGAGAGAATGAGCGTACGGCGAGTGACGTCATCGACCAGGAAGCTATAAATATCCCCTGAGTACACAATACGCCAGCTTAAAAGTTACTGAAGCAGCGACCCAAGGGGATGCCGAGAGTATGGCAGGACACGCAGCGTCCGTCCCTTCGGGGAACTAGGGTTACATACGTAACCCGGGACGTTCCCCTTCAGGGACTACCGCTGCGTGAAATCGCAGTGGGAACGCAATACCCACATCCCCATACGACCAAATCCCCGTCGTGTGTCATTAGGAGACACAAACCGACGAGAGAACCTGAGCCCCGGAAGTGGAGCTAAGATCGAGGGAATAAAATCTAACGAAAGTGTGCGGTGAGGACCAGCCTGCCGCATCAAAAACGTCCTGAAGAGAAGCTCCTGAAAGAAGAGCTGTAGAAGCAGCCATACTCCGGGTGGAATGAGCCCTTACAGCCAAAGGTGAAGGCTGATGGGCCGAACCATAAGCAAGTGGGATGGCCTCGACCACCCACTTGCTCATCCTTTTTCTAGATATAGGACACCCTTTCTTAGGTGACCCAAACAGACGAACAGTTGTTCCGATCTCCTCCACAGGGCAGCTCTGTGGACGTAAGCATCAAAACCCAAACTGGGCACAGCAAATTAATTTTCCCTGGTCTGACGTCAGAAAAGGCGGAGGACAGAAAACCTGCAGAACTATAGGTCTAACTGAAACAGTTGGAACCTTAGGAACATAACCTGGTCTCGGAAAGAGAAAGGCCTTAACCAACCAGGAGCAAATTCCAGGCACGAGGGAGCCACCGAAAGTGCTTGAATATCTCCAATTCTTTTTAGAGATGAGATGGCGAGAAGAAGGATAGTCTTTAGAGTAAGAAACTTTTCCGAAACTTCCTCGATGGGCTCGAAAGGAGCAAGGGAGAGACCTTCTAAGATGATGGCCAGATCCCAAGCTGGTACCCTAGTGCGAACTGCAGGCCTCAGCCTCAAGGTGACACGAAGGAAGCGAGACATAAGTGGGTGTTTCCCGAGGGAACCTCCACTTGAAGGGGTGTGGTAAGCAGCTAAGGCCGCCACATACACCTTCAGTGTGGAGTGGGATAACCCTGTGGAGAGACGGTCCTGCAGGAAATCCAGGACTGTACCAACCGGGCAGTTAACTGGGTCCTGCTGGCGCTCTCCACACCAAGAGGTGAAAAGTTTCCACCTCGCGGCATATAACTTCCTCGTGGAGGGAGCTCTGGATCGGAGGATGGTCTCAACGACCTCAGCCGAGAGACCAGAATCTATGAGCTGGGCCCCCTCAGAGGCCAAGCCCACAGCCTCCATAGCTCTAGACGGGGGTGAAGGGTCGACCCACTCGCCTGAGAGAGCAGATCTCTCCTGATCGGTATCTCTAGGGGAGAGCCGTTGAGGAGAGACACTAGGTCCGCAAACCATACCCGGGCCGACCAGAACGGGGCTATTAGCAGGAGACTGAGCCCGTCCCGGCGAACCCTGTCCAGAACTCCTGGGAGCAGAGCGATCGGGGGAAAGGCGTACAAGCGTGACCTCGGCCACGGATGTACCATCGCATCCAACCCCAGCGGGGCTGGATGGCTGAGAGAGAACCACAGCGGGCAGTGTGATGTTTCTCGAGGAGCAAATAGATCTACCTCGGCAAGACCGAAATGTTTCCATAGGAGTTCCACCACCTCGGGGTGAAGACTCCATTCCCCGGGCCTCGGCCCCTGTCTTGACAGGATGTCTGCCCCCTGATTTAAATACCCCGGGAGATAAAAGCTCTCAGAGAAAGAATTTTCCCCTGGGACCATAGAAGGATCTGACGTGCCAGTTTGTAAAGCGGGCGAGAACGCAAACCCCCCTGATGGTTGATATAAGAAACCACCGATGTGTTGTCTGTCTGGACAAGAACATGGTGGCCCCTTAGGTCTGGGAGGAAGTGTTTCAGAGCCTGAAACACCGCCAACA
Source organism: Siphateles boraxobius (assembly GCF_051911475.1). Classification (NCBI taxonomy): domain Eukaryota; kingdom Metazoa; phylum Chordata; class Actinopteri; order Cypriniformes; family Leuciscidae; genus Siphateles; species Siphateles boraxobius. Next base: position 26,910,137 of record NW_027509219.1, read on the forward strand.
TCTCTAGGCAGTTTAAGTGCCACAGACGATGATGGTCCTCCTACAGACCCTTAGCCGGGCGACCATCCATGATCGCCCCCCAACCCGTGAGAGAGGCATCTGTCATTAGCATAACGCGACGACAAGGAGCTCCTAACACAGGGCCTTGGGACAGAAACCAAGGATCTTTCCACATGATCAGGGCGTGATGACACCGTCGCAAACTCACGATCATGCGAAGCGGATTTCCCCTCGGGGAGAATCCCTTGGTCCTGAGCCACCACTGTAACAGTCTCATGTGCAAGAGGCCAAGAGGTATCACGTTGGACGCAGCTGCCATGAGACCTAACAGTCTCTGGAACTGTTTTACAGTGGATGACTGGCCTAGCTTGACCTGATCTACTGCAGCGAGAATCAAAGCAATACGAGCAGGTGACAATCGTGCCTGCATCGTCGTTGAATCCCACACTACACCTAGAAAAGCGGTTCTCTGTAATGGAGAAAGAACACTCTTTTTGGCGTTGAGCCTCAGCCCCAGTCACTTGATATGAGCAAGAACGACATCTCGGTGCCGAACCGCCTGTTGTTCCGATTGAGCTAGAATCAAGCAATCGTCTATATAGTACAGAAAGCGGATGCCCTGTAACCTCAGCGGGGCTATAGCAGCATCCGTACACTTCGTGAATGTTCGGGGTAACAGTGCTAGGCCGAACGGCCGATATTGGTACGCTTCGCCCCCGAAAGCGAACCTCAGGAACTTCCTGTGTTGAGGGAGGATAGATACATGGAAGTAAACGTCCTTTAGATCTATCATGACAAACCAGTCCTCGGATCTGATTTGAACATCCCCAGTGACAGACACAGCGCCCTGTAACGTACTGGCAGGGAACAGCTGGTCTGGGCACTCCACAACCCTCCTCGGAGGGGGCGAGCGTCCCTCGGGAAATCGCTCGCCGAGTCTCTCTACGCCCTGTATAGGCAGGGTTAGTAGAACAGACCCCTGAGGGCATCGAGAAAGACAGGGCACCGTGTTTTTGTGCGGTGAACTCAAGTTTTTCCCGATGGGGACCACCCTCAGAGTCCTGACGTTCAGCACGTCAGGATTTTTTTTTTTCGATGAAGTAGTATCCTAACTCCCTGCTGGGTGGGGGACCCATTCCGCCAGGAACTCTACTAAGGGAACCAGCCTCTCGAGGCTGGCCTCCGGATGAACATCCCGAGTGACAGACACAGCGCCCTGTAACATACTGGCAGGAAACAGCTGGTCTGAGCACTCCACAACCCTCCTTGGAGGGGGCGAGCGTCCCTCGGGAAATCGCTCGCCGAGTCTCTCTACGCCCTGTATAGGCAGGGTTAGTAGAACAGACCCCTGAGGGCATCGAGAAAGACAGGGCACCGTGTTTTTGTGCGGTGAACTCAAGTTTTTCCCGATGGGGACCACCCTCAGAGTCCTGACGTTCAGCCCGTCAGGACTTTTTCGACGCGGCTTTTCTGGCGACAATGACTGTCCTCAGATCAGTCCTGCCCCGAGAAGGCCGCGCCGGAGAGCGCCCCGCCTCGTCCCTCCAGTTTCTCTGCAGGGGGGCACGAGACGTGACACTCCGCTTCTGCTGTGCTCTTTTGGAAGACGAACTCGACGAAAGACTTTGCTCTGGTTGAACATTCTGCGTGACAGACACAGTGCCCTGTAACGGCGCACCGGCAGGGAACGACTGGTCTGAACACACTAGAACCCTCCTTAGAGGCGGCGAGCGTCCCTCGGGAAAGCACTCGCCAGAACCTTCTACGCCCTGTTTCGGCAGGGTTAGTAGGACGGGCCCCTGAGGGCGCCGGGAGAGACAGGGCACCCTTAAGGGAGGTGAACGCAAGTCTCTCTCGGCGGGGACCCCCCTCAGATTTCCTTTGAGCAGGTCGGTCTGAAAAGCCTGCATAAAAGTCATCGTATGCAAACATGCAGCCGCCTGCCGAGCCACCGAGTAAGCCTTCCCCACCAGCACAGAGGTATATATATTTATTTATTTATTTATTTTTTGGTGGAAGAGCCGGTGCTTTAAGTGAAGACGATGAAGCAGGAGAGAGATAGCTCGCGAGCGTCTCCTCCGCCTACAGTATCGTCACATAACCAGCAGATTTAGCACCAACAATGTTACCATAAGCATTGGACTGATTTGTGTAAATTCTGCTTGAAACCGGTCTAACCCAGGTCTTTGAAACCTCAGCATGAAGATCTGGGAAGAACGGTAAGCACCGGCTAGAAGGTTGAGGTCGTGCAGACAGAAATCTATCATCTAGATTGCTTTTAATTCTAGAAACCTGTCTATCAGCTGGCCACTCGATACTGTTATTTTTATTTTTTATTTTTATTTTTTAGCTTTTCAACAGCCCGAGATAATACATCCATCAAACCTTCTTCATTTGCAGTATAATGTGATAAACTAGTTTTCTCTGATGCAAAACTTTCGACATCCAGCTCCTCAGAACTGGAAAATCTCAATTCAACATCATCATGTGCCTCCACCCGGGCAGAAGTAACCGCCGCAGCGCGTGCTTTCAGAGCCGGGTGAGAGGCACTAGATCTCGTCGGAGATAGCTGAGATAGGGCGGAGCCCGTCTCAACGTCGCCAGCGAGATCCATCTGCGAGCCCCAAGACAAGCGCCGCCGCTCTGCCTCAACAGAAGCGGGACCCGAGCCTCGGGGAGCTCGCAGCAAATCACTCTCCTCGAAGAGCGATCGCCGCGAGCGCAGAGTTCTCAAGGGAAAACGCTCGCAATGCTGACAATCGACTCCCTCGAGAGCCGACTGGGCATTGCTGCACTCCCAAACAAGCCACACTTAGCTCGTGTGAATCCCCACCCGTGATGTACCGAGTACAGGGGGGAACACACTTCTTATACTGCTCGCTCATATTGTTTTTTTTATATAAAATATATATAGTGAAAACTCCTGACAAAAACAGACAAACACAACCGACAGATTCAGACACACACAGAGCTGCTGAAGTAACTAAAGCTGGCGTATTGTGTACTCAGGGGATATTTATAGCTTCCTGGTCGATGACGTCACTCGCCGTACGCTCATTCTCTCCATTGACTGATTTCATTCATGCTTCAGACGCGTCACGCTGAGGGCGTTCCCACTGCGATTTCACGCAGCGGTAGTCCCTGAAGGGGAACAGTTATTTTAAAATATTATTCACAATATTACTAATTTTACTGTATTTTTATCAAAGTATTGGTGACCATAACAGACTTCTTTCACAAACATTAAAACATCTTACTAACCCCAAACGTTTGAACGGTGGTGTATATGTTTTTTGAAAAAAAAATAAAAAAATAATAATAGAATATCATATAAAAAAAAAAGTGATAGTCTTAATTTGTAAAAACTGTTCATGAACATGCTTGTGTCTGATTGTATATTCCGCTTAATCTCTGAGAAATATTCATATTAGATTACAGCTCTGAAGGATTTTAATTGAATTTTAACCTGAAATTAAACTTAGTGAAGATGACGAGATAATCAAAACATTGAGGCAGCCCATCCCTAGCAATGCCCATGGTCTATTTCAACAAAGTGTTTGTGTCCTTTGCTTTCTAAAACAAAGTGATGCCCATGCACTAAAGCGTATCCATATAGCAAAATATATTTTCATAATTAACATATATTCAAAAATATTCAAAAAGATATAGCTAATATATTTTAAAATACAAGTTTTACTTAAAAAATACAAGTTTTACTTAAAGGGACATTGTGTAGGAATTTCTCCCATCTAGCGGTTTAATTGTATTTTGCATTCAAACGAATTGTGCTCTCCAGCGCCTCGCTTTTTCAAATGCGTGTTGCATCTACGGTAGCTGTTATGTACCAAAAAGCTATGACAGGATGTCTTCTAATAGCACTTTGTCGAGTTTTCCTTCGGGTGAACAGGTTTGTTATTTCAAACAAACTGCAACTTGACACGATGAACAAACAAATGTTACAGTATGAATAATAACAGTGCAATGCAGCCTTTTAAACTTGCCGCGGCAGTGACAAGCGCCTATCACTGCTCTTCTCCTTCGTTTCTGCTGCTTTCAGTCACGTGACGCTGGCTCTGAACGAAAAACGTGTTGTGCAAACGCGTTGGCCTAGTACTTTTTGAACCTCTCTGCTATTATAGTTTTTTTTTAGATGGCGGAACGACATTGGAAGCCTCCGTGGACCTACCCGTCACATGTATATAAAGATAATAAATTCTTCGTTTACGAGGATAAGTCAGATAATTGGCAGAGGTATTTGTTCACCATTGAGGACATATTTATGAATAAAAATATTGATTTTAGATAATAAAATACCTAAAAAACTACACATAGTCCCTTTAAACTTATCTAAAACATATTTTTGGGACATTTTTTTTTATATGTTGCCAGTCTAAATAATTTTATATCTGCGTTCCCCCAAAATATTTTGTAAAATTGGAAATGTATTTTTAATCCTTGAAGTACATTTTGTAATACACTGTGGCATTTGAACCTGTAAATGAAATTCATTTTCCATTTGAAGCAGTGTTTACAATATTTCTGTTATGACAACTCAGAGTGTTTGGCATGCTACTGGATATGACAGTTTTGATATGTTTGTTCTTGGCGGAATAGATCTGCTAACACTGCAGCTACTGTTGCTGCTGCTGCTGCTGTTGGTTAATACTGCTGCAGGGCAAGTCTGGGACTTGCTACTACCAATTCATACATGGCTGGCTGCTGTGAGTAAGACATGCTTCTGTTGTACAATATCCATCTTATTTTCAACACGGAAGTAATATGTTTTGTGTGAATGTGCAAAACTTCCGATTTATTAGCCGCTATAGGAAAAAATCAAGAAGAATATATCAAGTGCAGTAAACTTTAAAACTGTTTGCGCTACAAGCTTGCTTATATGACAATACATTAAAATAATATGGTAAGAAATACCAGTTCCCTTTCGTTGTCACTCCGAGTTACGTCGGATGACGACGAATGGGGTTTCGCTTAGAAAGCCTAACAACTTCGAGTATTACAAAACGAGCCAATGGCAAAGAAATGCCATGGGTCTGCGGAATTTGCATAGCGTATCTCCGCCCTACCTCCAGGGTATAAAAGGAGGACGCCGGCAACATGCAGGTATGTTTTCGCTTCGGAGCAAAGTTTTATTCTTCGTTCCACAAGCCATCTCTGAACTGTCAGCTTTACAGACGAGCGAGATTCTCTGGTGTTGGTGTGATGGCGATCTCCCGGCGAGCGCGCACTTCCTGCTTATCTGTGCAGTGGTTTGCCAGTGAGTGTGTTTCTCCCCGGGCGCTTCAACACTCTCAGAGTTTCTTTTCTCCCTAAAAGAGCTTGCACGTGGCACGTCTTTTTAAAGATGCATCGCCCGTGCCCTTCTGGTTGCGTTAGACTGGTGGCTTCTCACTGCGGGAACATGACCATCGCAACATTACGATCAAGACTCAGTGATCTCGCAAGAGTGAGGGTCCCCTCATCCACGCCCCGATCTAGCGCCTCCACGAGAGTTTCTACTTCGGCTGGTGGCCAGGGTGATCTGAGGGTGACGGTTTGGAACAAAGCGCCAACTATCCGTCCGTGCACCAGCCGCACCCTCTCCAATGTTGCAACCCGCGAGTGTTCAGGGGATTTCCGCGGGTCCATCTTCTGATGCCCCGGGGATTTCCTTTGGCACTCCAGAGGAGGACACTATGTCTATTGCAGCATCACAAGGTGGGTCTGATTCTTCTGGAAGTGAAGATTCGTCACAGCTGCCACCTTCCGGTGTGCATAGGGCTGTGCTCGAGTCCGATCCAGAGATGACGGCCATGCTTTCCCGGGCCGCCGCGAGTATCGGTTTAGAGGGGTCCCCTCCACCCTGTCCCGAGCGCTCGCGGTTGGATGATTGGTACTTGGGTAAGGCCGCGGACCCCCGTCCGCGTCAAACCCCCATACCTTTCTTCCCCGACGTGCAGGATGAGATCTCGAAGTCCTGGAAGACCCCCATGTCTTCCCGTGACCGCTCGTTGACCTCATCCGCCTTCCCTCCCCTCGATGAGGCGGCTGCCCGTGGGTACACTGGGCTCCCCCCGTTTGAACGCTCTGTTGCGATGCAACTGTGTCCTCAGAGCGCTTCTTCTCGTGGTGAGCCTAAGCAACCCATCCAAGGCCTGTAGATATTCGTCTACGCTAGTGGCGAAATCTTACAGAGCGGCGGGACAGGCAGCCACCTCTCTGCATGCCATGGCCATTCTGCAGGTCTACCAGGCCCAGAAGCTCAAGGACATGCACGAGGGTAGGACAGACCCAGGGCTCTTCAATGAGCTGCGTGCCGCCACCGACCTTGCTCTCCGAGCGACGAAGGAGACCGCACGCTCCCTGGGTTTGGTGATGTCCACAGCTGTGGTCCAGGAGAGACACCTCTGGCTGAACCTCGCTGATATGCGGGCTGCCGTTCAAGATGCTCACTGCCAAGCGCATTTTCGAATGTGTACGACCCCAGGATTGGTTTGAAGCGATCGACCTGAAGGACGCTTACTTTCATGTCTCCATTCTCCCTCGTCACAGACCGTTCCTTCGGTTTGCTTTCGAGGGGCAGGCATATCAGTACGCAGTTCTCCCGTTCGGGCTAGCCCTGTCTCCTCGCGTCTTCACGAAGATCGTCGAGGCAGCCCTTGTTCCCCTCCGGGAACACGGGGTTCGCATCCTGAACTATCTCGACGACTGGTTGATCCTAGCTCACTCTCGAGATCAGGTTTGCGAACACAGGGATCTAGTGCTCCGGCACCTAGCACGTCTGGGCCTTTCAGTCAACTGGGAGAAGAGCAAACTCTGCCCCGTGCAGAGGATCTCTTTTCTCGGTATGGAAATCGACTTGGTCGCCATGTTCCGAACGAGCTTCGCGGCATGTTGTTGTAACGACAGATGCCTCCTCCACGGGCTGGGGCGCCATGTGCAATGGACGTGCTGCCGCGGGCTCCTGGATAGGACCCCAGCGCCTATGGCACATCAAATGCCTCGAGTTGCTGGCTGTACGTTTTGCTCTGCGCCGCTTCCGGGCCGTGCTCAAGGGCCAACACTTACTCGTCCGATCAGACAATACCGCGACTGTAGCGTACATCAACTGCCAAGGTGGTCTGTGCTCCCGCCGTATTTCGCAACTCGCCCGCCACCTCCTTTTATGGAGTCAGAAGTATCTGAGGTCGCTTCGTGCCATTTATATCCCCGGAGCTCTGAACTGTGTAGCCGACGAGCTCTCACGGTTCCAGCTCCTCCCGGGGGAATGGCGGCTCCATCCCCGGTCGATTCAGCTGATTTGGGACCAGTTCGGGGACGCTCAGATAGATCTGTTTGCCTCTCACGACTCGACCCATTGTGCCCAGTTTTATTCCCTGACCGAGGGCACGCTCGGCACGGATGCTCTGGCACACAGCTGGCCGCAGGGTCGCAAGTATGCGTTCCCCCCAGTGAGCCTTCTTGCGCAGACCTTGCGCAAGGTCAGGGAGGACGGGGAGCAGGTCATTCTGGTTGCGCCTTACTGGCCCAGCCGGACCTGGTTCTCCGAACTAGTACTCCTCGCGACAGCACCTCCCTGGCCGATTCCTTTGAGGAAGGACCTCCTTTCTCAGAGACGGGGCACCCTATGGCACCCTCGTCCCGATCTTTGGAACCTCCACGTGTGGCTCCTGGATGGGACGAGGCAGGTTTGAGTACCCTACCACCTATGGTGGTGGCTACCATCACTTCCGCTAGAGCTTCGTCCACGAGACATCTCTATGCGTTGAAGTTGAACCTCTTCGTCAACTGGTGCTCTTCTCGCCCAAGAAGATCCCCGGAGATGTTCGATCAGCGTCGTGCTTTCCTTCCTACAATATGGGTTGGAGCGAAGGCTGTCTCCCTCCACCCTAAAAGTCTATGTTGCCGCCATTGCCGCACAACATGACTTTGTTGAAGGTAAGTCTTTTGGAAGGCACTACCTGATCGTCAGGTTCCTGAGAGGCGCAAGGAGACTGAATCCTCCTCGCCCTCCTCTCGTTCCCTCTTGGGACCTCTCAGTGGTGTTAACTGCCCTGCAGAGTGCTCCATTTGAGCCTCTGCAATCAGTAGAGCTTAAGTTCCTGTCAATGAAGACAGCGCTCCTGGTTGCACTGGCCTCCATCAAGAGGGTAGGGGACCTGCACGCATTCTCCGTTGACGAAGCGTGCCTGGAATTCGGGCCGGCTTACTCTCACGTGATCCTGAGACCCCGGCCTGGATATGTGCCCAAGGTTCCTACCACTCCCTTCCGGGACCAGGTGGTGAACCTGCAAGCTCTGCCCCTGGAGGAGGCAGACCCAGTCTTGGCACTGCTCTGTACAGTACACGCTCTCCGCGCCTATGTAGACAGGACGCAGTGTTTCAGGACCTCAGACCAGCTCTTTGTCTGTTATGGTGGGAAGCTGAAGGGAAAGGCTCTCTCAAAGCAGAGGTTGTCTCACTGGATAGTGGACGCCATTGCTTTGGCTTACCAGCAGCAAGGTCGACCGTGCCCCCTTGGTGTGACTGCCCACTCCACCCGGAGTGTGGCGTCCTCTTGGGCTCTAGCGCATGGCGCCTCGCTGACAGACATCTGCAGAGCTGGAGGCTGGGCGACACCGAACACATTCGCAAGATTCTACAATCTCCGAGTGGAGCCTGTGTCCTCTCATGTACTCGCTTCAACCAGCTAGTACTGGACCCGCTCAGGTGTCTTCGCTTGCTCTTCATTCCACTCCGCGGACTGGATACGTGCGATATTCGCCTCAGGTGAACTTCCCCGAGCTTCCTCTACCTGCCACTTTCCGCTGTACCGCAGGGATCGCCTGAAGCTCAGCCGTGGCTCCTCAGCGAAGAAACATACCTGCATGTTGCCGGCGTCCTCCTTTTATACCCACGAGGTAGGGCGGAGATACGTTATGCAAATTCCGCAGACCCAAGGCATTTCTTTGCCATTGGCTCGTTTTGTAATACTCGAAGTTGATAGGCTTTCTAAGCGAAACCCCATTCGTAGTCATCCGACGTAACATCTCCGTTCCCTAATCAGGGAACGAGGGTTACATACGTAACCGAGACGTTTGCAATATTAAGCAGCAATAACAAGCTGTTTTGTACAGCTAAAAATAACTGGAAGCGAATGACACCGGAAGCCAGACACATTAAAATGGCCAATACAAATGGCCGCACGCACCAGCTTTTACCTGAAAAATATGGTGGATAGCATAAATGAATTAACCGTGGCTGATCTATACAGGTGGAGCTGGGGAAGGTGGAGGGTTTATGAAAGCGTGCGGCAACTGCTAAAGCAAATGCTAACCAAGTATTTTAAGGTTGAGCAGCGAGCTCATTGGCTACTGATACAGCAGGAACCAATCAGCTGTGCCCTATAGAGAACGATGTGATTGCAAACAGATTGAGTTAAGGACAGAGTTTAATGACAGAAATTTGTATATCTAGCATATGTTTGAAACATATTTTGGCCAGAACCAAAAATATATATTTTTGCGATATACATATGGTTGGCAAAGATTATAGCTACTACAAATTCATACACATGCACACACACACACACACACACACACACACACACACACACACTCACACACACACACACACACACAACCACAGTAAAAAAAAAAAGTCGAGAAAACGTAAAAGTATAAGGCAGCTGCAGGACATTTTTGAGTTTTCTCAACTTAGGGTCATTAGTTGTACAAAATTTTTCAAGTTAAATAGTTGAATAAACTTTAAAAACAGAATTTGTCAAACAAAATGTAATTTGGATTTTTTTACAGTGCACACACACACACACACACACACACACAAATTTGTGCAATCATTAATGGCTGCTCATTTGACCAGGTTCATGTCACTCTCTCATGTCATCTCCAGTCAGACCATTCTGACATGACAAGACTGTGCGGCTTAACACATCTTCACTGTAACTTACCAACTTTACTATAATGCCCTGGTCTGGCAGATCTGGAACAAGATGCTTTGAAAGTAGAGTGGAACGATAGATGGAGGACTAAACTTAAATACCAGTCCAATCTTTTAATAAATCTGCAACAGGTGGCAGCACATGGTTTACATCACTGCAGCACTCGACTAAACGCAGGTGACGCGAGAGACCTTACACTGACCGGCAGTGGGGGATTGTGGGATTTAAACGAGAGAAGCAAACGTCTTCTTCCTCCAAACGTCTTCTACCTCCAATTTGCTCCAGGGAAGTGAATTTGTTCCTAAACAGAGGTGACCACATCTTTATGTGAAAATAGCTTGTATTACCTTAAACAAAGTGTTCAAAGTGAGCACACACACATGGACGCTGTTATGGCAACACTACCTTCACTGTGTTTAGACTACAACACCAAGGCAATGAGGTCATAACTATGATGTAACCTAAGGGAAAATGTGTGTGTGTGTGTGTGTGTGTGTGTGTGTGTGTGTGTGTGTGTGTGTGTGTGTGTGTGTGTGTGTGTGTGTGTGTGTGTGTGTGTGTGTGTGTGTGTGTGTGTGTGTGTGTGTGTGTGTTGAGAGAGAGAGCCGAGAGCCGCAATAAAATAATGCTGGCCAGATGCTATAGCTAAAAGAAACATGATATGACAGAAAAGACAGGAACTGGAGAGCAGAATTGTCTGTATTTTTGTTTGTTTCTCTACAGAGCCCAATCAACACACCAATTAACAAGACTGAGGGTGAAACAAGCCTGAGATGTTTTCTTAGCTTGGCCATGAAGATGTCATCATTTACCATTACATGCTTAGACATGTCGTTTACAGATGAAGGATACCCACAAGAAATAAAATTACATCTTATAAGGAAGTACCTTCAGAGTTTATTTAAGACAGCACCAATGGCAATTCTGTATAATTGCAGCACTGAGAAAGTTCATTCAACACATTTGGGTAAACCTGAAACTACCGGTTTAAAGCGGTTTCTTTATTTGAATAAAATAGTAATTTGTCACTTGGCCAATGCTTTCATCCAAAGCGATCTAAATTGCACATACAGTATGACATGGGTTTAAAGGAGTAGTTTACTCAAAAATGTATATTCCGTCATCATTTACTCACCCTAATTGTTCCCAACCTGTGGAACTCTAAAGAGGGAATTCTGAAAGTTTTTTGTTCGTCCATATAACATTTATTTTCAATGTACAGATAAAAAACTGGCCAAACTGACAGAAGAAAGTCATACAGGTACAACATGTGAGTGTTGCCATGCTTAAATTCGATCAGTATCCAGTTTATGAATGTTCTGTTTAAAATTATTCTGCCTGTCAAAGAAAGGAACCAAAGTTTTAATGGCACACTGAGTAATTTTCCCTCGTTGAAAATGTTTAACACATAAATATATAACTAAATAAATAAATAAATAAATAAATAAATAAATAAATAGTACTTTTGACAAATGTGTTTAAACTCATATTCGCTCACATGAGATGAAGACTCCAGCTAAAACTGTTTTATTTTACATGGATAAGATCGCCTCATGGGGGCACTTTACTCAGTTTTTCTCGGTAACTACCCTGTTACTGGACACTTTTGCTTGCAGAATAAATTCATCATGGCTGGCTGCGAATAGCACATTTCTACCAATCTACCATTTCTACTCGATAACTAAAAACATTCTGCTTTACATCAGATCAGCAAGGTGCCAGCATAAGTTCAAGAAGACTGCCAAATAGGCAAGTGAAACAGAAACAAACATTACAGAGTTCACATTTAACCAGACATATTCTTATTTAAAGTGTAGTTCAACCCAAAATTAAAGCACCTAAAATGCATTCAGAAATATACAGAAATATTTTGGAAAATGTTGGGGTCCAACAACATTGACTGTCATTGAGACTCAACCCTGAGACTGAGCATGAGTAAATGATGACTTGTAATTTTTTGGAGAACTATCCCTTTAAGGAAATATTTGCATTTATTCACTTGGCAGAATTTTATCCAAAGCGACTTGCATTGTATTCAATTTTGCATTTATTTTGATCAGTTCTTGAGTTCCCTGGGAATCAACCCTTTTGCTTTAACTTCCAAAACTGTTATCAGCATGAGTATTGATAATAAATAACAAATATTTGAAGAGCTCAAAGCTAAAAGCAGAATTAGCAAAGTAACTTTTACAAAATAACAGAAGCAGGGAGTACTACACGGTTGTCTTTACGTAGTCACTGGTGCTCACTAGATAAACTGGTGGTAGACCATCAAATATCACGATGAAATACTCCAAGGCACTAGTGAAGTAAAAATCCTTTAATGGGCTAAATCATTAAAAACAGTTAAAAGTGTAGATCTACGAATTTTGGCTACACAGCCTTCTTCAAGATGCAAAGCAAAGTAACTTGTTGGAGATAAAGGAATGAGAAAGAAGAGGGAGAGAAAAAGTGGAACTGTGAAGTAAATAATGTTTTAACAAGCTTTCTTCAACTGTAAAACATTTGCAGGGAGACTTGTGTGCTCCCACTGCAGCTTTAAACTAACATGAAACAAGAGCGAAAAGAAAACCAACAAAAGAGAGAAATGGGGTGAGAACAAAATTAACAGCAGAAGTATTTAAGCACCTGTAAGGAGGAACAGTTGTGGGTAAGCCTTAATACTAAAATAAAATTAGCGTGAAAAACATTTCTCAATCAACACAGAAATCCCAATACAACCTCTATTAAAAATGTATTTTTGGCTCTGTTAAAACCACATTTGCAAAGACAGCAGATAAAATGAGAGGCTTTTTAAAACAACATCAAGACCACATCCTTCCACAAGGACTTTCCCACTGCAGCTCTGAAAACTGTGTCAAATTGGCATATCACTTCTGTCATGTACTGGTCCACTCCGGCCCACTTAAGCAGAGTCAGAACTCAATTACCCTAGTGAATGAGAAGAACACGGAGGGTTGATCAGTCTAAACCAGATTAAAGTGATTGAATTTCTATGCAGTGGAGTGCTGCACGTATACGAGGGCTGTTTGTCTCTCATGGTTAGATTCCCATAATCAACCCCACATCTGGGCGATATTAGTCATCAAATCATTTCTTTCATCACTTTGAACCCTAAGATCTGCCCACACTGTGCATTAACGGATAATCAATACTGTATAGTGAGAAACACACACACACTTTGTTTAAAGTGTTGAAAAGAACACTTCTAGATGTCTAGGGTACAATTCAGAATAGCATACTTGCATATAATCTTACTATTTCTGCCATATTCTGAAAGCATACTTGCATGTTACTCTATTTCTGCCACATCGGAAGAGCATGCTAGCATGTTACTCTATTTCTGCCATATCAGAAGAGCATACTAGCAAGTTACTCTTTTTCTGTCCTATCGGAATAGCATGCTGTTACTCTATTTTTGCTAAATCGGAATAACACACTAATCTTACTATTTCTGCCATATCCGAATAACATAGGTTACTAATCGTTCAATTTCTGTCATATTCTAATAACATACTAGCATGTTACTCTATTTCTGCCATTAAAATCGGAATAGCATACTGAGCTATTTTTTGTGAATGGGTGAGACTTCCACTCCATTAGCCGCTATAGGTAAATAACTGGAAGTATAACAAACTACAGTAAATGATAAAACCATTTGCGCTACAAACCAGTGTGTTTAGAATTCCGTCAATACATTTAAATAATATAAAGGAATACCAGTTCCCTTTCGAGAGGTCTCTCCTATTGCGTAATGCTTACGCTATGGGAAAACTCCTTTTCTCGAGAAATATTGAAGTCTTTATGTAAAACGCATTGCAGCTGCACAGCATACAGCAATGAGCGAGGCAGCTCGGTCATTGGCTGTGCTGCGGCAACTTGCACGAACCAATGACGGGGCGACTCTGAACCCGCTTCCAATGAGCGTGCTTCGCGTCCACGCGCGTCAGAGCCCGCCAAGATGGGCGGGTGGCCAAGGGCTATATATTGGGCGCCCCGTCGTCTGAGTTCTTTAGATTTAATCTCCTTCAGCAAAGAACCTTCTCTTCGCTGATCCTCCGGATTTGTTGGAGTCTTTTCGCCGCCGCCGCCGTCGACAAGCCTACAGCAGGACTGCTTCGAGGACGCCGGCGCCTTCAGCCGCCTTCGATCGCCCTTCTTCTAAGCCATCCGGCGCGCAACATCACTATATCCTTTTCAAAGCTTTCAGTGTTCGCCCCCGCGACACTTTTTCTAAAAGAGCAATTTTTCAAGGCGTCAAATGCCTTCCTGCGCTTCGTGGCGAGGCCCTCTTCAAGACGGGGATCGTCACATCATTTGCGCCCGCTGCCTGGGACCGGACCACGCAGAGGCTGCCCTTACTTGAGGCGGATGTCCCGAGTGTGACGCCCTGGGCCTCACCGAGCTGCGCGCTCGCTTCGCCGTTTTCACCGCGAAAGAGCTCACCTCTTCCGTGCTGCCATCTCCTCTGGTCGAGCCGCGAAAGAAAAAACGCCGCTCACAGAGGCTGCCGGAGCACGCGGTTTGCAGTGATGTCACGCCGGGCCAATCCCCGCGTGCTTCACCGCCACCCGAAGACTCCCCGCCGCCAGTCCAGTTCACACAGGCGGACCAGCACCCCTCCAGCGGAGCGATGGGGCTCGTCTCGTTTGGCGCGTCAGGGGATGACGAAGATAAGGATGACAGTTTTTCCTGTGATGCTGCATCCGACGACTGGCCGGGCTCGTCCTTCGACCCCGCGCCTTCGACATTAGCGGGCACGAGCGCGGGCTCCAGCATGGACTCAGAGATCGTCCGCATTCTCTCCAAGGCCGTGGAAGACCTCGGGCTCGATTGGTCTTCCCCGGAAGAACCCGCCCGCAGCCGACTGGACGAGTGGTTCCTGCAGGGGCGCCGACAGGCCCCTCGACAAAGACCCTCCCCCTTCTTCCCGGAAGTTCACGACGAACTCACGAAGTCGTGGAAAGCCCCGCACTCCGCTCGCCTGAAGCCTTCTTTTTCTTTGTCGCTCTCCTCCGTGGACGGCGCGAAAGAAAGAGGCTATGAGGGGACTCCACCCCTCGAGGAGGCTGTGGCCAATCATCTGTGTCCACCCTCCAACGCTGGATGGAAAGCTAAAGCTTCTCATCCCTCGAAGCCTTGCCGGTCCACTTCAGCTCTCGCCGGTCGCGCATACGCCGCCGCCGGCCAAGCTGCATCAGCGCTTCACTCTATGGCTGTCCTCCAGGTGTTTCAAGCCAAACTTCTCCGCAGTATGGACGAGTCTGGACCCGAGCCTGAGGCATTTAAGAACCTACGCAGCGCCACTGACATAGCGCTGCGAGCCACAAAAGCCACCGCCCAATCCATCGGCCGTGCTATGGCTAACCTGACTGTCCTTGAGCGCCATCTGTGGCTGACGCTAACAGATATGAAGGATGCAGATAAGGCGTCTTTCCTCGACGCGCCTATCTCCCAAGACGGCCTGTTTGGACCAGCGGTGAAGGAGTTCGCCGAGCGCTTCACCGAAGCCCGTAAGGACTCACAGGCTATGCGTCACTTCCTGCCCAAGCGATCTAGCTCATCGCAGAGCCGCCAACGGCCGCCTCAACAGCAGCGAGCTAAGACGGCGCCCCCCGTTTCTCAGCCCAAACCTGAAACGGATTTTCGACGCCGCTCACGCTCTGCCAACAGGAAGCAACCGCCCAAGCGACGGGGACCTCGGCCCAGGATTGTGCTGAACCCAGAGCCTCGTAAGTCCTCCTATCTACAGGGAGGAAAAGGGAGAGCGCGTGTCTCGCGAGAGCCGGACCGTTCTCTCCAAAACGTCTAAAGCATTACCCAGTCCCCTTACAGGCGGCTGGAAATGTCTATACAGCAGCCAATGTGCCAGCAACACAGCTCGCCCACCTGCAAACAAACGCCGTTTTTACGGCGACACACAGAAATCACATAAAGAGCTATTTTCTGCCTGTGTCATTAAAGGGTCACGTGTCCACACCAAAGTGCGCATTCCCACATATCAAAACTGTCAACGCAGTGCCAAATGTTTTCCCAGCTCAGGCTGGACGCCCCATAAATGTAGATTGTGTGCCAACTGTTACGTATGCACCACTACACACAAGCACTGTTTCCACAGTTATAAACACTTCCCCAGTAAAAGCGGGAAGTTGTATAAGAGTAGCGCGTTTGCCCGCTGTTATGCACGCACCCCAACTCACAAACACTGTTTATATGGCCAAAAACCTCCCGCCACGAGCGGGAAGTTTTATGAAAGTGGCGCGCGTGCCTACCACAGTCTATGCACCCCCACCCATAAGCACTATACACACAGTGTTAAACATTTCCCCATCTCACTCTGTGAGCATTACAGCGAGCGTGCCTGTAATCTCACACGCACCCCTGCACTCGGCATTCAGCAGAGCTGCTCAGCGCGCGTCCGCGCCGCTGAGAGCTGTAAGCTCGGTGTTAACACAGAACGATTCGCTGGCGGGAGCCATACGTCACTGCGACACGCCCCCGGCCAACATTCAGCCCATATCTGTGCGAGCGAAAGCTTGGGAAAATATCCCCGACATGCCGAAATGGGTTTTGAACATAATAAAACACGGTTACTCGCTTCAATTCGCTCGCAGACCGCCCCGCTTCACAGCGGTGGTAGAGACGAAAGTGAGAAAAGATGTTTCACATGTTCTACGCACCGAGATGCACAAACTGATAGAGAAAGGCGCTATAGAAACAGTCTATGAGCGAGGCAGGTTTTTACAGCCGCTATTTTCTCGTCCCGAAAAAGGATGGCGGTCTCCGCCCCATTCTAGATCTCAGACATCTGAACAAAGCTTTAATGATTCGTTCGTTCAGAATGATAACTACCAAGCATATCCTCGCGCAAGTTCGCCCGAGGGATTGGTTTCTGTCAGTGGATCTGAAAGACGCTTACTTTCACATTCCAATAGCGCCTCATCACAGGCCATTTCTGAGATTCGCTTTCGAGGGACAGTCATACCAGTACACAGTACTACCATTCGGCCTGTCACTGGCACCCCGTACATTTACGAAATGTATGGATGCAGCACTTTCCCCCCTGAGACAGCGGGGAGTGCGAATACTAAATTATCTCGACAATTGGCTAATACTAGCACAATCAGAGAGCCAGTTAGTGACACACAGGTCTTGGATTATCAGTCATCTAGAGTGCCTGGGTCTAAAAATCAATTTTGCAAAGAGCATGCTATCCCCCAGCCAGAATATTTCTTTTCTGGGATAGTGCTAGACTCAGTGCAGATGACGGCGCGCCTCTCATCATCCGGCGCCTTGCAACATCGTTCAGAGCGGGCGCGCGCGCCCCCGTCAAGCGGTTTCAGAGGATGCTCGGTCTCATGGCCTCAGCATCAGCTGTACTCCAGCTAGGATTGTTGCACATGCGTCCTCTCCAACGCTGGCTCAAAAGCAGTGTCCCCACCCACGCGTGGCGCTCGGGCCACTTTTTAATCAGAGCAAATCACGGCTGCATAAAAGCCCTGACGCCCTGGAAAGCTGTCGACTGGTATCAGTCCGGCGTGAGTTTGGGTGTAAACACAAGGAGAAAAATGATCACGACAGATGCCTCCAAAATAGGTTGGGGGGCCCTTTACGAGGGCAGGCCTGTCTCCGGCTTGTGGTCAAACCCGGAGAAGCGCCTACATATAAACTGTCTGGAATTGAAAGCGGTCGCTTTGGCTCTCAGAGCCCTGCTCCCGTACCTGAGGGATGAGCACGTCCTAGTCCGAACGGACAACATGACGGTAGTCTCGCATATAAATCGTCAGGGTGGACTAAGATCGAGCTCCCTGCACTCGATGGCCAGGGAGCTCCTCCTATGGTCCCAGCGCAACCTGCGCTCGCTGAGAGCAGCGCATGTGCCAGGTGTTCTGAACCAGGGAGCGGACATGCTGTCCAGAGACAAAGTTCTCCCAGGAGAATGGTCTCTCCACCCCCTGACGATTCAGTGGTTATGGCAAACCTTTGGCAGAGCAGAGGTCGACCTCTTTGCCTCCAAGGAAAATACGCACTGCCCTCTCTTCTTTTCAAAGAGCACGGACGCGCTCGCCCAAGTCTGGCCGAGCCGCCCGCTGCATGCCTTCCCTCCGGTTGCGATGCTACCTCAGGTAATCAGTCGGATCAGGGAGGAGAAATGTGCAGTGCTCCTGGTAGCCCCACTCTGGAAAAACCAGACGTGGTTTCCAGAACTGATGCAGATGATACAATCTGCCCCATGGCCGATTCCACTGAGGCTAGATCTCCTCAGGCAGGCCAACGGGACGATCCTCCATCCCCGCCCCGATCTGTGGGCCCTCCATGCGTGGCCCCTCAACGGATTCCCGGGAACCTCCCCAGTGGAGTGTTGAGAACCATCACTGAGGCGCGAGCGCCCTCTACGAGGCGCTTATATGCCCAGAAATGGAAGGTGTTCAGTGACTGGTGCAAGTCCAGGAACCTGAATCCTGAGACATGCGAAGTACCGAGTGTGCTCGTTTTCTTACAAGAGCTTTTGGAGGCAGGCCGCACCCCCTCCACGCTCAAAGTATATGTGGCTGCCATAGCGGCATCACATGAACCGGTCGAAGGACACACACTAGGGAAAAACTACCTAGTTGTTCGTTTCCTGAGGGGCGCCAGGAGGATAAATCCCCCACGCCCCCCCTCGGTGCCGATTTGGGACCTGGCCACGGTCCTGGACGCACTTAAGCGTGCCCCGTTCGAACCCCTCCGAACTGTGCACCTTAAACAGCTCTCGCTCAAAACTGCTCTCTTGCTGGCTCTCGCCTCGGTCAAGAGAGTGGGCGACCTGCACGCGCTGTCATCAAGCGCTACCTGCCTGGAGTTTGGACCTAACGACAACAGGGTTGTCCTCAGGCCAAGACACGGGTATATTCCTAAAGTGCTCTCTACTCCTTTCAGAGCACAGGTGATATCTTTGGCCGCGCTATCGTCCCCAGCAGACAAAAGTGACGCTAATTTACTCTGCCCGGTCAGGGCACTCAGAGTATATTTGGAACGTTCTGCCCTGTTCAGACAGACAGAGCAGTTGTTCGTATGCTTTGGCGGCCGCACTAAGGGTCTGGCTGTGTCAAAGCAAAGAATATCGCGCTGGATAGTTGATGCTATAGCGCTGGCTTATGAAGCCAAGGGCCTTCAGTGCCCCTTGGGCATCAGAGCTCACTCTACGAGAGGCATGGCCTCCTCGTGGGCGTGGTCGAGTGGGATACCCATTCAAGATATTTGTGCGGCTGCAGGCTGGGCCTCACCGTCCACATTTATCAGGTTTTATAACCTACAGGTCCCCTCATTGCACTCTAACATACTGTCGGTCTAACTATGCATAGGCTGGGGTGTGTACATGCTGAGCATTGTCTCCTCCCTCATAGAATCACATCTTTGCATCTGATGTGGAGGATTTTTCATACATGACAGTACATAAAAATGTGCTTGTGTGTGTCTTTGGAGGCCCTTTGGGCCGTTCCACGTTGTCCCTTTATAAAGCCCGCCTTCGGCTGGCTCGTTGGATAATTACTTCGCTCAAAAGCTCAGGCACCGGCCTCCGGCTTAATAGAAGCGAAGTCAGCACGCACGGCGTTTTACATGGCGTTCCCATAGCGTAAGCATTACGCAATAGGAGAGACCTCTCGAAAGGGAACGACTCGGTTACTAACGTAACCTCGGTTCCCTGAGAGGAGGGAACGAGTATTGCGTAATCTGCCGTGCTTGTGCTTGGTCAATTTGCTTCAGTCGATTGAACCTAAAGAACTCAGACGACGGGGCGCCCAATATATAGCCCTTGGCCACGCCCATCTTGGCGGGCTCTGACGCGCGTGGACGCGAAGCACGCCCATTGGAAGCGGGTTCAGAGTCGCCCCGTCATTGGTTCGTGCAAGTTGCCGCAGCACAGCCAATGACCGAGCTGCCTCGCTCATTGCTGTATGCTGTGCAGCTGCAATGCGTTTTACATAAAGACTTCAATATTTCTCGAGAAAAGGAGTTTTCCCATAGCGTAAGCATTACGCAATACTCGTTCCCTCCTCTCAGGGAACCGAGGTTACGTTAGTAACCGAGTCGTTTGCAGTATCAAGCATCATAACGAGCTGTTTTGTACAGCTAAAAATAACATTTAAGTTACAAATATGCATGCTCTAATGTTGAAAATAAGTTAGATAGGAATAGCATTCTAGCACACTCATTCTATTTCTATAATATGGAATGATCAGGAAAAGTAGATGGTTAGATTAACCTAGACATCCAGGAAAACAAAGAAAAAAGAAAGCAAGGGATAAAAAAAGAAATAGGAAAGAGGATGGTTAGAATGGCCTGTAACTGGGCTCTCTCTGAAACTCTGAGCTGGATCCCACTGTGGTGTGTAGGGTAATGTGACCCAGTTGACCCTGCAGAGCTACAGCAATGATCAATAATAAATGAATGTAATTTCATCAAACAATGACAGCGCATACAGAGCTTTCCTTTCTCTCTCTGTATGCCTGAATGTCCATTTATACTGCTCCTTATAGACCACACATAAGCGCCAAGCAGGTGTGTTCTTTGTGCACACACAGGCAAACCGACTTTCCCCTCTTTCATCTCTCTTGCTGCCCTTGAATGCAGAGGTAAGGCCTATTAATCCTGTTATGCAAATGAAAGTGATAAATTCCTCAGTTTTCCATGCATACAATTCCCAGCCTCCCCTAGTCTCCCCTGCTATTCAATTAACACAAGGCTGGATGGGGGTCCGTGGGGGTAGCGCCAATGTTTCAGTTCGGTTTTAGTGGCAAAGCACCGGCCATGACAGATTGGTACATTCCCCCAGCAAACAAAAACACTGTACCAACCATTTTTCTTCTTCCCAAGGATTTTGGACCAAACACCAGAAAATGCAAACACAAATATATAGGCTATACCCCCCCATTAACTCAGCGTCTCAATATAAAGAAGAACTACTTTATTTACACAACCATGATTGTACATGTGATTTGTTTTGGTTTAATTCTCTGAATTAAAGTATTTCAACTTCAGTAAAAGTTTTTAACAAAGTAAAAGTATTTTAACTTTCAAAAAACACAAGTAAAAGTGACGACACCTTTAAAAAGCTATTTTAAAACACAGATTATATACATACAAAGACACTTATTACGTGAAAAAAAAAAAAGAAATCTCACTTGGTAGAGAATGGCACTAGCAATGCCAAAGTTATGGGTTTGAGTCCCCATACAAATAATAATAAAATTGTAAGTAGCTTTGTTTGAAAGTGTCTGCTAAATAAGCATCTCTCTACTGTACCACATTTTATACCACATCTAGCTTTACAATTCTTGTTTATTATGAACATTTGTCATTGTGGTAATACTAATATTGCTGTTTCCTTTGTAAGTAATGCTTTATGTTTTTCCTTAATTGTAAGCCACCTCGAATAAAAGCATCTGCTACATCAGTAAATGTAAAAAAACTGTAAAACAGTAAGCTTTTAAATTAATATTTTCCTCTCACAGCCTCATGTCTGTAACACTGAACGAGGGTGTGTGCTGAGGATTTGAGGTTTAAGTTCATATCTCTCATTTACTGTATACTAAAGCAAACTTTACTGTACTAGAGCAAAGCCATGCACTCATCAGTCTTTCATGTGGTTTGTGATTTCAGTGAGCCGCAGATAGAGAAAGAGTGAACGTAAGAATAAGACTTCTTACTAAAGGAATGTACTGTAGTATCTCTCTTCCCTCCTCTCTCTCTCTCTCTCTCTCTCTCTCTCTCTCTCTCTCTCTCTCTCTCTCTCTCTCTCTCTCTCTCTCTCTCTCTCTCTTTCTCTCTCTCTCTTTCTCTCTCTCTCTCTCTCTTGGCACGACTCTAGCAAAGACCCAGATGGTCGTCACGGTGATTCACCATGTCATGCTGTCTGTTGCCGGGCAGCACAGTAGAGTCTAAGCCCATAGTGATGGTGGTGTGTTTGTGTGTGTACGTCTTTATTTTTGCAATCAATTTTGCATTGAAATACCAGTGTACAGTGAAGTATTGCTTCATTGAAAAAGGCTAGACTGTTGTATGTTCAGTAAACTGTATTCATTTTAATTGACATTTAATAAGATGACAACTAAAATATATAATATTATGGAATGTGTTACATTGAAAATAATGGTAAAAAAAAAATCACACAAGATCCTGGTAAGCTGTATATATAGGGCTCTAGGTTCATGTATTGATACATTTAACAGCAAAATTGTGGAAATGTTTGACATGACAAAGGTAACCTTTGTTTGAGGAGACATTAACATTGACCTATTGAATGTGCACAAATTACAAAAGCATAGAGACTTTACAGATACTATGTTTAGTTCTGGTCTTTTTCCCACTATCCTAAAACCATCAAGAATCATAACCAATAGTTCCACATTAATTGACAATATATTTACAAATGCAGTTGACAGCAGAATAGAAAGTGACCTCCTCATAAACGATATAGGTGATCATCTCCCTGTCTTAACTACACTGCAACACTTTTTTCAGAATAAAAATACAAACAAACAAGAAGCATATAGTCTAAAACGACTCAAAACAGCAACATCCATAAAAGCCTTTAAACAAGAAGAAAATATACAGACTTTGAATGAAGTACTTAGCAAATGATCCAAATGAATCTTATGATAAATTCTTGTCTATTTTTATCCACCTACTCAACAAACATTGTCCTGTGCGCATGAAAAGCAGTCAAAGTATGAAGACAAACCCTGGATCACTAAAGGACTACAAAATGCCTGTTACAAGAAAAATCTCCCACTGTATATGAACATTTTTTAGAAATAAGAACTAATAAATACATTTAAAAAGTAAAAAATCTACAGATTTTTAATGATGGCACTAGTTAAGGACATTATGACATCTGTTGTAAAACCATTCACCTATTTTTTACTTATCTCTCCAAACTGGTGTTTTCCGGACAACATGAAAGTTGCTAAAGTCATCCCAATCTACAAAAATGGTGACAGCCATTCACTCTCAAACCATAGATCAAATCTCTCTCTTTCCGCAATTTTCAAAAACACAAAAAAAACTACATGAAATAAGACTAGACAGTTTCATTTAAAAATATAAACTATTAAACGATCATCAATATGGCTTCCAAGTAAATCGATCCACAGAAATAGCTGTAATAGAGCTGGTTGAAAAACGATACTCGGTTACTAACGTAACCTCGGTTCTCTCTAGAGAGGGAACGAGTATTGCGTAAGTTTAGCTTACGCTACGGAAAGATTCATCTTCTCGAGATACTGAAGCCAAAAAATTATCCTTAATTTTGTATTCCTTGTCAACGCAGTGCAGCAGCTAGCAGACCTAGAGCAGGCCATCTCGCGTGCTCATTGGCTGCCCTGCGGGCAACTGCTGCAGCCTACCAGTGAGCCCGGCGTGACGTCACGCCCAATGAAGGGCGCCCGCGCCTTCATAGCTTCACAGCCCGCCAGAATGGAAGTGGCTTAGCGTATAACACTAGGGGCTGTAGGCTGAATTCCCTGGTTTTCGTCGACTGAAGCGAAGTCGCTCGTGGCGCAAGCACGGCCGGTTACGCAATACTCGTTCCCTCTCTAGAGAGAACCGAAGTTATGTTAGTAACCGAGTATCGTTCTCTTAGGAGAGGTTCTCTCGTATTGCGTAAGTTTAGCTTACGCTACGGGAACACTTTGTCAACGCCGTGCGCGCCAAGCATCCACATGAGACCCCGAGCTTTCAGGGGAACCCCATAAGTGGAAAAAATAAGGTGGCCAGCCACGCGGGCCATCACTTGTACATAAGCACACATAGGGAATACAGAGCAGCGCGCCGGTCTGTATAGGCACATGGCACATACCCTACTTAGTGCAGCTCAACCAGGAGAGCTGAGTCATGTGAGAGTGATCTGAGCAGGAGATCTGGGCAGAATACACCTCTCCTTCAGACTGACAACAGTTTAGCCTGCAAGGCAGGAACTTCTAGGTTATAAAACCTGACAAAGGTAGACGGGGAGCTCCAGCCCGCCGCTACACATATGTCATGGATAGAAATTCCACTGGACCATGCCCACGAAGAGGCCACGCCTCTCATGGAATGAGCCCTGATGCCCAGAGGGCATTGCAGACCTTTTGACGCGTAAGCGGCCGCTATAGCGTCTACTATCCATCTGGACAGGCTCTGTTTCGAGGAGGCGAGACCCTTGGTGCGCCCACCAACGAAACAAAAAGCTGTTCCGAACGCCTGAAGGAGGCGGAGCGCGTAATGTAAAACCTCAGCGCTCTGACAGGGCAGAGGAGATTCACATCACCTTCGCTGTCAGATGCTGGGAGAGCTGACAACGAAATAACTTGCGCTCTGAATGGAGTGCCCATCACTTTAGGGACATAGCCATGTCTAGGTCTGAGGATGACTTCCAGAGTCATTCGGTCCGAACTCAAGACACGACGCGCTGACAGACAGCACATGCAGGTCCCCTACACGTTTTACTGACGACAGTGCAGTCAGAAAGACGGTTTTCAGTGATAGATATTTCAACCCCACGGTGTCTAGTGGTTCAAATGGAAAAGCTTTCAGGGCCTCGAGGACCAATGAAAGATCCCACATGGGAACCGACGGGGGGGCGCGGCGGATTCATCCTTCTAGCTCCTCTAAGGAAGCGGATGGCCAACTCGTGTCTTACCAATGACTGGCCGTGCGTCGATTCTGCGAACGCTGCCACGGCCGCCACGTATACATTGAGCGTGGATGGGGAACTTCCCTTATCCAACAGCTCTTGTAGGAAGGTGAGCAGATGCGCCACCCCGCATGTCCGCGGTTCCAGATCTCTGTCGGTGGACCATCCAGAGAACACCGACCATTTAGACGCGTAGAGCCTTCTCGTGGAAGGGGCTCTAGACTGCGTGATCGTGTTGATCACTCCTTCTGGCAGGGCAACGAGTACCCGTTGATCAACCATAAATGCAGAGACCAGCTCTCTGGATTGGGATGCCAGATCGTGCCGCGAGCCTGAGAGAGGAGATCTGCCCTCACCGGATTCGGCCACGGAGCTGTATGTGACAGCCCTGCTAGTTCCGGGAACCAAATCTGATTCTCCCAACGCGGGGCTATGAGGAGCACCGAGTGGCGCGTTTCCCTGATTCTCTTGATCACCTGTGGCAACAGATAGACCGGAGGGAAAGCATATAGCGGGAGGCTGGGCCAAACCTGGGCCAGCGCATCCTCATCCTTTCGAACAGACCGTCGGGCATTGAGCGTTGTCTTTTGACACAAATAGGTCGACTTCCGCTCTGCCGAATAGGCGCCACAGTTTCTGGACCGTTTGGGGTGCAGGGATCATTCCCCTGGGGGAACGTTGTCCCTGGACAGTTTGTCTGGGCCGTCGTTCAAATGGCCAGGCACATGCGCCGCCCTCAGCGAGCGCAGGTGCATCGGAGACCAAATAAGGAGGCGTTCCGTCAGATTGCAGAGATTTCTGGATCTGACACCGCCCTGACGGTTTACATAGGATACCACAGACATGTTGTCCGAGCGGACAAGAACATGCTGGTCCTGTATGAACGGGAGGAAGCACTTCAGCGCGTTCTCGACCGCTATCATTTCCAGACAGTTTATGTGAAAACCCTTCTCCTGGTCTGACCACTGGCCAAAGGCCGGTCTGCCCTCGAACAGTGCGCCCCAACCCGAGTTGGACGCGTCTGACGAGATGACTTTACGATAAGAGATGGTTCCCATCATTACTCCCTGCTGGTACCAGTCGGCCACTAACCAGGGCTGCAGAGCTGCTATGCAGGCCTGAGTCACTCTGATTTTCTGGCCGCCAGACACCCGGCGGGACACGCGAGCATTCAACCAGCGTTGGAGCGGGCGCATGCGCAGTAGGCCCAGCTGGAGCACCGCTGCAGCTGATGCCATACAGCTCAACATCCTTTGAAATGTTTTCAAAGGGAGAAAGCTGCCCTTCTGGAAAGATGCGGCTAGGTGGCGAACACGGCGCGCGCGCTGTGTCGATAAACGAGCCGTCATGGTCACCGAGTCCAGTGCTATTCCTAAAAGGAAATTGACTGGCTGGGCAGTAATGAGCTCTTGGTCCAGTTGATTGTGAGACCCAAGCTTTCCAGATGACTGAGAAGCACTGTTCTGTGAGATAGCAGTTCTGTTTCTCACTGTGCCAATATCAGCCAATCGTCCAGATAGTTCATTATTCGCAGCCCCTGACTTCTCAGGGGGGCGAGCGCCGCGTCCATGCACTTCGTAAATGTACAGGGTGCCAGGGACAGGCCGAACGGCAGGACGGTGTAATGATATACCTGACCGTCGAAGGCGAATCTCAAAAATTGCCTGTGACGGGGTACTATCTGAATCTGAAAATAGGCATCCTTCAGATCTAGAGAAATAAACCAGTCCCTCGGGCGAACGTGCGTGAGGATTTTCCTGGTCGTAAGCATTTTGAACGGTCTTTTCGCAAGCACTTAGTTCAAATATCTCAGATCTAGGATAGGTCTGAAGGCTCCGTCCTTCTTGGGTACGATAAAATATCGGCTGTAAAAGCCTGACTCGCTCAGAGAAGGCGGTACCTTTTCTATAGCCCCTTTGCACAGCAGCTTTGCTATTTCTGCGTGAAGTAGGTGTGCTACTTACGCATTCACAATCGTCGCGGTCCGGGCTTGAAAGCGCGGGGGACGGCGAATGAATTGAAGTGTAGCCCTGCTTTATTGTGCTCAACACCCATTCTGAAATCCCTGGGATAGTTTCCCACGCAGCTATGTGAGCCGCTAGGGGGGAAATCGCCATTTGCGGGCTTGTGAAACTGAACCGGAGCCGAAAGCGCGGTGCGCGCGCTCTCGGTTCTGGGCAATGGCTGCTCGCTGAAAAGCCGAAACCGGCTGATTTATGTGAGATGTCCCAATCATAAGGGATGGGGAACAGTCTTTTGTCATTTTTTGACGCGCGAGCAGCGCTCCGGGCGGGAAAGCTTCCTGTAAGCGTGAGCGCGTGTGCGCGGGCACGAGACTTACAAGTGTATTTGATGCCCCGATCATAATGGATGGGGAGCGTTTTATTAATGCCCTGCGTTTTGTGATAACACTTAAACGCGCAGGCGCAGCCCGGGGGGAGGTTAGTGTTAGCAAGCGTGAACGCACTCAGGCGGGCACGAGACTTACATTCATAACCTGCTTTCTTTTGTGAAACTGACCCGGAGCCGAAAGCGCGGCGCGCGCGCTCTCGGTTCTGGGCAATGGCTGCTCGCTGAAAGCCGAGACCGTCTGATTTATATGAGATGTCCCAATCATAAGGGATGGGGAACATTCTTTTTTTTTTTTTTTTTCACTTTTTGACGCGCGAGCAGCGCTCCGGGCTGAAAAGCTTCCTGTAAGCGTGAGCGCGTGTGCGCGGGCACGAGACTTACAAGTGTATTTGACGCCCCGATCATAATGGATGGGGAGCGTTTTATTAATGCCCTGCGTTTTGTGATAACACTTAAAACGCGCGGGCGGAGCCCGGGGGGAGGTTTGTGTTAGCAAGCGTGAACGCACTCTGGAGGGCACGAGACTTACATCCATAACCTGCTTTCTTTTGTGAAACTGACCCGGAGCCGAAAGCGCGGCGCGCGCGCTCTCGGTCCTGGGCAATGGCTGCTCGCTGAAAGCCGAGACCGGCTGATTTATGTGAGATGTCCCAATCATAAGGGATGGGGAACATTCTTTTTTCACTCTTTGACGCGCGAGCAGCGCTCCGGGTGGAAAAGATTCCTGTAAGCGTGAGCGCGGGCACTAGACTTACAAGTGTATTTGACGCCCCGATCATAATGGATGGGGAACGTTTTATTAATGCCTTGCGTTTTGTGATAACGCTTAAACGCGCGGGCGGAGCCCGGGGGGAGGTTTGTGTTAGCAAGCGTGAACACACTCTGGCGGGCACGAGACTTACATTCATAACCTGCTTTCTTGATCGTGTAACAGAGCGGGCAGATAGTGGGCACAGACTTGTGGACACATTTCTTACATTCAACACTCGAGCGGCTTTTCTGCGCTTCATGAGAGTGTGCTCTGCGAGGTTCGGAGTGCTTATGTGTAGTGGTGAACACTGGGGCGTGGGCACTTTCATTACACGTACAACACCGACGGCATGAGCCGGACCAGACATTTTACTCATTTTGAGATTTTTCTGGGTCGCCGTGAAAGCGGCGTTTGTGTGCAGGCGAGAGGGTCAACAGACCGGCTCGTTGGCTGCTAATTGAACCACTGCAGTAGCCTGTTTGAAGGGGACTGACAGGGAATAAACTTAAACACGCACGTCTTTTCGGAGGCGATGTGTCTGTTAGTAAGCGTGAGCGCTCGTGAGCGGGCACGTAACTTACATTCTTAATCTGACATTATACTCACTTGAGATTTCTCTGGGTCGCCGCGAGAACGGCGGATGTGTGCAGGCGAGCGGGTTGCATTACCGGCTCGTTGGCTGCCAAATACACCACTGCAGTAGCCTTATCTAAGGGGACTGACATGGCGAGACATTTCGACGGCGGCGCGCAAGCCCGTCCGGGTCATGCAGAGAGCTCGAGAGGGCTCTGCATAACGCGCGAACGGGGACGCGAGGGCGGGGTAGCTCTCTTGTAACGTAAAGAGAGCTAGCCGCGTGCTCGGTGGTCGAGCAGAACTGGAACAGTGTTTGTACGAGGGCGCGCGCACGAGTAGTGGGCACGGGACCTACATGTAACACAGATGATGCCCGTCCGGGTCATGCAGAGAGCTCGAGAGGGCTCTGCATGACGCGCGAACGGGGACACGAGGGCGGGGTAGCTCTCTTGTAACGTAAAGAGAGCTAGCCGCGTGCTCGTACGTGTCCCTCGGCCTCATTCTCAGATGCGACGGCAGTGAGGCTCGTGAGCGGCAGCTGCGCGTCGGTGAGGAGAGGCGGGGGGGGTGTTGAAGGCTTCGAGTCGAGCCCGCAGGGTCGACAGCGGAAGCGATTCACAGCCGGAAGTGCGAGGCGTCTTAAAAAAGACACTCGCTGCTCTTTTAGAATAGGTTTTAGAATAGGTTTAAGCAAGGTAAAAGATACGTCGCCGGATAGCGTACCTCGCACTGATGGCTGAAGGTGGCGAAGACGGCCGGCTTCCTCAGCGCTCTCCTAAGCTGGCTGTCCGCTGTTCGACGGCGGCGGTGGCTTCTCTCAGATCCAGCGATGCGAAGAGCTCGCTGAAGAGACGAAAATCAGGGAATTCAGCCTACAGCCCCTAGTGTTATACGCTAAGCCACGCCCATTCTGGCGGGCTGTGACGCTATGAAGGCGCGGGCGCCCTTCATTGGGCGTGACGTCACGCCGGGCTCACTGGTAGGCTGCAGCAGTTGCCAGCAGGGCAGCCAATGAGCACGCGAGATGGCCTGCTCTAGGCCTGCTAGTTGCTGCACTGCGTTGACAAGGAATACAAAATTAAGGATAATTTTTTGGCTTCAGTATCTCGAGAAGATGAATCTTTCCGTAGCGTAAGCTAAACTTACGCAATACGAGAGAACCTCTCGTAAGAGAACTGACCTCTGCAATAGAAAATAAAAATGAATCAGTCGGAATTTTTATAGACTTGAAGAAAGCATTGGACACCGTCGATCACAAAATATTGTTAAAAAAACTGGAAAGATATGGCATCAGGGACATTGCACAAAGATGGATTAGTGACTATCTCAGGAATAGATTTCAGTTTGTGCAATTCACCAACGACAGGTCACAGCTACAGAGGGTCAGGGTGTACTCGATTAAATTGTGTCTTATTTGCAGTAGATACAACTCTATTTTGTTCTGATACAAATTTGGGACAGCTTCTGGACACAGTGGAAGCAGAAATGAAAACATTAAAAAAATGGTTAGATGTTATTAATGATAAATTTTCATTAAAAATATCAATAAAACTAAATTAATTTTATTTAGAAATAAAAAATAAATACAAATGTCCAGATCAGAATTTAAATGACTGAACTAGAAATGGTAAGTGAAACTAAATTCTTAGGTGTCATTATTGACCACGAGCTCAGTTGGAAAATCCACATAACCTACATAAAGTAAAAAAATTCAAAAACTCTGGCTATCCTGTCCAAAATAAAACACATTCTTGATTCAAAGGCTCTAAACATACTGTACCCGTCTCTAATAGTGCCATAAATGACATTGTGTTGAGATCTGGGGAAATATATACAAAACAACAATAAAAACCAATTGTTATTCTACAAAAACGCACAATACGAATTATAAATAAAACTCTAACCTATTAAAATTTAATGAGTTAGTAGAATTTAAAATAGCCAAAATAATGTTTAAAATAATAAACATCAGATGAAATCTACTCCTTATGAGCTCAGAGGAACACACATGTTCAGTAACCCACAGATCAGAACCAACGTCAAACAGGGATTTCTGTCTGTTCAGGGGGTTAAACTTTGGAATAGTCTCGATGATGAACTGAAAACATGTAAATCCATATGCAGAAATTATAAAAAATAAAATAAAAAAGATTATATTATACAAAGCTGAATGAATTAAGCTTATTTTTCTTTTAGTCATTCTTTATACGCAAGATGACTTTGGTGTTTGGTGTAAAATAAATTAAATGTAAAAAGGATCGGAGAATAAGCATAAGCTTCAGACGACACATTTTCGGTCAAGCAACTTTTTTTCTTTTAAAAATATTGTCTACATCGTAATTTAATTTTAGTTTCTGTTTGCTTGTAAATTGATTTTCTTATTTTTCTTTCCTTTGAAGTTGACCGTAACTAACTAACTAACTATCTAACTAACTAACTAACTAACTAACTAACATTCTGCTCTTAATGAAAGCAATCATTTGAATGAATACAAATCTTTAAAGTAGAGGGTCTCTCAAAAATGAAATCTTGTCATTATTTACTCACCTTCATGTTGTTCCAAATGCATATGACATTTCTGTGTTCTTTTGTCTCAAGAATATTCACATCTTTTTTTAATGAAGGTAAAGGAGGACAGGGCTGTCAAGCTGGAAAATAATTTCTACAATAGTATCATAAAACTGGTTCATATGACTAATGCATTATACTCCAAATCTTCTAAAATGAAAGGATAGTTTTGTGTGAGGAACAGACCGAAAGTGAAGCTGTTATTCACGGTAAATATACACTTGCCTGTTAACTGTTGTGACCAGATCATTGAGCTAAACTCAAGAATGAACAAATCCATCTGACAGGCTTTGTGAACTGGATCAATGCAGAGGTGTAACGAGTACCTGTAAGCCATACTTGAGTAAAAGTACAGATACATTAGAGCGAAAAACGACTCAGTTACGAGTTGCAAGTCAACAATTCAAATATAACTTGAGTAAAAGTCTTACCCCCGGTTTCACAGACAAAAGCCTAGTTCCAGACTAAAATGCATGTTTGAGCTGTTTTAACTGAACGCAACTTTTAACTGAACGCATGTTTATAAAACCTACTTAAATGTCCAAATTAAATTAAGGTCTAATACGGTCTGAATCTAAGCCCTGTCGGTGATTCCAGGCCTTACAAACAGTACTCAAAGGGAAAGTTTACCCAGAAATGAAAATTCTGTCATCATTCACTCACCCTCATGTTGTTTCAAACTTGTATAAGTTTTTTTCTTCTTCTGTTGAACACAAAAAATGTTGGTAACCAGACATTTGACGGTAGCCATTGACTTCCATAGTACTTCTTTCCAATGGAAGTCAATGGGGCCCATCAACTGTTTGGTTACTGACAAAATATCATCTTTTGTGTTCAACAGGACAATGAAACTCATACAGATTTGAGGGTTAGTAAACTTGTGCGTAAATGATGACAATTTTCAATTTTGGGTGAACTCTCCCTTAAAGTATTTTACTTATACTGAGTTTAGGCTCAAAGATGTACTAGTCCTCACACCTAGGAGACATGCCAGTGAAAATAAGAAAGTTGATTTGTGAGAAGACCAATCACATTTTTATTTTCTAAAATGAAAATAAAACTGAACACCTTAATATTGCAATAAATCAAGGTCGACGCAATCGTAAATGTCTCTTAAACGTCTACAAGCACTCAAGTCTCAGGTCTCTCCAATATAAAGAATAATTAAAATAATGTTAAGTAAAATAAAATAGTCAAAGCCTACTTGCACTGGACGTCATCGGCCTCATCACAGACTGCAGCCACATCCTTATGAAACACCTGCGATTCAGCACCTACCTGCTAATGAACACGCATTCACATAAAGTATAGCCTTGTTGAAAAGTTTGGGTGAGTAAGGGAAAAACGCACAATATATAGTGCCTTTATTGCCCTGTAGATTGTGATATCATCTCTTTGGCAGCAGAAATAAACTGTTGCAGAAAAAGTTAGTTGCCATGCAAAAGCATTACTCATAACAAATGTATTGAGTTAAAGAGTTCATACGTATTCAAGAATGTAGTCAAGTAGAGAGTAAACATTTCTAATATCTTTGATACTCAGTCGAACTACATTGAGCCAGAAAGATAGGGTACAACGGGGTTAAAGGCGTATTTGACTTTATTCTCTTTTATACCTCTAGATGGCAAAAAAATTCAGCTCTTCAGCACTTTTCTTAACTTCCGCTTTTGTTGATGCACGAGGAAATTTGGCTGATCCTTTAAGTGATCGTGGACAGCAATGCAAAGTTGACTCTGAGCTAATTTGATGGGGGTTTTTTTATGTTGTAGATTTATGTAGCGAATGAGAAGTGATAGCCTACAATTATGCTTATATTATTACTATATTTTGAGACAAATTGTTAATGATTTTCAGTTTTGTTCAATGTAATTAAAGCAACAGTTTTACAATAACGGAAGAATATGTAAAAGTGCGGTATTTGAGGTAAAATCCGCCCCTGCTGTTGGGGCGAAAGGCACAATAATTAACATGATAAAAAATAGCATAGCTAAAAAATAATTATTTTATTCATCAAAATAAACTAAAAATAGTACAAACTTTGCTAAAGTTATTGTTTTGAACAAGGATTAACTTAGACATTATTAAAAACACATTATTTTGCTAAAGTACTTGTATCAATACTTTGAGCCCTTTACCCCACACCCAAACAAACAAACCACTTTTATGATTTATTTTCACCCAAAATCTGTCGCTCCAATGTTCAATAAATAATTTTGGGAGTAGGAAAAAGCATATTTTTCTTAAAGGGGAACTCGCCAACTCTAGCTATTTCTTCGCTGATTTTCACTTTTGTTGATCCCCCTACAGCTGTGGGGCGTATATTTCACAACAATGTCGTAAAAAAAAACTCACTTGTGGCACCCTCCTCCCCCTTTCAACCGCTGCTCATGTGCATTTGTTATTATCGGAGCCGGCCAACTTTATCATGTGGAGCTATGTCTAAAGAGGTGGGTAATACTTTATACACATTTAGGGTGGCGTGTGTGTTTATGTCGAATTACCGTAAAGCGGTTTGTGTTTCTCGCTCATTCTCGCTTCTCACGAGACTTCCTATTTCCAACTTACTGGGGCGTTAGTCCTGATGTTGCAAGGTTGGTTTTCCGCCTAGGAACGCTGGGGGGAGCGGGGAAAGTCACCATTTTCACCGGAACAGGTTATTAAACCATCCAAATGATTTCTAAATGGTTTTATTTAGTTGAAATAGTTGCCAAATGCCCCTTTAAGGTGTCCCTTTAGCCCCATTGTACCTACTTAATACAGTAAATTAAGACATTTACCCCAATACTTTACACCACTGATCAACTGATTAGTTCAAAAGATCCAAATCAAAACTTATAGTTCTCAAATTGGCATTTTGGTGCTTCACAGCCACAGAAACAATCCAGAAAACATACAGTAGCCATGTGTTAACTTCACCTTCACTTAACTTCACCCAGAAATTCACCTTTTGTGTTCCACAGAAAAAAAGAAAATGTTGGCTATGTGTTGTATTTTGAGGGTTGATGAATACCGAATGTGAGTCCTTTTATATTGGATAAAGTAGGCTGTGTGGGGGGTATTTGGAGGTGTTGTTTTGTTTTGGTTTTCGCATTTTGGATAGACAGAGGCTGTGTCCGGATTTCAGAGCGATTCTCAATGGATTAGGGCTTTAGAGACCTGTGAGATGGGCAGATCGCAATAAGAGTTTTAGACCATTGTGTGTTGCATAAATGGGTGCAGTGTGTGGGGTATGATGGGATTGCGTGTGGTACTGTGAGGCCTATGGCCTGGTGTCAGACCTGCACCATCAAGCCGGGGGGCTGGAACTGCGCCAAGTCATGACATCATCTCCTGCTCCACGCTGCTCGGGGCCGCACACTCTGGAGCGATAAATCCTGCCCAGGCACTGGGCTGAGCACAGGCATGCAGGAGAATATGCCATTGTCTCACACACACACTCTCACAACCACAGCTGCTACAGTCAAATGACACGACGGCCTCCTTCAATGCAAGTCCCATTTCCAAATATTTATAGCCTATATAATAACCTCTTCTCAACAAGCTGCATGATTTGAGGTATCACTCATGCCCATAGCAAAAACGGCGTGGATTATGTGCCTAAGTTTTATACTTCGAGGTTTGTTTAAATGCTTGACTAGAGCAACCATAAAAGTAATTGTAAATATACCACTAATTACAGTTTAATGGTAATAATCTGCGTCCCTTTTAATAAGGCCATACTTTCACAGAAGTAAATAATGACTGAGGTCGATGTGCATTCCCGCAAAAGACTTCCCTTTCGCATTATGGCATATTCATTAAAATGCTAATAGGAGTTTTAATGATTTTAGCAGTTGAACTTTATAAACGCAAATACCTCTCTGGTCCAATATGCGTATGTGTGTTTCTTACATTAACACATCATCTGTTGCCATGGTGATTGAGCAAACAGTTTCCCTTGACCTGGACACTCCAAAGCAGTAATGTTAGCATGGAGGAGGTAGAGGTTCAGACCTTTCTTCAAAAAACATCCCTTTCTATCCGAGTTGTTGGCAAGCTCACTGATTATCCCTAAAAATAGTGTTACTTCTAAGTATATAGTTACATTATACTGTAAATATGAACTTGTGAAATTGTTCCAAAGAAAATGACACGGGCCAAAGAAATTGAATCAATTATTAAAAATGACACATATCCTGTCCTTGATTGTTTGAATTGTAAAACACTGTAGGCCTACAAAAAAAGTATGTATTTGCATCAGTGATCTTCTACAGAACTTTTTAAACCAATGGCCTGAACTGTAAATGCCATGTGACTAATCATTCTGGATACACAGGAAAATTACATTATGACAACATCGATTTGCTGATGGCAGCAAAAGAAAATGCATACAATCCACTAGTGACTATCCTGAGCTTTGATGTGAAGGCAGCCGACAAGGAAACATGTCCCATGTCAAGCCCCGAGGAGGGTAAAAGAAAACGAACACTGGTAAAACATCCACTATTTTACATTGAAATATTAACAGTAAATGTTTTCAAACAATTAAAATTCACAGCTAATTTTAAAAGGCCATCAATGAAGAATAACAAGGCAAAAACCATTACACCGTGTCTACACCAGCGACCGTTGACACGCAATTAATTTTGAAGCTGTCTACACTGGACGCGACAATGCAGCCGTTGCAAATCCATTTGTCCTTCCTATGAGAAGTATTGCGAATACTCAGAGTACATCATAAATGGAACGAGGCATCAGTTTACTCTCTGGGATTTGGTGCATCGCACCGCACCATATCTAGTGTAGACAACATCACTGATTATAATGGGTTCTATTGTCTTTTGTCACATCACGCCACTTGCGTCCGGTGCATACACGGTTAGAATAACTAGTAACATTATTTAAACTGCATTTGTCAATAGTGTGGTCAGCATCATGACATTACCATTCCAAAGTTTTGAGAACAACTTTTTTGAAAAAGTTTCAAAAAATATTACTGACCACAAACATTTATATATTTTTTTTCTTAAAATCATGTTGTTGTTTTTTTGTTTGTTTTTTAAATCCAGCTTTTCTGTGAAAAAAAAACAGAAGAGTTTTTTTGGCATGAGTATTTAAGTATTTTTCGGTTTATCAAACAACGTAGCTAATTCAACTGTTTTGAATGTGGCTAATCCAAAAAGAATTTTTATAATATAGTTTTTATCCTGTTAAATCATCGGCAGATTTCCAACATAATGACATTAATGTGAAATCCATGTCAGAATAAGAAAACAAACCCCCACGCTCTGTCCTTTTGAATTAATATAACAAATGTTGTTCCTTTGGCCTGCTTTAAACTTGACATCTTGGCACAGTTCATGTAAAATATTAAACTCTAATATGTTTAACCACAGCAATTCCTAAGTAATCTCCTCTCTGTGCTTTGAGACAACAGAGGTGATATATTACTGAATTTTTAATTTCAAGCATGTGTTTGATCAAACTGCAGGGTTAAACTCACACAGACGTTACGCTGCTCCTACTGGTCTGGATGCATTAACAACTCAGTGTTATTTGAGCAAACCTGACTGTGGCTGATTAGTAGACCTGTACTACCCATCCATCACAAACTCAAATGCACCACTGACCTAAATTCAGTGCTACAGGTATTGTGACTACTTGTTCAGGTACAATATACTTTTCAGCCACTTAAGAATTATATGGGATCAATAAAAAATAACTACTGTCTGAAACATTCCTTGTCTCATAGTAAGCATGGAGAACAGTCAGGGCTGTTGTTTGTAAAGCTCACCGCTGGGTGTTATTACATGTGCATTTAATATTGGGGTGTTAAGGTGAATAACACCCGGTGCAGAGCTGGCCCAATTATTCATGATCTAAACCTAACTGCTTGAGTTTGATTATAAAACATTTCTGCTGCAGCCCAAGTCTCAGGTGGAGGTAAAAAAAAGAGCGGGAGCTAGAGAACAGTCGCTGTCTGTTCCACAGTGCGAATTTCCTACCCCAGGGGACAGTAATGTAAATGGAGACATTAAGCAAAAAGGAAAGCCTAGTAATTTCATAGCATTAGTTTACTGCAAGTTCTAGTTTTATAGTGTTATCCTGATGTAGCAAATAACCAGCACACATGCAGCTCCCAGAACAATCAGTGCAACAGTTTCACACATTTATAGCTGATAGTATGATATTTTGAGTAATATGACCATATAAAACATTCAGCAGCACAATTTGCTTATTGTAGGATTTAGCATACGCAAGCAGTTTTACATTCGGCCCAAGTAGGAAAGGTAGGTAAATTTCAGTAGTTTTGAGGAAGCTACATTAGCTTGTCAAACAACAAGCTGCTCATAAAGTCAATGTATCAGAATGGCAATGCGTTTTATTCATCACATCTGAATAAGCTAGTCAAGGTCTTCAGAGATACTAGAAAATTGCAGGTAAGTGAGTTTGATCATGGTTTGAGCTAACTTTTGCAGTACAGTGGCCCTCCAGCCAATTTCAAAAGCTACAGAATTGATTCGCTACTTGAACTTTACTAACTTAATGTTTTTTTCTGTAACAAGAGAATTGTGCTGTTATCCTAATGGAAATAATCATAGTTTTTTTTTATTACAAAAAATATCGTCCAATAATTACAATATAAATTGAAAAAAATATTGTCCCCTTAATAACTTCAATGAGGTTAGCTGCTTTTTGTTAGTAGCTTGTAGTGTAAATAACTTTTTTTAAAACATCTTTACTATAGCTTAACTGTTTTAAGTTACCAACCACGGGTGGTGATGGCGCAGTGGACAAGACACATGCCTTTGGTGTGAGAGACCTGGGTTCAAATCCACTATGAGACACCAATGTGTCCCTGAGCAAGACACTTAACCCCTAGTTGCTCCAGAGGCGTGCGACCTCTGAAATATAGCAATTGTAAGTCACTTTGGATAAAAGCGTCAGCTAAATGAATAAATGTAAATGTTTTATATTATGAGTAGCTTGTTCCCTTTCCAGCTATTTTGATGGGTTGCTTTTTTTTTTTAAAGTACCCACAAACATTAATAAATCATCATGCATAACATTCGTATCTGTTTATGCTCTCCCAGAAACTGTTTCATATCAAAAATTGCATGTAGCTCCTTAATTGCATTGCTGAAGGTCCATCTGCAAAGACTTGAAGCCCTGGCGCCTCTGTTGGTTCTGTAACTCTTAAGCTAAAACTGCCTCGTTCCTCCCCCACGATACCTCCAGAGACTTGGTGTGCCCACAAAGCCCATCTGCATGCGAAACCACAGGCCCGTGATCTTAGCATGAATACATGGGGAAACAGGAGTCTATCCAATCCCTAAAGGCACAAGAGCGTCTTTTCTAGGATAAATACAGACGCTGCTAGGGGCTTTTAACATAGTTCGAGAGAGACACTGGGAGGCTGATGGATCCAACCTGTGTTCTCAGAAAGCACACAGCCATTTTGCAAAGCTACTCAAGCTTCATTCCCGTGAATGCCATCCGGGAGACGTATTGTTCGCAGCCTCCGTCTGTCAGAACGCTCCCTGTTCGCCTTCTGCAGCTGGAGAGCATATTTCATACTTCTGAGTGCAAGAGGAGAAATGCAGGAGGGAGAGATGGGGAAAAATGCACACAAACAAAGAAGAAGAGGAATATACAACAAAATCCCCCCCTTTGGACCGAAGGCCCATTCACTGCATATACAATATGACGGGTAGCTCAGAAAGTCTGCTTCTCTGTCTCACTAGGGCCCCTCAGGGGAGACTATTCTCTTCATCTGCTTCAGGCTTAGGACAGGCAGCGAGAAGAGGGGGAGAACGACAGGAGGCAATGGCTCGGAGAGCCTGAAGAAAGGAGAGGCCCACTGTAAACAGAATATGTAGATTCCTTTTAGGGCTGCTGAAAGGGTGAATCGCTCCAAAGGCTTGCAGATAGCATGGGGTGCCTAAACTGCAGGTAAAAGGTTTGGACATGGTTGCTGCAGTAACGTGTTACGTAAGTTCTCCGTGATGAACCTAAATCTGTCTAATTTACATGTAAGTGAGACCAGGAGAGAAAACCCAAGTCTTGTGTTGGTAAAGCTTTCATAGTTCAATACCCAAAAATTGAAATCCTTCACTCAACCTCATGTCGTTCCAAACCCATATGACTTTCTTTCTTCAGTGGAACACCAAAGGGGATGGTGCTCTCTTCCATACAAAGAAAGTGAATTGTGACCAATCAGGCTAAAAAGTAATCTATCTCAGATGCTATATGAAAAGTCTGGAATTTACAATGTTTTTCACTGAAAGTCTTGCTTGACAGCAGTGGTCACCATTTAATTTTCATTCTATGGAAAAGTACTGCTTGGACATTCTGCCTAACATCACCTTTTGTGTTTAACAAAGAAAAAATGTCATCCATGTTTCAAAAGACATGCAGTGAGTAATGATGAAGAAAATGTACACTTTTGGTGAACCATACCTTTCATTGAGTACTTAGTTCGACTACATTCCTTTGAGGATCAACTTTACCATAATTTTTCTTAGGATAAATAAAAAAAGACATAGATCAGAAAAATGTTGACATACAGTGATTGAATAGAACTATTAAATTAATGTGGATAGCATAGGCAAAATAATTTGGTCTTGGTAGAAAAGAATTTTTGATTGCAAACTTTGTGGTTAAAGTTGGTATGGTTTATGGTTTAAGGCACTATTGAAATGCTTTCTGAAATTATGTGACATACAGAACAAGAATACCAGAGTCTTACCCGCATGCTTAAAGTGATAGTTCGTTCAAAACTGAAAACTGTCATCATTTACTAATTTTGTTACCTAAAACTGTATGACTTTCTTTCTTCTGTGTAACACAAAATATATTTTGACTCTAAATGTACAGAAAAACACAAAAACAAAATCACAAAATTTTTCGAAAAACAAAAATTTCAAAACCTCTTCCACAGTGTTCCACAGAGGAAACAAAGTCTTACAGGTTTGGAACAACATGGAGTTTTTGAGTGAACTATCACTTTAAGTAAAATCCAACCACATAGCTGCCTAAGAGATGTGACTGAAATCTCAGAAACAAAAGTAGGCTAATCTATGTGATATTTCTGATTTCTGATATCTAATCTTTATGATATTTCTGTCCTAGGGTATAGTGAGAGAGTGGACAAAAACTCGTCTGTTCCTCCGTGGTGTATAAGAACAGAACCAGTTGAATGTCTATGACACCTGATGTGATGCCCCAGAATCAGTCACGCTGTCAAAGCCCATCTACTCCAAGAGGAGCTCTGCAGAAACCCGATATTTATTACGTTTATGGACTGAGGAAAGAAACTTTTCCTCAACACATCTTTACTGCTCTCCAGGCCCTACACCTGCCATCCACACATTGCATAGTTCCTGCTACTTGTCAGCGGTGCAGAGAATCCCTAGAGATAAATTCATAGCTGTCTCGAATAATGTCATACACACGCACACACACAAGCTCTTGCACATGGAGCCTCTGGAAAGTGTTTAGCCCTGGTAGAATCCCATATGTTATAATGTTTGACTTTAGATTGTACTTTAACCATTACATCATATTTGAAATATGTGAGCTGAGCCTTTACATCTCTCCCCTTTCCACCTTCCTGGTCTCCTCATCTCCGTCATTCCTTCTCAGCACACCTGTGGGCACGTATTTCCCTAGTAGTCGATGGGAGAAAGCTTTTCCTTTCAGACTGTTTTAAGGAGGCCTTTTCTCCTGTGTCATTGTGAAACTGCTCTCCCCCAGAGACTCCGACAGGCAGGGGGTTTTGGGGCCAGATTTACACTGAAGCTATTGTATGTTTACCTATTAAGCTAGTTTATGGGGGGTATATTGTTTTCTCTGATGGATTCCAGAAATGGGCATCGCCAGGAAAAACAAGGCCCGACATAAAAACAGATTTATTAATGAGGACCATGCATATTTCCCCCCTTAAGGAAACAATTTTATATCCCAACTCCCAAGAAAACATTGTGCACCTTTCAAGGTAATTAATGCTGCCTTAACGGTTACAACAGAAGGGATATACAAACCTGACTTGTTGAACTTTTTCGTTGTGGAAACCACCTGAAGCAGTTCTGGATATTTACAAATCTTGTCATTGACACTGTGGAACATTAGAAACAGTGTAATTGGAAAAGTGAATAATTGTATTGAAAATAAACATAGTCATCGCCACATGATCTAAATTTTGCTCGGAGATATTTATTCGCTTTCTGGGCTTTGTTTTGTTCATCCCTTGAGCTTGTCTGTTTAAAAATAGCACTTATTCAGAGGGTAGATGATTTGAGAGTGCTCATCCAATTCAATAAATATGTTGAATGACGTTTAGTATTTATACAATGAAACTGCTTTTTAAAAAAGTTGTGCTCATTTTAGCTGTTTTGTACATGATGTTTTACATTGTACATGTATAACTTTTCAAAGTTTGTACATGATGTGGGTGTTTGCCAGTGCTTTGCTTTACAGTAACCATCAAGCCTGTGCACCATTGAGAATTGAATTAGGAATACTTTTTATACTCAAAGTAAGCAGAAATTGGTTCAAATAAAATAACAATTGTAAAAGTGTAATTTTTAACTAAGGAAGAATTGTTAAGAAAAAACATCATGGCTTGACAAAAGTAGTTTAAACATTCTTAGAATTGTTTTATAGACATTATAGAAAGAAAGAAAGACCTGCTTGAATTTACATTTAATTTCTGTTTTATTTTTATAAATTAAACATTTATAAAAACAACTATTTGTTGTATATATATGTATATGTATATATATATATATATATATATATATATATAGAGAGAGAGAGAGAGAGAGAGAGAGAGAGAGAGAGATGTGTGATTTTGGTTGGAAATGAAAATCAGGTTGTCGTCAGAACCCAATGTCAGACTGACATCAACCTCCAACGTCGCACACACATTGGGAAGGAAAATCGGGCTGACTTTAGAATCCAACGTCAGACTGACGTCAACCTCCAATGTCTGTCCAAAATCGGGTTGACGTCAGAACCTGACGTCACAGTGACGTCAACATCCAACATCGGCATTAGACGTTGAGCTGACATTGAATTTTGGTCACACGACGTCGCAACCAAAATTTAACCAAATATCAACGTCCTATGACGTTGTGCGCCTGCTGGGAGATACAGACATGGTTTTTATAAATATTTCATTTGCATTTGTTCATTAAATTTTGAATTGTGTTTATCAATGCTGTAGCGTTCGGGGTGGTTGATTACATGCTCAAGTCACAAAAAACATTTGTCCTTTCGTTTGACATTGTCCTTGCGTCTTTCCTTTAATTTATGTTTATGGTGAAACAGATGGAAATCAACAGATGGTAATCATATATGACACATCTTTCCGCATTTAAACTACACAAATTGAGTTAAAATCCATGTAAATAGGGCAGCCTACTGTAAAAAGATAATACTCAAGTGCAAAAAGAGAACTGTGGACCAATGGTAAAAATTCAATTGGACGTGATTCAAAACCAGTAAGAGAATTGAGCATCAGCATGTCAATTGCAACGGGTACAATAAATAAATAAATAAATAAAAAAACATAAAAGACAAGTGTTCCTTGTAGTCAAAGTTTACTTTAAAAGGTACTTAGTAGAACTGCAATGTTTTAACGAAGCAATGAGTCCTTCTCAAAACTGTCTCTCTAACCAGACACACCACTAAACTGAATACAATCAATAATGTTGTCTTATAATCTCAGCAATTCCATACGTATAGATTGAGCTCTAGTGGGTTGCTTTCAGTAAATCATTACATAAATGTTTAGC
Source organism: Siphateles boraxobius (assembly GCF_051911475.1). Taxonomy (NCBI): domain Eukaryota; kingdom Metazoa; phylum Chordata; class Actinopteri; order Cypriniformes; family Leuciscidae; genus Siphateles; species Siphateles boraxobius. The sequence continues at coordinate 26,952,751 of NW_027509219.1, forward strand.
GATATTTGTACCATACTGAGCTGCCTTCTGTTTATGGTCTACTCATAAATCATTAAGTACTTGAGTGCTTTCTGTAATCCATTACATTTCATATCGTCACTGACAATTAACGTAGCATGATCTCCGTTAGCTAATGCTCTTTTGGGTTGAATTCCCCAGTGTTGCAGCCGAAGAGTAGTGAATTCTGGGTAAATATTCCAGACTCAGACATATACAGGTGGGCATCCGCTGAAAGGCCATTGAGCAGGTTTGCGGGGCGGGTGTAGCGAGGTCGCAAAGCAACGCTAATGAGGTATTTAAACTTCAGCTCTCCCACTGCGGCCAATCTTAATGAACACAGCCTCTAAAGTCCATAAATTTGAACCCTTCAAAAGAGCTACAGCACGTTTAGCTCAAACGTCAATCACTGTACATACTCAGTATGAAGTCATCGCAATTGTGAGAACCTTTTCTCTCAATGACCCTTTTGTTTAGCGGAGAGGTTCCCTAAATTAATTGGATCAATGATTAAGAGGTAGGCCTTGCACTCCATTGAGCAGAGACAAAAGTGGCATGGAGACGCCTATGCAAGGATCAGTCACAATCTGACACTTGAATCAGGCAGACAAGAATGGAGGGCATGGACATAGCAGACTGTGTGCGGTCCGTATTGAGCCCTCCGCTCTGTCCGACACAAGTGTTGAGTGTAAGATTCACAGCTCTTAAAAACAATATGATATTGATTTGTAAAAGTAACAGTATGTGAGGGCTTTTCAAGCACAATGGACTTTTTCTCTTTTCAACCAGGAGAATTCATCAAGAACAGAAAGGTGACTAAAGACTCGACCGCCATCCACTGTGCCTGTGTGTCGAAATAGTACAGCTGGACTTTGTGGAAAGATGAATTTGAAGACACAATTCTATTTACTGCATCCTGTCTGACATTTTCTGTCTGTCTCTCTTTTCACTTTCACCTGACATTCTACTTTGAATTGCAGTCTTACTTCTTACCCGTTCTTTGCTAATAAAACTGCAATGTATGTCGATACCTTGAGTTGTCTGTGGGATTATTTGAAATCAAAACAAAGCTCTTGATATTATAGGATCTTCAGGTCAACATATTAGTTTCTGGGTTCTTTAAAGCTTTAAAATGTTTTGATGCCAAAGAACACCAATGACCATGTGCGGGAAATATCTTAAAATATCCTTGAAAGTAAATAGCTGCCTTTATAAAGACCCATTTATACTATAAAAACAAATATATATATAAAAATATATATTTTGGAAAATATGTATTTATTTATGCTATAAGTTTGGGGAGATTTTTTCTTTTGAAAGAAATTAATATTTTTATTCAACAACGGACGATTAAATTGATCAAAAGTGTCAGTAAAGACATTTATACTGTCACGAAAGATTTCTATTTCAAATAAATGCTGTTCTTTTGAACTTTCTAAAGAAATATTGGTTACACTTTATTTTAAGTTGTCTGTGTTCCAGTGTAATTATACATTTAAGTATTGTGTAACAATAAATATCTACATGCACTTGGGTTAGAATTAGGGTGTGGATAAGGTTAGTTGCATCATACATCATTTATAGTTACAGTATTACTACAGTAACTACATGCACGTGTAACATGGACACTATAAAATAAAGTCTTACCGAAATTGTATGCAGCACAGTCATTTTCCACATTGATAATAATAAGAAATATTTCTTGAGCACCACATCAGCATATTAGAATGATTTCTAAAGGATTACAATATTACTGTATTAAGTTTACTGTATTTTTATCAGCCTTGGTGAGTGTAAGCAACCTGAAAAAAACATACGATAATTAGAGAAAAGTAAGCATGAAGGTCTAACCTTAAACATGCCCGTTACTGGGGCCATAAGCCGATCGAATGAAAATGTACAAATAAGATTGTATGAATTCAAATTAATTAGCTAAAAAAAATTTTACTATCCCTATTAGTGTATTTCTTGGTAACACTTTATTTCGATGGTCCACTTCAGACATTCTACTATCTATAAGTAACTTTGCAACTAGAGAGTAATAGTAGATTGTCTGCTTAATATCTGCTAACACTTTATTTTGATGGTCCTGAACAGTTATCCACTGACTATAACTTTGCAACTATGTGTCAACTTATTGTACCAACCCAAACCCTAACAACTAACCCTAACCTAATACTCTACTAATTCTCTAGTTTAATGAGAAATAGTTTATATGTAGTTGCAAAGTTACTTCAGTTAGTAGAATGTCTAAAGTGGACCACTGAAATAAAGTGTGAGCTATTTATTTATGTTTTTTTTTTTATTCTCTGAAATTTCCTTGCAGCCCCTAATTTGAAAACCTCAGCTTTAAGGTCCCTGTCCATATAGGCGGTCATCTACTCCATTTCCAGCATCAATTTCCCTTGCTCCCTCAAAACTGCACTGCTCCACACTACAAACACATAGATACAGAATTATAAAAGTCTAGTGGGTTAAGTATCAACACTCTTGTAATGTCTCACGTTTGAAGGCGGTAACTAACTGCATAAACAAGGATAACTTTACTTAGCTGAATACACTTGTTTAGTTGTTCTTGGTTAACACAATTCAAACCTGAGTTGGCAGCGCATGCTGTGTGAGTGTTGAAGGAGGAAAGATGTAGGAACACGTCGGTGCCTCTGTGTGCCCTAAGGCTGATAAGTCTCTCAGTGATTAATTTGCTCTCCTTTTCCCATGAGCACTCTTAATTATGCACTGCTTTTCCAGTCTGGATGACACGCACTCCAATAGCATCCTTTGATGTGAAACTCCAAAGTGTTTCATGACACAACCCAACTATGGAAAATGACAGTTAAAGATAAAGAATATACAAAACAAAACAACAAACACATAAGCCAAAACACTCAATACGGAAAGCAAAAAGGAAATGGCAAAACCAATCCTGTAAGACAAAAATCATAAAAACAATATTCATAATATTAAAAAAAAATGAAAAAGGTTTTCCAATTTAGTATGGAATGTGATTAAAAAATGTCTAGCCATATCGTTGACATAGTTTAAAATATTGCGTTTGACTTGATTAACTTCATGAGATAAAATACATATAAAAGTTTAAAAAATATTATGTATTTAAATTACAAGCAGTTACTTAGGAATTTAATAAAACCATTATGAATTAGAGATGTAAGTGACTGAAGGGTAGAGTCAGTGATTACTGCATTTTGCTGTATTATGTTATGCTATTATGTTAGAATATATATAACAACATTTAATTTATATAATATCAGGGACAAATGGGGAAAGATGATGAGCCTTCGGTTAACTTCAATTTTTCTTCTTTGACCCATGTAAAAAAACAAAAAAGGTGGCTATGATTAGATGCGAGTTATTTTTAGTCTCTGTGCTGACTCTAGTTTGCGCATTATTCAGGGTGCAGATAGGAGGAGGTGATAATGGTGTCATTTGTGTCAGCGGCTTTATTAGGACCCATAAAGGGAACCCAGGGGCAGGGTGACTCGGTAGCGTGTTTTTCAGAGAGGTGAGAGTAAAAGCGCAGCAAAATACATTTCCCCAGCTGCCATTTTCTTCACCTGGGCAAAGGACTGAATTGAGTTTGATTGCGGATGGCTTATTAAGGGGTAAGGGAGAATCAAACCGAAGCAAGCCACACATGGATGCAGAGAAAATGATCTATTACAGATACAATCAATTTGCACAAAGTAGTTTTTCAAAAACTTCAAAAAATATGCATTTAATAATTACAAAATATAATTAAAGTGGGCCATTTAGTGAAGATACAGTTGAATGGTTTAGTTATTGATTCATGCATTCATTAGAAAATCAAATGTTTATCATCCTACCTTGCAGTGGCGTCATGCCCATTCAAAGTGAGGGGGCACGTGCCCCCTGAGAATTTTCCTCCCTGATAATTTTTTTGTCACAACTTTATTCCTATTATGCTCCATAATTACCAGAGCCTATAACGACTCAAATGTATTCTTCTGGATGTGTAATAAATCGGTCAGCATCAGCCCGCCCCTTTTTCCTAATATGGTGTCTGTGTAGGCCTATATCAAATCTAGAGCGCTACGCGCGTAGCGCTCTAGGATCTTTGCAGTGTATGTTCAAGCAACTCACTCGTCTCGAGCTGGCAATGTTTACAGATGGTCTTGAAGTGGTAAGTGGGCAAAGCAACAAATCGGCATTGAATTAGTTATCGGATGATATTAAAAGGTAGTGGGATTATTTGTGGTTGACCTGGAAATTTTAACTTGATCAAAAAGCTATGGATTTGATATTAGCTGCGAATTCAGGGCATTAACTTAAGTTGTGACAGTGTAACGTTATCGATAGCTAGCCTAGTCTAACCGTAAACTAGTTGGCTAACGCTACTGCCTGCCATACAAAGCCAATAAGCCATAGTAGGTTAAATGTACAAGTTACAAGTTACTAGCTTTTCTTTTAGCTCATAAATTACTCTTTACAAGTTCCTTATTTAAAATATAATAATGAGCAGTGTAACTACAGTATTTCAATGATACTAAAGTAATGTAACATATTACATTTTATTTGATTACTTTTTTTACATTTCTGTCAAATATTAACCAATTTCAAATAAACGGGGTAGTGTTAACCTTATTCAGCACTGAAATCTGTAAAACTTCTTTCAAAGTCCTTCATCACATATTAATATTAAAATAACTTAATTTCAGAGCACCACAAAGTCAGACCACAGCACCTTTATGTACCTTTAATGTAAGATCGTTCTTAGGTCACATACCAATTTAAAATCATAACATAAAAACTGCAATGGTACTGTTTTTAAAATCATGTGTAGTAGGCCTAAGTGTACAGTAAGTGTGTGTGTAAACATGCTTTAATGAAGTAGACTTCAAAAGCTTTTGAATTTGAGCTTACAGTTCTTTCATCAACCTGTCTTTTACTTAAACTTACAAAATAGATACTTTAACTTAGTCTTCAGATAGAGGAGGGTTGCTGCTAGCTCCGTTAAGGTATTTCTGTCCCTCCCAAACTGCATTGAAATGGTATGTTTAGCAGCCAGAATTTAAAAATTTTCCCCTGACCCCTCCTAACATGATCCATATCACCCGTCAGAAAAAATTGCAACGTCTCAGATTGTGCCCCCCCCCCCCCCAGAATTTTGGCTTGCATGACGCCCCTGCTACCTTGGACCCCTAAATGAGTGCTAGTTTGTGTTGTAATTAGAGTGATAATTGGTTGAACTGCCTCTGTGTAATTGGTTAGACTGATCTCTGTGGACCTGTGTGCAAACAAGGACAAAGAAGAAGAGAGAACGAGATAGAGTCCAGAGGGATGTGGCCCATATGGCCTTCATCATACAAGCGTCAGCATTTATCATACAACAAAAACAGAAAGAGCACAAAAGAAAGCACAAAAGAAAAACAAACAGAACCATACAGCCAAAAAGAATCAGTTGTGCGCTATTCCAATTGTAATTCCAATTCGAATGAAATTAAAATACATGCAAGTGTACTATGGAATCTTCTGATACTTATTTGTTTTTAGAAGATGTGTGGTTGTAGCTCATTGAATATATTATATAATTAAACATTTAAATAATGTTTATTTTAAAAAATTCTCTCAACATTAGGGGTGCAACCGATCAAGAAATTCACGGTTCTGATCATATTACTGTTTTTAAGTTACGGATCGGGTTATTTTTTGGATCGGCAAAGAAAAGAAGGGGGGGGGGGGGGGTCCAAGAAATGTAACTTTGCTTTCCATTTACTACTTAAAGAACACTTTTATTCGATACCCCATCAAAAACTACTAACCTAACTAATGAAGTTCAATTTTATTGACAAGACAAGTGAACAGTCAGCAATAAAATAAGAACAAATACACAAATTACAAGCATAGATAAATACATTAGATCAAAGTTACAAATTCTAACGGTACAATATATGGTCTAACAGTAGTATTCAGGTACAGAAATTTAATAATTAAGTTTAGAATAACACTGCATAGTGTTCACTGTATAAATTAAATATAGATTATTCTTTGTTAAAGCTGGGTTGAAAATTCAAAAATGAAAATTCTGTCATTAAAGGAATAGCTCACTTTAAAATAAAAATTACCCCATGATTTATCCTCAAGCCATCTTAAGTGTATATGACATTCTTCTTTCAGACGAATACAATCAGAGTCATATTAATAAATGTCCTGGCTCTTCCAAGCTTGATAATGGCAGTGGATTGCAACCAACAGATTGACGCTCAAAAAAGTGCATCCATCGTAAACAAACTCCAAACGGCTACAGGGAGTTAATAAAGGCCTTCTGAAGCAAAACGAGGAGTTTGTATAAGAAAAATATTCATATTTAACACGTTATTTACAACATTATTTACAAAATATTAATCTCTGATGCAAGTTCACGAGAGCACCACGATTTTGAACATTTTGTAAATGCAGAAATATTAATACATTTTTAATTTGTTTTTAATTGAATAACTTTTTTTAAAATCCAACTCAATAATGGAAAGAGAGTTGGTATTTCAGATGCGTTATGTCATTGTGTGCCTGTGTGTTTTTCATTTATATTTCTTTTGAGGTTGTGCAACATGAGCACCAAAGGACAGTCAATGAGAACAACATGACCAAATAATTACTGATCTTAAGACTAACCAGGAGTCTGTGGTCTTAGTAAGACCACCATAGTGGATAGCTAAATAGTGCCGGGCATAAACTGTAAATGCTTCCTTTCTCTCTTTCCACACACACATACACACACACACACACACACACACACACACACGTTTGAGCATAGTAGTTGAGCAAGAGCTGAAGGCCCAGTGGTTACCCTCATATCACATTTAAAAGCTATACATCGGCAAATATAAGTAAATGCTTGCTCTTTAGGTTTGACCATATTTTGCTCTGGATCAGTCCCTGCTTAAGAACCATAAATTCAGACCAGAGGCTGAATTTGAGAAGTTTAGCTGTGTCTGCCGAAAGGCTTACAGTAAACGAGTCCACTGGTATGGGAGAAATCTGCTCAATGGTGCAAAACATGTCAGAGGTCGGCGGTTTCCGTAAAAATTTACTATAGTGGGAGTATTGTAAATTCAGTAAATAATCTGAAAAACTATGTATATGCACAATTACAGTTGAAAAAATGCAAATTGTATATCTGAATGCCCAAAGTATACATATTAAGGATCCAATAGAATACATATTTTTTTAACCCAACCACTATAACCATGCAAACTGCTTTTTAAATCTGAATTAAATATAATATGTAACACTTTAATTTAAGCACTAACTCCATTACACATTTTAAGCACTAACCCACACTACATATTTTGCTGCCCAAACAAATCTTTCTTCATTGACTTCAATGAATAATTTAATAATAAATCAATCAAAATAAAAGTTTCTGCAAGCAAAATATATACAGCTAATTTTTCATTACAGCAGATTTTTAGCAGTGGCCATTTGTTATGTGCGGCTCTTAAAAGCATGAAATAGATTAATATTTTTCACTGCTCTGATTTGGTTTTGTAGCCTACATGTTCTTGTGGTGTCATCAGCCAATTAGCAGTGTCATGCCGTCAGGGGTGAGCAACACTTCAAATTAAATAGAGGTTGCTTTTTAAATTCTGAATCAATTATTAAATTTGAATTGAGGTAGTAAACAGAATGCAGAATTAAAATTGAAAATTAAATATTAGGACGTAGAAATAAAAAGCATATTCATATATATTCATAATATATTCATAACTTGTTTTACAGTTGTAAAAAATTATGACAGACAGACAGAATGACTGACAAACATACAGATAGACAGACAGACAGAAAAAAGGACAGACAGACAGATAGATAGACAGATAGAATGACAGAAAGATAGACGGATAGACAGATAGATAGTGCAGACAGACAGATAAACAGACAGATTTCCTAGCAGAGTTCCGAGGGCAATGACCGCGACCATCTGGCAGTACTATTTTATCAACCCGCAAATTAAACATTTTATAAGCTTTAAATTTATGTTATGCTGATGCACGTCGCACCTCATTTACAACAAGGGCATTTCAGCGATGAATCAAACCTGAGCGCTGGCTGCATTATACTCCAGCTAAAGCCAGGTAAGGAACAAGCACAGGCAGGTCAGTGTGATGGGCAGAGTGTCTTAAATGGCAAGCGGAAAAAACATGGCCCATTAATTTTCATTCTACATATCAGCTTTACTGGAACTGCTTTTGTCCTTAGCGATAAAAGACTTGATGTCAAAGTCATGGCTTCTGTGTGGTCTCGGTTTCTGAAACACACACTCTCTAATTCTTTTTTCACTTTCTGTCTCCCTCTCTCTCCCTACAGATTAAATGCCATTAACACACAGCCAATTATGGTTGGAAAGTTGTGAACGAGATTCACGCACAGACTGGTATCTGCCTCAACCTGCCTGCCCATCCCCACCAGTTTATCTGAGCGCCACGCAAGGCCAGATCTGTTTGTGCTGAGTCTAAGACTCTTAACAACATTAACCATCCCTCTTTCCATTCACTCAAAACAATTAATCTTGACAATACATAGACATATTTTAACACAGTTGGACAAGAAATCATGCAAGACAGCAATGCAAAACTTTTGCCCATATCAAAACCAACCAAGGTTTCCACAAAAAGATGTTTACAGAATCATAGCTGTTTTATTCAATTCAGTTTCAAATCCAGGATTTGAAGTTGACAGCAGGTGAGTATCGGGGGAAGGGAAAGGTGAAGGAGAAGATGAGAGAAGGAAGAGCTCTGCAGATGAGACGGTGTGACCTTGGCTTGATGTTCTTGGAGGGGATCCTGTCCACACCCACCTCATAAATTCAAGGCTGGGACCTCCAGATAGTTTTGATGATCAATAAAACATAATTGAATTTTTTCATAGATTTTACTAAATGTGGTATAAAACGCAATGGAAACAGTAAATTCCTGGTTTAAATGCCAGTCACTGATACCTAAACTAAATCTTCCAAAGTAGCTAAAAATTCTCACTCTTGATATTTTTGATTTTAAAAGTTGCTGAACCTGGATATTGATTTTCCTTAAGATACTATAATCAATTTCACATAAAGTTCTATACTACCACTAAAACAGGTGATCTGAGAAATCACACAAAGTCTCACGTGACAGCCCTATAATCAGCAAAGACTAGTCTTAGCCACTCAGAAAAGGCAATCATACACGTTCTGCCTGTCAATCATTTTGTGCATTAGGGATTGCTGACATGTATTTGGTGTAGCATTCCTGTAGTTTAAACAGCTCTAGCAACACCAAGTTCATTGGTTCGATTTAGATTGATAAAATGTATGGGTCTACCTTGAATGCAATGTATGTGGATAAAAGCTTCTGTCACTTGCAACTACATGACTGAAATTGAGCAACATTTTCTATATTGTAGCTGATTTTAGGTAATGTAACTGATTTTTTGCTAAGCCTCACCTTAAAAACACCTTACTGACTACTTTACCAACTATAGAGCTCCGGAGGCTGACGTCACACAATCTAAACTCCACCATTTTGGCAGGCAATCAGGAGAGCGCCAGAGTGGCTGTAGCAGTGGTAACGGTAGCAAGATCGATTGTTTAAAGCTTACTATTTCAACAATCAGCCATCCACAATTTTCTCAGAAAAACTTTTGTTGTTTTCTAATATATTGAGGATCAGTGTGTTTGGATAGAATTAAATACAATTTTACAGAAATTCCAACATATATATAGTAAAAAGTAATTGCTGGGTCACTTATAATAATGACTCGAGGTAAGTAGACAGGTAAGTAGAGGATCATGGTAGCACTTTGTCATTCTGCTTGTTATCAGTTGCGATCACTTTAACATTTCTTGGTTTACTCTGGCAAGTGTTATTTTTTTCTCAATTCTGATTGGCAGTGTTTGCTATAATCATGTTACTGCTTAATTTCACAATTTCTCTCATGAAAATGCCAGATAAAAATGCTTCACAGTTCATTCAAGCCCACAAAAGAATGTCAAATCCAATTTTACTACTTCATGGACACTAAAATTACTCTGTTCACAGATCTCCCTTGTTCATAAAGCTTTAGTTACCAACAGTAGCCAAGGTGGGCGGAGCTTAGATAAAGGCCAATCAACTTGTTTAAAAAAAAAAGAAAAGAACTGTCAGTTGCTTTTCCTTTCACTACAATCTGCTGATCCCACGTATTAGGCCTCAATGTTTTTTTATAAGAACGGTGCTACAAAAACTATCAGACATCCCCCACCCCACCCCCGACAGCAAGAAAGAGAAAAAGCAGCTCTTGAAATCACATCTGACAGAGTTTGCTGACGGAGCACAGTGATCAGAGACAGTAACGACGTCTGCGTGTGGCGGCATGCTTTGTTTTTGCTTGCATGCTTGAGCGTGGGTTGAGACGCGCCTTAATGAAGCACCCCTGTGGGACAGACATCCTTCAGAAATGGCAGCTGTATGCGTGTCATTAAAAAAAACAAACAAAAAAAAAAAAAAGTCAGTGGAGGCAAGAGGAAATTAGCCTGGGGTCAACATCCTCCCCACGCACACACACTCACAGACCAATGACGCGCAGTGATGGAGAGTTAACAAGGTGCCTTAGCATGAGTTTGACCTTCAGTCTTTGAACCTCCAGAGAAAAACTCTGATACGAGGCTTAGCAACCAAACACCTCTGCTTGACGAGCGCCTGCCTTTGAACTCCACAGCCTCCCAGACGGCAGGCCTGACTGTAACAGAGTCACCTTGGAGTGATGTTTCTGTAGTCTAAAGGGTTGAACTGGAATAGTTTTACATATGTTATACCTTGCATTAAAACTATGTTTGAAAACCACAATTTAAAATGTACCATGTGGGCATACATTTATGCAACTTGAATTTTAAAACACTTATTTAATTTTAAAAAATGCTGTAAAATTATTCTTGACTGTTAGTTACAATACAAAATGCATTAACTAATATTACCCATTTGAACCTTTGTGTAAAGTGTTACCCAGGAAGTTTGGGCAGGACATATCAAATGGATTTTATAGCTATTTGGCATTAGTTGCACGACAGCTATGAACTATGATTTTCTACTTATAGGGGGATGGACATTCTCAAAAAGCATTTGATTGAACAAAAAACTGTGTAGTGCAGCATGAGTCATAAATGTTTTTGGTCCATTTTCCTGGTAGAGAAATAATTTACATTTGAAATGCATGCATGCACTACTGTTCAAACGTTTGGGTTAAGTAATATTTAATAAAAACAATTAGAAAATTATTTTTCAAATAAATTATGTACTTTTGAACTTTCTAGTCATCAAAGAATTCTGAAAAAAAGTATCATGCTTTACACAAAAAATTAAAAAAAATAAGCAGCACAGCTGTTTTAACATTGATAATAAGAAATGTTTCTTGAGCACCAAATTAGCATATCAGAATGATTTCTGAAAAACCATGAGATTGGATTAAGACTGGATTAATGGCTACAGAAAAATATATAAAAAATTATTATTTTAATTTCACAATATAATTGTTTTACTATATTTGTGATCAAGTAAATGCAGTGATCATAAGAGACTTAATAAATCTCATTCAAAACATAAAAATGTTTACTGACCCGGACCCAAACTTTTGAACGGTAAGGTTCTGTTAAACGTTGAGTCAACTTTTAGTAATGTGCAAGCATATAAATGGCTTCCATGCTAATATAAAACACATGGAGTAATCTGTGCAATTTACCTCGAACTTGCCCGCTCACGATTTGTGGGACTCGGAACATGTCAGATTACAGTAAGCACACACGCCGCAGCTATAGCAGCCTGACAGTCAATTAAATGAGCGAGATTCCCTTCCACTTGCTCTCCTGGAGACATTATTGCTAACTAACAGCCTATAGGCCTTGGCACTCAGCTCTCCCGGAGTGGATTTAATAGTGTTATTCAAGAAGAGAGCGGACATTCCTTCACACCTGGATTTTAAATTATCAAGAAGATATGCCTCTCATTGACGGGGAAAAATGACTGCATTTGTGTTTGCTCAAGTACACTTACGTCAAGACAGAAGATTAATATAATGAGATGCATAGCATGAACCTTTTTACGAGTAAAGTACTATGCTGAGAGAGTTTTATATGCAGAGAATGTTGTAACAGGCCTACAATATCTCTTTCTTTATCTAATATGTTTGTGCTTCTTGTTAAAACGTCTGCTAGGGTCAAAGAGAAGATTCACAGTGAATAACAACTTAAACATTAGCCTTTTCTTCACACAAAGCTAGTATCAAATGACTATTACGTGACCACCAAGTCATACTACTATTATGTTGCTTAGTTGTCATTTTTTGAGCTCGACATCCCCTGGTCACCATTCACTTTGATTGCAAGGAAAAGAGCAGCGTGAACATACTGCATAACATTGTCTTTATGTTCAATGGAGAAAAACAAAACGAAAGTCATACAACATCATGAGGGTGAGTAATTTATGACAATTTTCATTTTCGCATTATTTCTACGAAATAATCTCAATTCTAGATGTTGTTTTGGGCAAGCTGGGTGCATGAATTTCAGGAATCTTAATACGAAAATCAAATCGTCTCGTCTTTGCCACAGGGGAGAGTTTATCCCCCTTCTCAAACGAATTCATCCCCCGTGGCATTCTGCAGCATTCTAGAACATTCTAGACGACAGTTCTAGAACTTGTATCCGGGCGAGTGGGGTTGTTCCGGCTGGCAGAGCGCGGGCTGCTCACCCGCTCCCCAGACGCCTGTCCCATCCCCTCTGGAGGTTCAGAGGCAGCCTGCATTAACCACAGCCGGGGGCAGCTGGGCGTCTAGAGGACACGCGTTCAAAGCTTCTCGCCATCAAAGAGGGAGCTAATTCATTCAGAACCACAGTAGAGAGAGAGGAATTGAGTTTACACGGCAGGTTCAAATTTATTGCCAATTTTAAAAGCTGAATCCTGATTGACTGGAGATGGAAATTGTGTAAATAAAAATTGTGTAAGTAAATTGAGTACATAGTGAACTGAAAAAAGTGCTATGTTGAAGAAAAGTAGATAGCTTCTACTGTAAAATAGCACTTTGATATTAATACTAGTGTAGAACATTGCATAGAAACTGTGTCTATTCCTCGTTTACTAAGATCAAATAATAAATCTACTGCAGGATCTAGAAAAAATCTAATTGTTATTAAAACAAAAAATCTCGCTATTAGTGAACAAAAACAATTTCTAAAGCTAGGTCTTCTAAACATTAGATCGCTCACACCTAAGGCGGTTATTGTAAATGAAATGGTCACAGATAATAATTTCGATGTTCTGTGCCTTACTGAAACCTGGCTTAAACCAAATGATTATTTCGGTCTAAATGAGTCTACTCCGCCAGGATACTGTTATAAGCATGAGCCCCGTCTGATCGGTCGTGGCGGCGGTGTTGCAACAATCTACAGAGATATCCTTAATGTTACTCAGAAAACTCGTCATAGGTTTAATTCGTTTGAAGTGCTTGTGCTAAATGTTACGCTCTTAGATGTAAGAAAAAAATCCCTATTATCTCTAGCATTGGCTACCGTATATAGACCTCCAGGGCCTTACGCCAATTTCCTAAAAGAGTTTGCTGACTTTCTATCAGATCTTTTGGTCAACGTCGATAAAGCATTTATTGTTGGAGATTTTAACATACACGTAGATAATTTAAATGATGCGTTAGGGGCTGCGTTTACAGATTTATTAAACTCCTTCGGGGTCAAGCAAAACGTCACCGGACCAACTCATCGTCTTAATCATACACTCGATTTAATTATATCATATGGAACCGATCCAACCGATATAGATATCATTCCACAAAGTGATGATGTCACTGACCACTACTTGGTAACTTGCATATTACGCACTGCTGTAATATGTCATGCTGCGCCACGTTATCGACCAGGTAGAACAATTCGTCCATCCACCATAGATCATTTCTCAAATAGCTTATCTGATCTGTCTCAGCTGCTGCCTGAACCCAAACAAACAGATGAATTAGACGAACTAACTAGCACTATGAGCAACATTCTCTCTAGAACATTGGATATTGTTGCACCCATTAGATTAAAAAAGGTCAGAGAAAAAAGTATAGCACCATGGTACAATAATACTACGTATGTTTTAAAGAGAGAAACCCGTAATTTAGAGCGTAAATGGAAAAAAACTAATTTAGAGGTCTTTAGAATCGCGTGGAAAGACAGTATGTCACTTTATAAAAAGGCACTTAAAACGGCCAGGGCTGAGCACCTCAGCAAATTAATAGAAAACAACCGAAATAATCCAAGGTTTTTATTTAATACCGTGGCTAGACTAACAAATAAACAGACGTCGTCTGAACAAAATACCTCGTTACAGTTTAGTAGTAATGATTTCATGAACTTCTTCACCGAAAAAATTGAAAGCATCAGAATCAAAATCGTAAACGTTCGATCTTTGCTCGCGCCTTATAATTCGGCCGCAATTATCACCCCGCAAGAACAATTACAATGCTTTACAACCATAGAACAAAAAGAGTTAAATAAACTTATCACTTCATCTAAAACAACAACATGTTTATTAGATCCTATACCAACTGAACTACTGAAAGAAGTGTTACCTGTAGTGGAAGAGCCTCTTCTCAATATTATTAACTCATCTTTATCTTTAGGTCATGTTCCAAGAACGTTCAAGCTGGCAGTTATAAAACCTCTTATTAAGAAACCACAATTAGATCCAAATAACCTAGCAAATTACAGACCCATTTCGAATCTTCCATTTATGTCAAAAATATTAGAAAAAGTTGTGTCCGCTCAACTCGGCTCTTTCTTGCAAGAAAACGACATCTATGAAAAGTTTCAGTCTGGATTCAGGCCACATCATAGCACTGAAACTGCGCTTGTTAGAATCACAAATGATTTACTTTTAGCTTCGGACCAAGGCTGTATCTCAGTACTAGTTTTACTTGATCTTAGTGCTGCGTTCGATACTATAGATCACACAATACTCTTAGATCGACTACAAAATTACACTGGTGTTCAAGGACAAGCATTAAGCTGGTTCAGGTCATACTTATCTGACCGCTACCATTTCGTCTACTTAAATGGAGAAAAATCGATTATAACTTCGGCAAACTATGGAGTGCCGCAGGGATCTGTGTTAGGCCCTTTATTATTCTCAATATATATGCTGCCACTTGGTAATATTCTAAGGAAACATGGAATTAGTTTCCATTGTTATGCTGATGACACTCAAATATATATTTCCTCACGGCCAGATGAATACGCTAAATTATCCAAATTGACAGATTGTGTTAAAGATATAAAAGATTGGATGACGCATAATTTTCTTTTATTAAATCCAGACAAGACAGAGGTAATACTTATCGGTTCTAAAAACCGTCCACAAAACCTTTCACAGCACGACTTTAACATAGTAGGATGCCCTGTTACTCTATCCGCTACAGTAAAAGACCTGGGTGTTACATTAGACTGCAACTTGTCTTTTGAAAAGCATATTTCATATGTTACAAAAACAGCCTTTTTCCACCTTAGAAACATTGCTAAGCTACGTAATATGCTATCAGTCTCTGATGCAGAAAAGTTAGTTCATGCATTCATGACCTCGAGACTAGATTACTGTAATGCTTTATTAGCTGGTTGTCCTGCATCTTCAATAAACAAGCTACAGTTAGTCCAAAATGCAGCCGCTAGAGTTCTTACTAGATTAAGAAAATATGATCATATAACACCGATTTTATCATCACTTCATTGGTTACCTATAAAGTTCCGTATTAATTACAAGGTATTGCTTTTGACTTATAAAGCTCTAAATGGTTTAGCTCCAGTCTATTTAACGGATCTTCTATCGCCTTACAATCCATCGCGCTCTTTAAGATCACTAGATTCGAGGTTTCTGGTCATTCCTAGGATATCCAGATCCACCAAAGGAGGCAGAGCATTTTCACATTTAGCTCCGAAGCTCTGGAATAGCCTTCCTGATATTGTTCGTTGCTCAGACTCGCTCTCCCAGTTTAAAACTAGACTGAAGACGCATCTATTTAACAAGGCATTCATATAAATTTTTTATCTTACAGTTACTGTAAATTCGGCCTCTAGTTCATAAACGCCAGAGGAGAACTGGCCCCCGACTGAGCCTGGGTTCTCCCAAGGTTTTTTTTTTCTCCATTGGGTCACCTGATGGGGTGTTAGGACACCATTAGGTCACTGGATGGAGTTTTTCGGTTCCTTGCCACTGTTGCCTTTGGCTTGCTCAGTTGGGGATATTCAAATTAATTAACCAATCATACCATTGATCAGCTCTACCAAACTTGGATGTCTTTTTTCCAGTAATAAACAAACATTAAGTTGTTTTGATTGATACTGTGAAGCAGCTTTGATACAATCTGTATTGTGAAAAGCGCTATATAAATATATTTGACTTGACTTGACTTGACTAAAATCTTAGTAAATTAAAATGGAATCTCCTCTAAATTTCTATAGAAGCTTTCAGAATGTTTCTTTCCTTTTTATTATTTTTTATTACAGTGGCAGCTTATACCACATTACCATACTTTAAGCAATAACTGTAGCATTTATAGTATTTTGACAGACACTACATATAAAAAATGACACACTTTTTTTAAAAAAGTGAAATATTTAAAAAGAGAAGAAATTCTCACAGTAGTTCAATACATCACAAAAAAAGACTTCTTGATGAGTTTTTAATTAGTCTTGAGTGACATGAGTAAAATTTTTAAAAATCCTTAAAACAGGATACATTTACTTAAGAAGATGAGCTACATAAGATATTGCAAACATAGAGTATCTTTATTATTTGTGTATTTTTGTCTTGCTGCGATGGCAGACTTCTTCACTTGTTCTTAACTAGATTACAATTAAGCATTAAGACAACATTTAATCATATTAATTCTCATTTCATTCTCTGAAAATAAATATCTCATTTTGACAAAAAAAAATATGACCAATATTTCCTTAAGTATTGTTAATGTTTTCCAGTACAAATACGTACAACCAAATGAATTGACTTGATAAGCAAAAGTGCACCAGATATTAAAGACCCCCTGTGGTGAAAACCATGTTTTTATTAGGCCTACACTAAATAACTTTTTTGCTCGAAATCTTCAAAATTTATATAATGAGCAAGTAATCCATCTTCCAAACCGTGTTTGCATAGTTATGTCTATGTGGTGTTTTAAATGTGCTTTAAAACAAACCAAGTGAAAATTCATTCATTGCTGAGTATTTTCTCCTTAAAACTGCAGTGTACCAAAATACGGTACCAAATACGCAGTTTGAAACCGCCCCCTAATTCCTACGTCACAATCAAGTAACCAATTCCATCATTGTGAGGAACGGGGCTTTTCCACAGTGACCACAACAACACCTTTAAGAAAGGACAGGAAAGTTATGATGAACTATATGCCATTCTCCACTGACTTTCAAAGAGGTTTCAAAGAGTTTCTAACGATGCTGATTTTTAGAAGGCAGCTACTGACTTAGAGATGGCGAAAGGGAACATGGTGTAAAATTTGTCACACATTATTAGCTGTTCGATAACGTAGTCAAACCGAAGGCTAATCATATGAATTTCCGTTATGTGTACGACGTAGAGAGCGAAACATAAAATGCATTACCATTCTGATACATTGACTTGTAGATGACCCTGTATAATTCACTCTTCCTCTTCTTCTGAATCAGTTTCTGGTTCAAACATATATGACTGAATTAAACCCATATTTCCACTTGCCACTGTGTAGCGTTTACTACAGTTGACCGAGTGGATCAGGTAGTCCAGGCTGGTGTGAGTGAGTGGAGGCGGGATCTAATTAACATATTATCGTTCCGCATATACTACATGAAGCAAGGGTGTAGAGTTACATTCAAGCTATTTTAAAGGCCCACTGAAGTTCCTTGAAACGTGCAGCATTATTTAATGTGTTGAAGTTATTCCACTGAAACAGGAAGACATTCTCGATCAGCCCCTCACCTTTTTTTAAAATAGCCAATAGCGTTTTATTTATATCACAGCTCGGCCAGAGCCGTTGAGCTCAGTAAAGCCGCAGATTCCTCCTAATCTCTAACCAATTCTCCTACTATTCACCTCCATATCACTTTAAAATATAGCATTCTGTGCAGAATACAAATGGATACAATACATTTACGTTTATCGATATGATATGTTTTGTGAATAACCTTGAACTTGGCGCACAACGTGACGAGCGCAGTTGCCAATTGCCATCATTATGTTGTGCGTCAAGTTCACGGGTACTCTTTTGGCGTAAATCGATGCATATGGCCGTCTGCCGGAAGCTAATTATTTTAGTCGATAAAGTTTTAAAAGTGGATATTTTTCTTACACGAACGTATCGCTTAAATTTAGAAGGCCTTTATTAACACTTTTATCATGATAGATGCGCTTTACTGGACTTCCAAATGCATACAGCCATTCACTGTCATTATCAAGATTGGAAGAGCCAAGACATTTTTTTAATATAATTTCATTGCTAATTTTTTTTTTTGGGTGAACTATCCCTTTAAGCAATTTTCAAAAAAAAAAAAAGTTAAGCAAGATTTAACTCATTTTTAAGTCAGTTTAATGTAATTTAATTTAAAACGACTTGCACATCCAAGTTGAGTGTCCTTAATTTAAGGCAGTAACTTTTTTTACAATGTAGAAAATAGTAAATGTGTGAACAAGTGACCGATTTTAGCGCAGCTTCAGCATCTATTTATAATGTAGGGGGCGGAACTCTTTACATTCTAGAGAGCATTTGATTGGACAGAAAATCTGATGAGAAGCTGAAGTGCAGCATGATGAGAACAAAATCATTGATCCATTGGCGGAAGTGAGAGACTGTAAGAATGATTTTTTTTAATGATTATATCTTCTAAATGCAAATTGTATCATTGTTTTGGAGCACACTGGCTTATAAATAACAGAAAGGCTAACAGTCACACTAAAAGCCAAAAATATGTCATTTTAATTTCATGGGAATTTAAAGAGGGGAAAAAAACATTTAAATTTGCAATTTTGATTATCAAAAATGAGTATTAAGGGAAAAAATTATTGACTGTAGGGGGACTTTTGATTCTTGATAAATATAAGATTTACTTTTAAAACAAGAAAATTATTTGCAAATAACTTGCCAACTTGGAGACACCCAAATATGAATAGATATTTAGTTCACTCAAATGAAAAATCTGTCATGTACTCATTTCGTTCCTAACCTGAATTGGCTTTCTCCTGTGGGACACAAAAGAACATATTTTGAAAAATGTCTGAGATAGTGTCTGAGAAATGTCTGAAAAATGTCTTTCTTTTTTTTTGTCCATACAATGAAAGTCAATTTGCTCCAATGTTTTTTGGACACCCAACATTCTTCAAAATATCTTCTTTAGTGTTCAGCAGAAAAAACGAAAAAGTCATACAAGTTTGGAATGATTCGAAGGCGATCAAAGGAAAAAAGCAAGAACAAAAAAAACAACAGAATTATACAGCTTTAATAAGTTAACACAATTTTAAAAGAGAAAAATAAGAAGAAACGTACTTTTGCCCCCATTTCAAAATTTGTGAGCAAAGCGTAATCTGATGCATGTCTTCTTCATTCTATGTTCTTCACATCATTTCCTTTTCTCTCTTCCCTCCTAATAATTAAAAGGCCAACAATGAAAAAGAGAAATTTCACTCTCAAGCAGTACTTAGCAGGACTATGGCTACCTAAAATGTCGCCTTGCTAAATGAGCTTTACAGATAATATCAATAATGGCACAAATTTACAAAAGCATATTTTGACACATCTATGACGCAAGATCCATGACGGATCCCAATATGAGCCAAGAAACAAATGCAATACTGTGATGGACGTTTCTTAGTGAACCCTATGACGGAGACCCCTGTAAGACAAGCTTATTATGGCATCAGTGTCGGGGGGTCGTAAAGACCGGCCCCGCACCATTGACCCTGACAGGCGCTAAATGCTACATTGAGTATTTATGGGACACAACCACACCAGCCAATCAGAAATCGCCACTGTCATCTGGCCAACAAAACATGAAGGTCATCGAAGGCAAGAAAAACTTATACAACTATAATAGTAAGCAATAGTGAAGTTGAGTCATCAAATGAAACCCTTCAACAACTGATGCTTGACCCGCAGGTCAGATATTTCCCATGACCTCCAGTCGCTCAGAGTTCTGCTTTATTCTTTTAGAGACCGTGATCAAGAGAATATAAGCGTCTGCCTCAAGTGAACAATTTAACAGGATAAAAGAGACAGATACAGTAGATAGATAGATAAAAAAAATAATTAAATCTCAAAGTCAAACACGTTTCGCAGGATCAATGTGTAGATACGACTGGCGTGTCCTCTGGGTGTGAGACTCAAAAGCTCTCTCGCTTTACTTCAAAGAAGGAAGACATTTGAATTTCTAATCTCGATGCTATCAGCAGGCCCAAGGCTCAGCGACTGGCAAGAACCTGCGTATACAGGAAAACTAGGACAGTATCTGGGCTACATGAGAGGGATTCACACCTAAAGCCCAATTAATTATCTTCATCAGGACTTTAGTAGCCAAGCAGAAAACAGAGAGTCTGCGCTACAGGATAATGGAGGGTGTGTGACTCAGCCGGAAAGTTTGTAACACCACTGAAAGCATTTTGCCGTAAGGCCACATACATTTCTCAGACAATTCAGTCACACCTGCAGACAAGATAAAGCGATACGCTGTGAAACAGTTAGACAGGGATCTGTACAAATGAGCAGGTGTGATGCAACAAAAAAAAAAACACAGTTGCACAGCAGGACGTCCTGCAATAGGAGATACACCTGTTCATGTGACATTTAGCTCTGGAAATGTCAAACATGACTGTTTTTGCTTCATAATTTCATGTTTTATGCATCACTTTAAAATGTGTACTTTGTGAAAAGGGTTGAGAGTCAAAGTGGGAAGTTTCTAGAGTTTCATAAAAATGAATAATCATCTGCATCTCAGTCTATGCACTGGATTGATGCAAAAATCTTAAATAAGAGACGAGATGAATATTTTTAGACATTTCTTATGTTACAAAAGATTTCTAATACAAATAAATGCTGTTCTTTTGAACTTTCTATTCATCAAAGAATCTCGAATAAAAAGGTATCATGGTTTCCACAAAAAATTCAGCAGCACATCTGATAATATGATAATTGATAATAAATGTTTCTTGAGCATCAAATCAGCATATTAGAATGATTTCTGAAGTATCATGTGACACTGAAGACTGGAGTAATGATGCTGAAAATTCAGCTCTGCCATTACAGGAATAAATTACATTTTAAAATATATTTAAGTAGAAAACAG
Source organism: Siphateles boraxobius (assembly GCF_051911475.1). Taxonomy (NCBI): domain Eukaryota; kingdom Metazoa; phylum Chordata; class Actinopteri; order Cypriniformes; family Leuciscidae; genus Siphateles; species Siphateles boraxobius. Next base: position 26,974,094 of record NW_027509219.1, read on the forward strand.
TTATTTATTATAGTAATATTATTTCACAATCTTACTGATTTTACTGTATGTTGATTAAATAAATGCAGCCTAGGGGAGCATAAGCCTTATTTCATAAAAAAAAATTTAATCCTACCAATCCATAATGTAGATTAATAAAGAACAATTCTGTCTTATCCGTCTTTTTTTTCCCATAGACCCTTATAATGATTGACAGTAGAGGCCAAAGAAAGAGAAAGAAACTGGGATTAGCTGTCATGTAGGCCTAGTTATACTGTACATAAAATATCTATAACGGTACTCGAGAGCCATCTAGTGGTCAAATAATGTATTGACAAAAAACAACTGGAAAGAGTCTGAAACAGCCACTGGAATAATCCACTAATTTAATCCAACAACAACCACACAAAACAAATGAGTGTGCTTGACTGAAAGGAAAAAAAGATGGGTTTAAAACAAGTCGGACCAACTAAAATACGCCCAAAATCCTTTCAAAACTGTCCAACAGACCAGGGCACAGTTTGATAAACATAGCCACTATGTTAAGACTAGCTAAAACTAGACTAGCCAAGAGTTAATCTGTCTTGCTTTTGGAATTCAAATTAGGCTAATCTAGCTTTTTAATGGTTTATGTTGTTAGTTTGTGTTTTTTCAGCAGGGCATGCCCAGTATCCGATAAGTGGTCAACATTAGTATGGTGCACAAAAGGGCCTCATTAAAGTCATTCATTTGTATTCATACACAATATAACACAGAGTATGTTTATTGACTCCGTAAAAGGTATTGGTTAGCCTAACGTAATGCAATCAAAAGCTCTGAACTTTTTCCTCTGAGAACAAATCACTGCACCAGTAGTGTTTTCAAGATTTTACTCTCAACTTATCATCATAAAGCAGCAAGAATTTTTTTTAAATTGTTGCTTCAAAGCTAATTTTTCTGTTCAGATTTCTATCTTTAACTTTCTTCCCACACCAAATCGGGAAGATCTGAAACTCTTGCTTTACAGAAAATGTTAAAGCAGTTGAGAGCATCTTTGAACAGTTCAAAGTGATACAAAATAGAAACACTATTTGAAAGCCTCACATAGGGTGAGAAAAACTGTTTTCTCAAGTTTCTTAAATTTGAAAGCAATTTTACACAAAACATGATTCTTCATGATTTTATTGGACTTGTACAGATAAACCTTCCTTAGAAACAAGCCTTAAATGAATCTGAGAATAGATAAATCACCTATTACATAATTAGCCATTATATTTACACATCAAAGTTTACATAGTACAGTAACTGTAAGTAGAAGGTTAATAAAGATTTATCGGTAACACCTTCACAATAAGTTTCAACTTGTTAACAGTTAATGCAATAGCTAACATGAACTAACAATGAATAATACTTTTACACAATTTATTCATTTCAAATTTTATACAAATTAATTTATCATAAACAAACTTGAATTAGCAATTAGTATAATTATAAATTAACATTAACCTAAAAATGCGGTAAAAATAGCTGTTCTTTGTTAGTTGATAAAGAGTTAATGACACTTAATACATTATCTATTGTTAACCAACTGAACTTTATTGTGAAGAAGTTTATTTCTCAATTTGACAGTTCAGTATTGAGCAGTAGTGGGCAGGATAGCGTTTTGTGTGTATACTACAGAGATTGATGTGGATGTAGACTAATATTCTTTACAACAGCATCAGTTATATCAAAAGTAAACTGGTGTACTCACAACTGATGAGTGCATATTAATGAAAGCTGTAAGAAGCCATTACATATATCCTCTTCAAAGCTGAGAGGAATACAACTTTTACCTCAGAAAGAAGTCCAGAAATATTTCATCATTCAGCAAAGGCACAAACACATTGCCAGCCTGAGAGATTAAGTGTCCCACTGCATCTCCATTGAAAAGAAATGCCATTCATTTCTGAAAACATTAACGAGAAGACTGTGACATCACTTCCTGTCAACCTAGTAGCTGTTCACTGTTCCTTAAGCCTTAGGAGAAGTGTATCCCGGCAGAGTTGAAGGCATGAAGAAGCCTACCATAAAATATGGATGCAGAAAAGATGCTTAATGAAACGCCCTCCTAAAAAACAAACATTTAAAAGCATTTTTCATGGTGTGAAGAATGTCATACTTACACCATGAAATCATCAATATCCATGGAACGTGCCCTCTTTTCATTAAACTTCGACTCTTGAAGGATGCTATCAATTTTCTGAGTTATGTTGAAATCCTGTTGTACTTCCTGTAGTACAATTTGGAAATGAATTTTAATATAATTGTGTATCAGGTCAAGTATTAAGTGCCTAAAGCCTTGTTCAGACTGTCAGTCCAAATCCGATTTTTCGTGCATAAAAATATTCAAAACCCATTTCTGGAAATCAGTTTCTGTCAACCGTTCTCAATTTTTTGTTGCTTCAGTCACTTTCTCACGCCACATAAAATGTATAAACACATCAGATGTTGTTGCAGAAACACATGGTCATATTGTAAGACAATATTGCAAACCCCTCCAAGTTATTTCTGTCATATGCCAACTAACCCAACATCATTGCCATAGAAACCAACTCAGATTTTCCAAGAAAATGAAACCGCGCCACAGGACATATAAATCAGTTCTGAACAGTTAGCATACAAAGTGGACAGTCAATCATTTAGATCAGATTCCACAGATACACACAAATAATCGGATTTCAACTAACTGTGAACATAGTCAAAGTGAAGCAGACTCACTATGTTGTTGACAGAACAGTGGATTCTGTAATTCTTCTCTAATAATTGCTCAACCGCAGAAGACCTGTGTTGAAAACACAAAAACATCAATCCATTATCAAGATTGGCCAGCTTCTTGAATTTATTACTATTTAACACTCAACAAAAACAAAATTTAGTGACATCTTACTTGAAGGCAGCACTGAGCGTTTTGTTCTTTCGGACAAATGCAATTCTAACAAGACCATCCCATTCCTTTAAATGTGGAAAAAAAACTGTTATATCATTTCCAATAACTGCACAGACAGTATTAGATACATGTCTATCGCGAGACATATCGTTATTGTTTTATCACCCAGCCCTAGACAGTAAACATTTTAAATATACACTTACCTGGAAGTTGACAGGTGGCGGAGGATTTTTGGGCTCTATCCTCACCACGCTGGACTCTACTTTTGGAGGTGGTCTGAAATTGTTCTTTCCCACCTTTATAAGCATAAAATGTCAGTATCTCTACATATAACAGTTATAATCTATGCATTCCACACAAACTTGAGGATTTATCCATTCTCAAGCAGCAGTCATAACTTGTTTTTACATATTTTCATATGAATAAGAAGTAAATAAATTAATACAGGCACAAATAGCAGTCAATTAATGAATGTTGGGACTCTCCAAACCTTCATGAGATGGTCCACGCGGGATAGGAGCTGTGTGTTGATGGACAGTCTGCAGTATAGCTTGTCTCCTGGTTTAGCCACCAAACGCATGGCAAATTCCCTCTGAAACATCAGCACCGCACACCTACAGACAGAATAGATACAAAACTCAATTACTGGCATGGCAATAAACTGATCCTCTTCTGGCTCTGAACATGTTTTCACCATTTATTTTCCATTGTAATGCCTTGTGTTTTTACTGGTTTGTAAAGTTATAGACAGTAAAAGGGGAGAAGACAAGCCACTCGCACAAAAACGTAAATTGGTGAAATCATAACACTCAATATGACAGCAGTAGGTATTAAAGCAGCACTATGCAGTTTTTTTAGCTTCACTGAACAGCTTCGGACTAGGGCTGGGCGATAAATCGATTTTATCGATTAACTCGAATGTGTAGTTTACGCCGATTTTTTAAATGAAAATCGGTTTTCTCTTTAACAACCGCCGACGCTCCCATCTGGGCTCCCGTTAGGCTTGGGCGGTATCCAAATTTTGATACCGTCAAACCTCCTCTCTATTTTACCGGGGTATACGGTATTACCGTGACTAATTAAAAATTATGACATAAGGCTCAGACAGCATCACAAAACTGTTGGCTTGTGCCTACACCGTTCAGAAACTGAATACCAGATCGGGCAAAAAAATAAATAAATAAAAATAAAGGTCAACCTGTGCACTTTGTGTCAGCCGTAGCCCTATTTAGACTCGACTATTTTTAATATATGGGCCGTTATAATATGGTGGTGCCAAATAATTTTTTAACCCAGGTGCTGAGGGGGTGGTAGATATAAATACTATCTATAAATGAGCAAAAATGGGACAATTAATCATATTTAATTATTTTAATTATGACAATTGTATTCATTTTATTAATTCATTTAAATTAAATTAACAAGCAAGAAGTGCATTTGTAAATCCGGTGACATGCATCCATTGATTTTTATTAATACAACTTTTCTGTCAGTGCTGCAAAGATTAAGTTGACGATCGCCATCTCCTAGTGAACGCGCATATATAGAGAGAAATGCAAATCATGCATTACATAATCAGAAGGTATAGGCTAGCCTTTTTATTTTCGTTTGAGAATTTTTTAGTTTAAAGAAATTGACGATTGATATCTCCGTAGTGAACGCGCCTATAGATAGAAATCATGGATTAATCAGAGAGTATGCTATATTTCTTTTCCTTTTGAATTGTTTCGTTTAAAGAAATTGACGAATCGCCATCTCCATAGTGAACGATAGAGATAATCAGAGAATAGGCTAGCCTATTTCTTTTCGTTTTGAATAGTTTCGTTTAATTTGATGATCGCCCTTTCCGTATGAACGCGCATAGAGAGAAATGCACATCATGGATTAAATAATCAGCGAGTGGCCTATTTCTTTTCGTTTTGAATTGTTTCGTTTAATAAAATGTCAAGCTTTATTTAGATATCTGTCATGTCTGTGAGACATACACTGAGTTTCGGTTAATTTATGATGAGATTTCAATGCAAGTGACCGCGGCGCGCCAGCGCACGATCATGTCATGATTATGTTGTCTGCTATATTTGATTCTTATTTATTATTGGTTGATAAAAAAAATATTAAAATTAAGATACAATTTATACAAAACGAAATTCACTTTAAAGAAAGGCCTTTTACAAAATGAAACTTAATTAAGTGGTCAATGTCTGACTCCCGATGCATCCCATCTTACTCGTGCTGTTCAGTTTTCATTATCAACGTAAAAAAAAATAACATTATAATATTTTAACAAATATAAACTAATGCGCTTATTTATTGAACTCGGGGCAAAATGCATCCTCGCAGCAGTGAGTGGGTGGTTGTTTCAGAGATGCGACGTTTCCATCTCTCGCAGTCACCTTTTTTATTGCAACCTTTACAAATTGCCTCGTCAGTATTTACCGCCTCTCCCTTATCTCTCTCTCTCTCTTTCTCCTCCACACTGTCACTTGATGACAACTACATAAGCATTTTTAGGCATTGAATAAATTATATTTATATATTATATATAAGTGCCGGTAATGACGGTATTGAAACTGATACCGTTGCTATTTTAAGACCCCGCGGTATACGATATTACCGAAATACCGCCCAACCCTAGCTCCCGTAGTTCCGACCGGGCTCAGCGCTTGCCATGATAGTGATCCACAAACAACATGGCAAATGAGCAAGACCGCGGCAGCAGAAGCACACCTGCCGAAAACATTTACAAGCTGAATCTGCAGGCCGCCAACTCTCACGAGTTCACTGTGAAAGACTTTTACACGCTCTCACGCGACGCCACACATCCATTTTCTCACGCAGAGAAAAATCGCGAAGCAAAGAGGACACTGACACCGACAGACATGACAGAGCAGGTTACTATCGATATGAAACAGATTCTCAGCTCTCAGATTCTGTCAATTTTATTACAAAATTCAAACAATAAACACCGTTTTGGCGCTTGTAAATGTGACGTGAAAGAACGCTGGCAGATCTCAGTTCAAGCGGCACGTGAACCGATCATCTGTTACTCTTTACTACCAACTTACCGAAATGTAATAAAATCGATCGATCAGTGTTTTTCAACCGTGGAAAGATGTCCATAAAACAGCTGGAGAACAACATATGTCACGTAACGTTACATTTACCTCAGGAATCCCTTTTAATGACCCATAGCACGCATGTTAGTTAGACGCATTATAAAATAAAAAACGCATTATATTTAATTTGAGTTAGTTTTAACCTTTAATAGTACCAGCTGACAGGGCTCTCTGTATGTTTACAGCATTAGGTGATTTTTTTTTTTTTTGGGAGAACAATTAACACATTAACGTATCTACTGTACCTATTTATCCAAAGGAATTTATATTGAATCAAGATCAGAATAAAATCACAAGAATTGAATTGAAATTGTGAAATTTGTGTTAGGCAATAATAAAAACAGTAGCATACCAGTAAACTTAATAAAATTATGTTTAGTTACCAAATTATTTGACAATCACAATACACTTATTGTGATGCAAGTATTTTTTTTTTTTTTACACATTTCCCCAATCCCAATCCACCCATTTTATTTTGTTACATTTTCATTGTTTTCAAAGACAGGGCCTGTCCTCTTGTCTTTTTGGCTTGTTGTTTCTGATTGCACTTTAATGGAGATCAAATCCCAGAAGGGAATATTAAAACAAAATAAAGTTAGAACTTGTTTTGAACAATTTCTTTGTCATCTGCAGATTGATTTTAAGTAGGGAGAGAAAAAAAACGATTTAAATCGTAAATCGGATTTTTTGTGAAAAATCGGGGATTTTTTTTTAGGCCATATCGCCCAGCCCTACTTCGGACTTATTGGAATGGTTATATGACTCTTTTCGGGTTGAATGGTGGTGGTCTCGCCCCCCTCTGGTGCCTGTGAGTGGAAAAACCGCACTTGCAACTTTGGGTCGGTGGACCGCCGGCCTCAGCGTCAGGAAGTATCGCGTGATTTCAGCTCTCGCAATGTAATTGTGAATTGCTTTACAGCACTGCACACATTACACGCATACACGCCCCCATCCAGGATCCGGCTAGCTATAAGAACAACTATCGTCATGGCTAAACCGGCATATAAGAAGCAGAAAGCTAGGAAAGCATTGTCGGAGGAACAGAGAAAGAGGAAACGGCAGACTGACCGAGCGAGGAGTCAGACACGAGTAAACATCGGACCCGCGTTTTCAGAATGGCCAAAAAAAATGAAGAAAGTGCAGTTGGAAGAGCCTAGAAAAAGGTAACGAGAATCTGACAGCGCGAGGAACCGGACAGGAATCCCACTCGCTTAGGCTTTCACTGTTTAAGTTGATTCCTGCGATTATGAAAACAGTTGTCAATATTTCACATAATTATCAGGACATAAATAAGCCTACACGTTGTAAATAGTGTAAATGAGCGCAATTTGCAAACTATAATGATAAATTGCAAAAATCATGTCTAACAACATCATAACTGACATCGTTACGAAATAATGCGACGTACATGATGTAACTTTATTGATGTCATCTGGCATTTAGGCTCAGGTAAGCCTAACGCGGTAGGCTACTTTATTATTATAAAGTGCAGAGGCCGTGAGTGCAGATCATAGACTGTCATGCTCTGCGTGAGTTGTATTTACGACAGTAACGTTAAATACAAGTACTCTACAGCGACTCTAGGGGTCGCTGTTTGACAAAAACGGAAATCCTGCATAGTGCCACTTTAAAGTCCCATCGTTTGTTTTCTCTATAATGCACTTACATTTAATGAATCAGCCAAAAAAAAAAAAAACAGTTTATCCAATTTCTTACCTAAAAAATGGCCTGTGAAGTAACAGCTTGAACACGAAAGGTGATGATATCTAGAAGGAAAAAAACAAAATCTCAGTGTGATTAGCTGTGATTGGGTAACAATTTACAGTAAGGTTAAAATTGTTAACAATAGTTAAAGGTACACTATGTAACTTTTTTGTTCCAAATTAACTAAATTTAAGTCAATACAATATCAATCCTTCTTCCAAAACGTGTTTTTGTCTTACCCTGATTCACGGTTAAGCCTTTTATAAGTGTTTATATTTTAGACCTGTCAGAATGGTTTTAAAGGGAAATTGCGAAGTCACTGGCCTGTGCGTGTCTCGTCATATACGTAAATAAAGAAAAGTTGCACAGGCTTGAGGTATGGGGTGAGTAGCATAGGTTAGTTGTCATTAAAAAAACGCCAAACAGAGGAGAGTCTGCTGGCAAAGAAAGACCACGACAGAGCTTGTAATAAAACGGGAATCAACATTGACTTGGCTTTTCAGAAATGGTAAGAACTGAGGGATTTGAAAAGCAAAAGCGACGCGGAGATAACGTTTTTATTACTCAACAGGTGAGTAAGGTAATTTATTGAACAGATAAATGAAATTGCCATATGCATAGGGCTGGGCGATAAATCGATTTTATCGATTAACTCGAATGTGTAGTTTACGCCGATTTTTTTAATGAAAATCAGTTTTCTCTTTAACAACCGATCAAATCATAAAATCGATCGATCAGTGTTTTTCAACCGCGGAAAGATGTCCATAAAACAGCTGGAGAACAACATATGTCACGTAACGTTACATTTACCTCAGGATTAGGGGTGGGCGATATAGCCTCAAAGTTATATCACGATATTTCAAGAATATTTGCGATAATGATATTTATGACGATATAGATATTTTTGTTGTTGTTGTTGAAAATGTTCTTATTATGTTTATCTCGCCTAAATGTTTGCTCACTCATTGCGTTTTTAAAATGTGGTAATTTTGTTGTTAAGAGTTTACACAACACAAGGAAGCTTGATTTCAATCTTTGAATTAAATGTTAAATGTGTGTAGGTCTAACACCAGTATTCAGAAATACTACAGAAACATAATAAAGTAATCAAATGTAAAATAACACATAGTCTTTTAATTCTGTTTCCTGATTAAATTAAATACATAGGCTAATAATTCTCATTCATTACAATTAAAGCTATCTTTTGTTGTTTTGACGACAACATTAATGACAGACGCACAGCCTATGGCTGCTGTCACTTTTACAGCTAGTGCACGGAGCCATTTCTGTTTTCATTATACTGTCTGTCACACTGTCACATGCGTTTTATACATAACCGACTGTGTTTATGAGTATACTTACCAAGACCGGAAGTTTAACACAATTTTGCGGTTTCCCCCCCATTAAAGCGATATAATCCGCGAAAAATAACTTTAGTTTCTCGCGAGCTGTAGGCTACTCTTTGTATGCACGCAGTGCAACTCTCTCAGAGAGTGCGCGAGTAGCTTACTGGATAGTTTAAAACCGCTTTAATGTTTAAAACCGCTTTAAAACTGATAAAAATTAAGAAGACTTGAAAATTATAAACTTTAGTTAAGATGCACTGATGGGCCGATTGTGCAAGAGACCATTCCGTCATGTCCCGACTCCTAAACGCGCGCGAGAGAAGACGCGCGTCGGCAGCCCCGCTGAACACTCAAGCTGTTTTTGAAATTGCTAAATCGTCATCGGAGGCTGGCAGGCTGCTCTCGCGCTCAGACAGGTGTTGTTGTTGCTGTGCGTGCTAGGGAACGTAAATGCGCCATACGTCATTGCGTCGCTATATCATTGATATCGCGATATGACACTTTTTTTATCATGTAAAAATGTATACCGGTATTATCGTGGACGGTATGATATGGCACACCCCTACTCAGGATGCCTTTTAATGACCCATAGCACACATGTGGACTTAAAATAATTGCTATAGAGAGGAGTATTTTGCTAAATATGATAACTATATTACACATTTATTATATTTTGACCTATATCATTAAGATAGTATAACGTTGTTATTATAAAAAACGCATTATATTTACCTTATTAACCTTTAATAACCAGCTGACAGGGCTCTCTGTATGTTTACAGCATTAGGTGATTTTTTTTTTAGAACAATTAACATATTAACGTATCTACTGTACCTGATATTTATCCAAAGGAATTGATATTGAATCAAGATCAGAATCAATTCACAAGAATTGAATTGAAATTGTGAAATTTGTGTTAAGCAATAAAAACAGTAGCATACCAGTCATTGTACCATGTAAACATTGTTTACATTGTTAATAAACGTAATAAAATTATGTTTAGTTACCAAATAATTTGACAAACACAATACACTTATTGTGATGCAAGTTTTTAGTTTTTTTACATATCCCCCAATCCCAATCCACCCATTTTATTTTTTGTTACATTTTCACTGTTTTCAAAGACAGGGCCTGTCCTCTTGTCTTTTTGGCTTGTTGTTTCTGATTGCACTTTAATCCAGATCAAATCCCAGAAGGGAATATTAAAACAAAATGAAGTTATAACTTGTTTTGAACAATTTCTTTGTCATCTGCAGATTGATTTTAAGTAGGGAGAGAAAGAAATCGATTTAAATCGTAAATCGGATTTTTTGTGAAAAAATCAGGGGATTTTTTTTTAGGCCATATCGCCCAGCCCTACATATGCATACAGCTTTCTAACTGAGTTCATTGTAAAGCATTATCTATTGTGAAGGGTCATTTCATTATGGTTGTTGTAGCGCTGTGCTAGAATTTATCTTTTTTTGAACTGCTAGATGGCCAAAAGTTACATAGTGTACCTTTAACTACATTAACATGAAATAAAAATGAAAAATACTTCTAAAACATTTATTAATCTCAGTTAATGTTAATTTTAACATTTAGAAATACATTATTAACATCAAAAGTTGTATCTGCTAATATTATTTAATGAGCTAACATGACAGCAACCAAAGAGAAAAATCTCTGAGCAATACCTGATAAGGCAAATTAGCCACGCACACGTCAAAAAAGGGCAGCTCTGTCTTTAGGACGTCCCCTATGAGGATCTGAAGCTTGTTCTGCATTGGACTGTTCGAGAAAACAGATTTTACAATCAAACAGATGTTGAAGTTGTTGCTGGAGTTTTGACAGTGGTAGCAGTGAATGTGTATTTACGTGCACTGGACTCTTTTCTGAAGCTCAGCAACAAGCCTTGTATCCAACTCACATGCAACCACCTTTGAATTACAGTAAATAAAGTAATTAAGTTTTGTTTGGGGGGAAAATAAAAATAATTTAAAAAAAACACATCACTACTTAAACTCTAGAAATAAACATTCAGTGTAACTTATTTACTTTCTTGGCTTTCTCCAGGAGTTTGACAGTCATGTTACCAGTTCCAGGACCAACTTCTAAAATCACATCTGTTGGTCGTAGTGCTGCCTGGAAAGATATTTTTGTATTAAATCAATACAACGATTATATTGTGCCGTGACAATGTCAATGTGATCAAGCATTCAGAAAACTATTTCAACTGTCACTTTCTTTGAAAAGAAAATGACAAATTTGCCAGAAAAAGTCACATTCCACATTACTGACCTTCTCTATGATGGCATTGACAACCAAAGGGTTTTTCAAAATATGCTGACCAATACCAGTATTGAACATAATTCCTGAAACACACGAAGAAACAGAGATGTTTTGTGTATATTATTTATTGGTCCACTCTAACAAATTGTATAGATGCGTGTCAAAACATAATCCCATCAAACGTTTTTTTTTTTAAAGTAAAACGTATTTTACGCGTTATAGTGATGAGACTGTGGATGAAAATGGTCTTAACTGTCATGAAAATAATGTCACAATGTCCTATGGGCAGAAAAAATAAGCTTAATTTCAATTATGTGACGTGGACGTGTTGTTGACAGGTTTCTAAAGGCTCTCCCTTAATACAAATTAGATTTATAACATGTTCAACTTTCACTACAGATCTAAAAGGACAGACTTCATTAAATCGTCAGACAGCATGAATACAAAACATCTCAACGAAACCTACCTTGACTCTTCACCTCCTGATGTTTTCGAGATTTTTTCTCGGTTTTAACCTTCGGCATTTTGATAAGTAATGGCTGAGATTCCAAAGAGTGAAATTTACTGTACAAATATGAGTATACGTTCAAGGTATTATAAACACGTGTAGCAGTAGCACCAAAAGGCTTTGGTGGTTCCTTTCAGCTGATCGGATGGAAATTCATGTAACAGTCTCGAGCTCCCCCTAGCGTCCTGGAGTGCGCGTAGGGAAACCGGAAGTGGCCTTTCAGTGCTGTTATGCTGGTACTTTTTCGCGGCAATCCAAACGTGATGCAAAGACTTTTGAGAGGAATATGACAGCTGATTTTTGACGTTAATATAGAAGGTAAACTTTCATATTATTATATTATCCGTTTCGAAGATACATTTCTTAATTCGAGCTCTATCTTCAGCTGAATAAAATTGTATTTAGAAAGCGAAATATGTTAAGTTATTGTAACGTTATTTAGCGCCAGTTCAATGAGACTCAAAACTTTCGTTCTGTTACACTTGCGATTAATGAAATGTGTGACTCGGAACGTCTAACGTTAAATCTTAATGAGGTCGTTTCTGTTTTTTACAGTTTTTTCTTTATATTTGAACATCGGCGGAAACAACAACAACAATGGCATCAGTCACTGCAGAGGACATCAAGTCTGAACTGGACACTTTCAACATAGCCTTCAACAATGACACTGTGGACAAAAGTAAACGTCAAGTTTCTTATTTATTGTTTTTTGTATATAAAATTACAACATTGTTAGCATGCCATGACATAATGCTCTAAAAATTAGTACATTCCTTATTGTGAAAATATAAATGTGTGTGTATAACTTTTTTTTATGTTTTTGAAATAAGTCTCTTATGCTCATCATGCCTGCATTTATTTGATCAAAAATACAGAAAAGAATAGTTATATTGTGAAATATTATTACAATTTAATATAATGGGTTTCTATTTTAATATACTTCAAAATATAATTTATTTCTGTGAAACAGTTGAATTTTCATAAGTCAATACTCCAGTCTTCAGTGTCACATGATCCTTCAGAAATCATTCTAATATGTTGATTTATTATCAATGTTGGAAACAGATGAGCTGCTTAATATTTGTTTAATGTTATACTTTTTTCAGAATTCATTGATGAATAAAAAGTATCAAAATATAAATATTTTCTAACAATATAAATCTTTACTATCACTTTTTATCAATTTAACTATATTAATTTATTCTTTTTTTTTTTAATGACTGACCCCAAACTTTTGAACGGTAGTGAACATTGTTACCAAAGATTTCCATTTTAAATAAATGCTGTTCTTTTTCTCAACTTTTTATTCAACACAGAATCCTGAAAAAAGTATCACATGTTATAAACAAATATTAAGCAGCACAGCTGTTTCAAACATTGATAAAAAATCAGCATATTAGAAGGATTTCTGAAGGATCATGTGACACTGGAGTAATGGTTGATTAAAATCCAGCTTTGCATCACATAAATAAATAGGCTATTTCAAAGTATATTCAAATAAAAAACCATTATTTTAAATTGTAATTATATTTCACAATATTACCATATTTTCTGTATTTTGATTAAATAATAGCAGGCTAGTTTAGCATAAGAGACTTCTTTTAAAAACATTAAAAATGGTAATGTTTCCAAACTTTTGACCGGTACTGTGTATATGTATATATATATATATATATATATATATATTTATATATATACATATATATATATATATATATATATATATATATATATATATATATATATATACATATTATACTTACAGTGGTCATATGCGGTAATTATTCTTTCTCGTAGTGTTGGAGCAGTGTTTGTGTCACAGGCTGAATGGGGATGAGATTGTATTCGAGTGGTTTGCTTTCAGCGCCTCTAAAAACCAGCTGCTGCTCACTCTTGATAACCTGGACCAGTTTGAACATGAAGTTAGTACAAGGCCATTATAAACGCATACTGCTGCATGTCAACCGCAACACAGATATTCTGGCATCTCTTGAGATGCCTTAATAAATAGGATACTATTTTAATAAATGTTTCCCTTCTTGATTTGCATACTGCTTATGTACTCTTTCAGATACTGAACAAGAAAAAGTCAAAAAGCTCATCAAAGGGAAGCCAGCTTAACAAGACTAGAGACATCAACTCAATCCAGGAACTGTATCCTTTCAGCTCAAACAATCACTAGTTTTAATTTGAAATTATTTCAATTGGTCCCTAAATGTTCACAGTGGTCTTCTTAACAGAGTCTCACAGAATCCGAGCAGAAGAGGAAGAGGAGAACTTGTTGGATTCCTATTCAACACCTGCCAAGGTGAGAAAAACGGGAGTCAGGTTAATGGGGGAGATTTGCTGGAACACATAGAAATTCATTATTGGTTCGCAGTCAGAAAGTATTGTATAGCTCAGCTCTTAACCCAACTTTTATTTGAACTGCTGTAATTTGGAATACATTGAAATGTGCTTTCTTCGTAACTGGATTGGTAAGAAAGTGCAAATGTAAATGTATTACTGTCTTCATCTCTGTGTTACCACAGGGCTCTCAGAAGAGAGCGTTGACCACCCCAGAACATCCTCAGTCCAAGAGAGGTGTGGCCCGACTCGCCAGTCCCAGTCTAATGCTGTCACCTGCCAGCTTCTCATTAAGGTAACCAATTCACCATTTTTTTTATCTAGATAGCTTTAAATATATGAGGTCTTTATTAGGCAAACTAACCATTAACAAAATCACCAAGGCAACCAAAAGTTTGATCTCCCAGTAAGTACCCTAAAGACAACATAGAATAATTACCATGACATGTCTTTTCACTTCAAGATGATACAATACATTTAATCTAATAAAAAATTATATTATTTGTTTGTGTAGTGCAACGCCTTCTCAAAAATATGGCATGCGTGGGGGACGAGGAGAGGTGGTTTCGTCGTTTGGGACGGTGCAAGGTCCTCGCTGGACGGGTAAAGGACAGACAAGTGTGAGGGTGGAAATGCTGGCAGGAGGAGACAATTCACTCATCAGCAGCTACAAATACATGTTCCAGAGACTGAGAGACGTGCGGGACGGTGAGTCCATGTTCTCATTGTTGCCGTCAGTTAGGCATGGAGTCATGGAACGATTACCGGTTTCAAGATAAACCACGATAAAATATCCTCACAGTTAGTATTATCGTTTAAAATTGAATTATCACGAAAACCGTGTTTTCGATTATTGCTTTTTTGAAAACTTGCGTCAGCCGTTCTAACAGATTCAGTCTAACAGCCGCAGCATGCAACATTGTTTTTGTGTGCGAGAAGACATGGTGGAAAGCAGTGACAGTGCTCGGGAGATTCATCCCCCAAAAATCCTCCCTGCCGCGGCTGCATCTTCTCAGTGATGTCCGATATTGTATGTACTATTCTCTGTTATTGTTAAGCCCCACTAAAGATATAAAAATGTTGTAAAGCACCATATTACCATATTCAATTACCACACACAGACACACGCTGATATCACGTGTGACGTTCGCTGTGTTATCAGCCTCTTCCACCTCACTATAACTTCATCTCCAGAGCCGCTCTGGGTCTGATTCACTTCATGAGCATTTTACCGTTTCATTTGAGAAAAAACTATCATCATATCATAAACCCACAGAAACTCAAATGTCTTCACGGCAACCCATCAAAATAAAAGTTTGGTATAACTTGAAGAAATTGACAGAAATATATTGGGGTACTGTAGATTTAGCTATGTCTCAATGTAATAATTATACTAACACTAATAATAATAATTATTATTATTATTATTATTACTAGGTGTGTAGAGGGTTGCTTGTGTTTTACTTGATCTTTTTTTATAAAAAGTTTACTTTTAAAGAGCATGTGGCCTTCAAATGTTTATATGTATTATTTACTTATGATTACCATCATAAATATTAAATTCATTGAATTTGATTTAATATTTTTTTAGATAGTCAAATAGTTCCAACAGATTTTGCTGTGGTATCAAAATTGTTACAGAGAACCGTAAAATTTTAATGGTATTGGCACCGACTACTGGAATTTGGGTAACGTGACAACCCTAGTAGAGAGCTCTATGAATTGTTCTTCACACACACAGTAACTGAAATTTACAACTGTTAAAAGAAAATGCTCAATAAACGGTTGCATAGATATGATCTAAGCATCAATATCTCTTCCCCTTGTTTTTTTTGACTTTTCAATGCGAAGCGCTGCGCTCTGTGACTCCATGTTGCTTCAAGCGCATCATTCTGCGCACTGTGTGTGTGTGTGTGTGTGTGTGTGTGTGTCTCTGTGTGTGTGTCTGTGTCTGTGTGTGTGTGTGTGTGTGTGTGTGTGTGTGTGTGTGTGTGTGTGTGTGTGTGTGTGTGTGTGTGTGTGTGTGTGTGTAGCGCTTTCATATGTACTACTGTGCAGCATCCACTTGGATGATGTGACGGCAGCCACAGTATAATGGCGCCAGTGCGCTCACCACACACCAGAGGAGATAGAGTGCGGCAGCCAATTCAATGGATTGGGGTTTATAAGGAGGCCATGATTGGCAAGGGCCAATGGAGGGAATTTGGCCAGGACAATGACATGACAATTAAGAAATTAAATTCATTTTATATGTTTACAAATTTTATGTATGTTGTACATGTTGTTATTGTATGTATATACTTGATACGTAAAGACTGTCTCTTTATATATTCTTAAACATTTATTTATGTCCTTGTCTGTAGTTCTGACGGAAAAGATTGAAGAGCTTGGAGAGGAATTGCGGAGTCATTTTAATATAGAGGAATTCTCTCCAGTTTCATTGCCAGTTCAGGTACAATCACAGATATCATCATAATGGCTCAATAATTCAGTTTTATCAAAGTGATAAAAAAGAACTTATTTATGGCTGGTGTACTAAATTTAATTTTGGAGTCTGCATATTCATGATCTCATTCTCAGGATAGCATCACAGTACTGGGGCAGGTGTGTTGTGACAGTAACGGGAAGCTCAATGCCCAGTCTGTGCTGCTGGAGGCTGGACAGGAACAGGGAGGCAGACAGGTGCCTGTGGATCTGTCTGAGCTCAAAGAGTTCTCACTCTTCCCTGGACAGGTGAGATATACACCTATTGGATGCATATACTGCTTTTTTCCTCTTTTTTTATGTTTGTTTTTAAAGTATTGCTAAGTAATATTCTATTACTAATTTTTACGTTTGTTTTGTAGGTTGTTGTCATGGATGGGATGAACACCTCTGGGGAGAAGTTTGTAGCTACCAAACTATACGAGGTATCTCACTAATACCCTTTATACTTTAGACTTGTTTAGGTTAAGTTTACAATTTGTTTTATGAATTCAATTTATTCAGTGATTTGTTTGTCCACTAGGGTATTCCCCTCCCTTTTTACTGCCCTTCTGAAGTGAAACATGAAATGGATGAAGGTAAGATTGGTGAAAATGTATTAAGAACATCCCTGATGAGATCATGGCTCACATTAAACCCTTTATAACACACTTTTTCAGTGTCTGAGCCTGTGATGGTTATGATGGCTTGTGGACCTTACACCCCCTCTGAAAGTCTGACCTATGACCCTCTGATTGACCTCATTACTATCATCAATAAAGATCGTCCTGATGTGTGCATTCTGGTGGGTCCAGCTTTGTGCCCATTTCTGTGGTGTTATGTTCCAACAACCAGGTTGTTGTGATAAAACCTAATTTATCTTTGCAGATGACTGCTTTTCTGGACATTTAATCAAAATATGTTTAAATGTCAAAAAGACATTTAAAAGAAAAACTGTGACATTTTGGCTAGTAATTAACTGTTTATTTATCTCATAGTTTGGGCCATTTGTTGATTCCAAACATGAGCAGATTGAGGTAAACCAGATTTTGTATGCATTTTAAATTCCTTTATTAACAATTTTTCCTCATGCCCACAAATTTAAACACTTTCTACCTTTTTTAACAGAAAAACCAGGTTACAGAAACATTTCAGTCCATCTTCAAGAGATGTGTGGACAGCATAGTGGAAGGAACCAAAGGGTGTGTGTGTCTATATTTTTTCTCCACAGCTTTATAGAAAGTGATCACATATGTATGATTGTGTTTTTAACGCTTGCATTCTTTTACTATAGGTCGGGATCCAGGTTGGTGTTTGTGCCATCTCAGAGGGATGTCAATCATCATTGCATTTATCCTCAGCCACCCTTCAACCTGACCAACCTCAGCAAAGATGATACAGCAGTGAGATGATTAGCTAAATTCTCTGTTTATTTGAAAGTATATGCCTCTCTTTCTTCAGTTAAACACTAACAGATTTTTAGGACAATAATCTGAGCGCATAAATTGTAAGTGAATGGCTGCTTCTCCACTGACGCTTAAAAAAAACCCACACTGCGATCGTGACTGATTCATCCACTGCGGGTCTTCTGAAGCTAAACGATAGGTTTGTGTAAGAAAAATACTAATTTGAAGTTTGTATATTAAGTAACTCGGAAGCACAGAGGACCGGTTGTTCTCGCGTGAACTTCACAATGCACTTAAGTCACGCGTCACACTCACAACATCCCTCTCGTGAATGCTTATATCACAGTAAACTGGAAGCATTAATTCTTAGTTAAAATTAGTTAAAAATTCTTACACACACCTGTCGTTTTGCTTCAGAAGACATTGATTCATCCACTGCGTTCGAATTGATTAGGGTCACGACTCATGATCGCTTTGACCCGAGCGGGACCATTCACTTGCATTATATGGACTCAGAGATTGATCATTGTCCTAAAAATCTTAGTTTGTGTTTTTCTGAAGAAAGTAATACTATAGGTATGACATGAGGGTGAGTAAATGAGAGAATTTTCATTTTTTAGGTGATCTGTCCCTTTAATTAGAAAGACGTTATTTTTATATTATCTTATGCTGAATAAGTTAAACCATTTCTATTACTTCTCTTGTTGTCCAATATTCATTTTCCACCCTTAGCGAGTGACCTTGGCGAGTGACCCCTGCACGCTCCTCATTGGTAATGTGACTTTTGGCCTGACATCTACAGACATTCTGTTCCATATGGGAGCTGAAGAGATCAGCAGGTAATACCATTGAACCAACTGGTAATTATAGCATGAAAACAGCCTACAACTGACATGTACATTTACACTGTGGCTACTTTATGCCGAGTTCACACTGAACGATTTTAGGCCCGATTTTCGCTCGCCGACAGGTTTTGGGAGATCGCCGACAAATTCCAGGAAAAATCACAGGCAAATCGGTGCTCGTTCACGTGAGTGACAATCACGCAGTGTGAATTATCAAAGATGCGATCTGAGAGAATAGTCGACAGCTGTGAGATATTTGGCATGCTAAAAATCCTTCAAAAGGATTCAAAATCCTGCTGTATGAATGTGTTCCGACTGAAAACTACATAGTCGGTGACCTACAGCCAATGAGAGAGCAAGATACAGGGCAGGGGAAGTTCAGGGAGGAGTTATAGACCAGAATATCATTATTTGAATAGTAGGCTTGGGCGGTATCCAAATTTTGGACTTTTTCTTATTTTTAATACGTGGGCCGTTATAATATGGAGGCGCCAAATAATTTTTTAACCCAGGTGCTGAGGGGGTGTTAGATATAAATACTATTTATAAATGAGCAAAAATGGGACACTTAATAATATTTAATTATGACAATTAAAGTATTCATTATATTAATTAATTTAAATTAAATTAACAAGCAACAAGCAAGAAGTGCATTTGTAAATCCGGTGATACGCGTCCATTGATTTTTATTAAAGGAGAACTCCGGGCAATTTTTAAGTTAATCTTGATCGTTAGAGCTTTGTGAGTACTGACTATAGAAAAAAAACGAACCGGATTGCTACTCGGAGCTGCGACCGCGAATGCCCAGAGCTCCCACCCAGCTAAAACGGCAGCTATGGGGGCATGGACATAAAGAGCGTTTTTGAGCCTCTTAACAGACACAAAATGCAATAAAAATGTCTGTCCAACATGAACAGGGACCCTACATGTGAACAAGATGCGTTTAGCAACTTAGCCATTGTTTCAACTCACCTAAATAGTATTTTAGACGGCAAGCTGTAGTCTCGCGCTGCAGTCCCGTGCTGTAGCCGGAAAAGGTCAACAATGTCCAGGTGGGAGGAGCGTTGATCATGTGCGACGAGTCTTCGTACATGGAATGGCATTTTTCTTCAAACGACCCCGCTGTGTTGAGTGTGTGTAGTCATCCTTGTCAAAGTGTTCACTGCAAATGCGGTAATCTTTAGCGCGTAGTACTTCTACGGGAGTTTGCACATCAAGTTGAAGTACAACTAGCCACAACTGCAGAATCTCGAGGTCATGGAAAGGAAGACGATGAAAATTTAAGCTCTTATATTTTCACATTCGGTTGCCACAATTCAGAAAGGCACAAACACGAACCATTTCTTCTTCACTTGTAAGCAACTCTGATCATAACTCGTCGCACATGATCAATGCTCCTCCCACCTGGACATTGTTTACCTTTTCCGGCTACAGCAAGGGACTGCAGCGCGAGACTACAGCTTGCCGTCTAAAAGACTGCTAAACGCATCTTGTTCACATGTAGGGTCCCTGTTCATGTTGGACAGACATTTTAATTGCATTTTGTGTCTGTTAAGAGGCTCAAAAACGCTCTTTATGTCCATGCCCCCATAGCTGCCGTTTTAGCTGAGTGGGAGCTCTGGGCATTCGCGGTCGCAGCTCCGCGTAGCAAGCACCAATCCGGTTCGTTTTTTTTTCTATAGTCAGTACTCACAAAGGTCTAACGATCAAGATTAACTTAAAAATTGCCCGGAGTTCTCCTTTAATACAACTTTTCTGTCAGTGCTGCAAAGATTAAGTTGACGATCGCCATCTCCTAGTGAACGTGCATATATAGAGAGAAATGCAAATCATGGATTACATAATCAGAAGGTATAGGCTAGCCTTTTTCTTTTCGTTTTGAACTGTTTCGTTTAAAGAAATTGACGATTGATATCTCCGTAGTGAACGCGCCTATAGATAGAAATCATGGATTAATCAGAGAGTATGCTGCCTATATATCTTTTCCTTTTGAATTGTTTCGTTTAAAGAAATTGACGATTGATATCTCCGTAGTGAACGTGCCTATAGAGAGAAATGCACATCATGGATTAATCAGAGAGTTTGCTGCCTATATTTCTTTTCCTTTTGAATTGTTTCGTTTAGAGAAATTGACGAATCGCCATCTCCATAGTGAACGATAGAGAGAAATGCACATCATGGATTACATAATCAGAGAGTAGGCTAGCCTATTTCTTTTCGTTTTGAATAGTTTCGTTTAATGAATTTGATGATCGCCATTTCCGTATGAACGCACATAGAGAGAAATGCACATCATGGATTAAATAATCAGCGAGTGGCCTATTTCTTTTCGTTTTGAATTGTTTCGTTTAATGAAATTTCAAGCTCTATTTAGATATAGGCCTATCTGTCATGTCTGTGAGACATACACTGAGTTTCGGTTAATTTATGATGAGATTTCAATGCAAGTGACCGCGGCGCGCCAGCGCACGATCATGTCATGATTATGTTGTCTGCTATATTTGATTCTTATTTATTAAATCCATGCAATTGGTTGATAAAAAAATTATTAAAATTAAGATACAATTTATACAAAACGAAATTCACTTTAAAGAAAGGCCTTTTACAAAATGAAACTTAATTAAGTGGTCAATGTCTGACTCCCGATGCATCCCATCTAACTCGTGCTGTTCAGTTTTCATTATCAACGTAAAAAAAATAACAATATAATATTTTAACAAATATAAACTAATGCGCTTATTTAATGAACTCGGGGCAAAATGCATCCTCGCAGCAGTGAGTGGGTGGTTGTTTCGGAGATGCGACATTAGGTTAGAGGTGTTTCCATCTCTCGCGGTCACCTTTTTTATTGCAACATTTACAAATTGCCTCGTCAGTATTTACCGCCTCTCCCTTCTCTCTCTCTCTCTTTCTCCTCCACACTGTCACTTGATGACAACTACATAAGCATTTTTAGGCATTGAATAAATTATATTTATATATTATATATAAGTGCCGGTAATGACGGTATTGAAACTGATACCGTTGCTATTTTAACCTGTTAATAACCAACGCCCTCGGTACTGAAATGAAATAACACAAAATAGGTATCATTTTAAAGCTTAGAATCTCAGCTTTTTAATGCATCTAATCACTTTGATCAACTCCTAACGAGTGCTGAGTAATCCCTCTAAGACGGAGTGTACCGCCAGCTGGCGCCACCTAGCTTCGATAAAAAATAATAATAATATTTTTCAAAAATATTACCTTGATTAAGCTTTCAAATGACACCTATTTTAAGTTGGAGTCTGAAATTTACAATGAAGTAGCCAATTTTATAACTTCCTAAGTAGTGATGAGTTATTTGCTGATAAATAGAAAAAAAATGTTTTCATAATTTATGAAGTAGTACATACTACAATATGTCAAATACATCATACAGCTCAGATAGTCATGTGCCATATGTCATTTGAAAGGTCTCAATGAGTAGAATAGAACAAGCATAATTGTTTCGGGCTTTTTACTAAACTTGAGTGAGGTTTTGTACAAGAAGCCCCTCAAGAGACCATATGTAAATCATATAAGGATGCATAATTTAAGGCACATTTCCGTTCGTAACTTCATTAAACATACTCCGATTGTGGGAAATGACACATCATTATTTACAGCAGATTCTTACGATTAAAATGAGTCCAAACTTAACATAATCCATCACTCAGAACTAAAGATATTCCTCACAGACGCACGTAGCCAAGCAAGGTAGCTTAGACTTGGCCTTTTCACTCGTATCTTCATGAAAGATACATCGATCATGAAAAATGACATATCGTTATTTACAGCAGGGACTCACGATTAAAAAGAGCCCAAACTCAATATATTCCATAAATCAGATCTAAAGATATTCCTCATGGCGTTCCAACACAAAAAATACCACAGACGTACCTAGCCAAGTATATACTGGTGAAGCACTCGCGTTGGTTTTTCGCTTATAACTTCATGAAACATGCACAGATCGTAGGATTGCACAACATTATTTTCAGCAGACTCTCACGATTAAAAAGAGCCCAAACACAGCATAATCCATCACTCAGATCTTAAGATATTCCTAATGGAGTTGTAACACACGCACCCCCACAGGCGCACATAGAGCCTTGTATATAGATGGAGCACTAATGCCGCGATTTCACTCATAACTCAATGAAGCATGCATAAATCGTGTAAAATGGCACATCATTATTTACACCAGATTGTTAAGATTAAAAAGAGCCCAAACTCACTCACTGATGTGACGTTTCAGCTCATAACTCCATGAAACATGCATGGATTGTGAAAAATCGAATATCTTTATTGACAGCAGATTCTCACGATTACAAAGAGCCCAAAAACAACATGATCCATTTCGTTGATCACGAGATATACCTCACGAAGTGATGCATGCTTGGCTAAAAAACATGTCTCTCATCTTTCCGGGATGCAATGTGTTTTCCAATGTTTCCGGAGCCATCCGTGCTTTTTTCAAACGTGGGATAACACAAAATATGTATTATCTTAAAGCTTAGAATCTCAGCTTTTTAAAGCATCTAACAACTTCGATCAACTCTGAACGAGTGCTGAGTAGTCCCTCTAACTCTGAGGGCACCGCCCGCGGAGGCCACCTGGCTGCGAAAATATTAATTATCATATTTTTCAAAAATATTGCCTTGATTAACACAAAATAGATGTCATATTATATGTCTGAACTTAATAGTGAATGTAGCCAATTTGAACATCTCCTAAGTATTGCTTAGTTATTTGCTAATAAATAGAATTAATTTTTTTCATAATCTATAAAATACTTTTTTTTTACTATGTACTGCAATGTGCCAAAAACATAATACAGCTCATGAAACATTCACAGATCGTTGAAAATGGCACATCATTTTTTACAGCATACTATTACAATTAAAATGAGCCCAAAATGAACATAATCTATTGCGTTTATGACAAGATATTCTCCATGGAGGAACAATTTTAAAAATGCCCATTAGGGGGCGTCAATGACTGAACAAAAAGCCTGTCTTGGTTCCAAATGCTGTAACTTTTGATTCCTTTATCCAATCACCACACAATTTTATCCAGATGCAGCTCACATGTAGAGGGAATTCACCAAAAAAAGAATTTTCCACCTACCTTATTTCCTTCCTGAGTTATTATATGTCAAATAAGAAAGATATGCAAAATCATAATAAAAATTATATTTATTTTTTGTCTTTTATCAGCAGTTTCTCGGCAGGAAAATGTCCAAATGTAATGTAATTTATATTTTCAAAAAATTTGAAAAGTGTTCTATCAAACGATACCTACCTTTTGACTCTCCTTGCTATAGTTTTGGAGTTATGAGTCTTTAGTTTTGTGTGTCACTCAGAAAACAAAAATTTTTTTTATTGCCTTTCAAATGTGTGAGGACTAAACAAAAAGGCTACGTTTGTTCAGAATGCTGTAACTTTTGAGTACTTTATGCAATCACCACAAAATTTGATCCAGATGCAGGTCACCTGTAGAGGGACTTCACCAAAAAAGAATTTTTGAGCTACCATATTTCCTTCCAGAGTTATCCCATGTCAAACAAGAAATATGCAAAATCATAATAAAAATTATATTATATAAAAATATTATATAATTTTTTTTTTTTTTGTCTTTTATCAGCAGTTTCTCAGCAGGAGAATGTCCAAATGTAATGTAATTTATATTTTCAAAAAATTTGAAAAGTGTTCTATCAAACAATACCTCCCTTTTGACTCTTTCGAGTTTTGGAGTTATGAGTCTGTACTTTTATGCGTGTCTCTCAGACAAAGCAACTCAAAAATGGCTTCAGTGCTTAACAGGTTAAGACCCTGCGGTATACGATACCATAATACCGCCCAACCCTATTGAATAGATATATTTACAATTATATCAAACAGAAACAAAGCACAGGGTTGGAATCTCTAGGCTCCTCACTCCATTACTATTCAGAGGGCTGCGATGCTAAAGTGATTATCGATGCATCTTTTTTTTGTGTGGCTACTTTTTTAAAGCAAAGTATTTATGATGACCCATAAAGAATTTACTTACAATCCTTCCTATATTCATTTTATTAATAAAACAAATGGAAGTGATTTGGCAAGTCAACTGGAAGGTTACATTTGCCAGCATATGTCCCACCATTGCAAAGAACCAACAGGAAAGTAAATGTGTGCCTGTACTAGCAGCATACTTGCAGTAAATGAATACAAACTTCAGCATATTTGAATCTCTAGCATTTAATAATAGACTTCTAACCAACATCCTCCTGTTGTGTGCAATGAGCAATATAATCCTTCAGACAAAAAACATTTTGCTGTCGCAAAATCTCATCACAAATCTCATACAAAAATAATGCTTGTGGACTTACGCATATTCTGAATAATTAGTAACATACAAAGCCGCTCTTATACACAATTAAATAATAAAAAAGTGAAAGTGCAGAGAACACAGTCAAAATGTTACTTTTTGTGACTGGCATTGCACTGATACGTCCGTGCTTCAGAGTTCCGCCTTTTGCGTTCCTTCAATATTACGTTATTAGAGAGAGAAAAAAAACAAATTTTTTACATTTGTGCATCGATTCAGAATCGTCCACGTCGCGATGGATCTAAGAATCGATTTTTTTCCCCCAGCCCTAATTTGCTTGACCGGCAGGCGGCAGCACATTGCAAAATTATTTATTCACCCCCACCTCTCTGCAGAAAACACAATGCTCCCCTCGTCTCCCCAACTATTTCCTCCTGCATAATCTTTTTTTTTTCTCTCCTTTTCACTGCAGATCAGTGCACAGACAATTTGGATCGCAAGCTTTTTGCAGGCTATCATTTTTAATAACGATTTCAGTCTCACACACACGTGATCTTGCGTTATTTCCTTATCACTTCTCGTGTGTGTTTGGTTGTGAAATGACCAATGATCGCTGCAGTGTGAAACCTCCTGTCGCCGATCCATCGTGCAGTGTGCACACACCAGCAACTGAATGTTACCCCAGATAGTCGTGCAGTGTGAAAAGAACAGTGACCCGACTACTTGGAAAATCGTGCAGTGTGAACTCGGCATTAGGAACAAGAGTAAATTAACTTTTGTTTAAAGTGTACTGTTTTCTGATTCATTATTTCATTGACGATTATTTGAATTTAAAAATAAATACTCCTTCAGAGGAATGAGAGCGCAGAAGCACTGATTTGTCATTACCGTTTTTGCAGTGGCACTGGCACAGAGCGTTTCTCACGGATCATGAAACACATGTTGACCCAGAGAAGGTTTGTAGAACATTTCTCATCTTTAAATGAAATGACCTCGGTCTTGAGAAGCAGTAAAAAAAAATCTGTACTCTTCTTTGCTGCTACAGTGATATGCAGTTGTAATCTTTTGTTTATTTGTTCTTTTAGCTACTATCCTCTATATCCTCCTGCGGAGGAAGTTAACATGGATTATGAGAAGTTTCAACAGTTCAGCCAAATGAACCTCACACCTGATATTCTTATCGTTCCTTCTGAACTTCGGTATTTCATCAAGGTAAATAAATCATATTTCAGAAGTTGATTTATATACCATGTCAAACATTTTTTTTTATATCAATTCTGACTGGAACAAATTCGCCATTATTTCCCAGGATGTTATTGGCTGTGTATGTGTCAATCCTGGCCGTCTCACTAAAGGACAGGTGGGCGGGACTTATGGACGTTTACTCGTTCAGCCGAACCCTGTGCTGGTGGATGGGAAGAGAGTAAGCCCATGTATAGCAGGACAGGTGGTGAAAATATGATACAATATACCTTTTCTACTGCTTGAACTCTATTAAATCATGTCTGTATTTTTTATGTCTGTATTAAATCTTCTCACTTAAAGTGGATGGAAAATAAAATGCTTTGTAAAAGGCTGTTTTGTCCAGTTAATGTCTAGTTACAATGGTTTTTTTTTTTTTTACTATTTAAAATGAGTGTCAACATAAAATCAAAACTGATCTTGGACATTCTCTATTGTGAACAATTTATCAGTGCATGTTATTCCAAAAGAAATTATCTGTAAAATTTAATGAAAATGTAAAAACTTCCGTTCAGCTGATGTTAAGGCAGACTGCACAAGCTATTGAATATATAAACCGAAAGCCAACTAGCCATCAAGACCGTTTTTTTCCTGTTGAATAACATGTTTCACTCAAATGCATGACATTACAGATATAAAACTCATGGACATGGTTTCATGTTACTTTTATTAAGCATCAGTTTGAAGGTCATTTCATCTGTAAAGTGAGTTCATTTAATCTAATATATATCTCATTCAGGGTGTTTCTAAAATATTCTCTACAGATTATATATAAAATGAGCTGTTATGAAAATCTTAAATATATATTGTGCATGTTAAAGTGAAACATCCTTGACATAAATGTACAAGAAACCATTACACTGAACAAGGTAACAGGGGAACTATATACATTAATCGAGAACTGTGTTCAAATAGGTCCTCTTTAGTTAGGTATGTTTTCTAGTCCCATCGCAATGTCTCTTAATTTAGGATCATCCCCCCAGTTGACTTTACTGGCCAGTATAATTCCCTGAAAAACAAGATTTTTATTACAAAGAGGTTCAAAATGCATAGTGATCCTAAAAAAAACAGCATGACAGATTAAATTAATATGAAGACAAGTACACAAGCAAACATTGAGAAGCCACATACCCGGAGCACATTTTGTAAAATGGAGGTGACTTTCTGGTATTTCTGTAGAACCGCTTCAGCTCTTTCCTTGGCTCTCTGCTGAACCTCTCCCTGACTTTCCTTCACCTGTTTCAATTCATTTATCTCCTGCATTTTTTTCTTAATTCGTCCTTTAAGCTCTAGGAAAACATGAATGAGATATGGTTGTTTTCTACTAACCCGCATACTAAAAAAACAGAGTAGCTTTCTTTCTTTCTTTTTTTTAAACAATTTGACCCATTAGATGTTACATCTGGTCAAAATATAACATTAACCAAGGTTAAAGGGCTTTCATTTGAAAAATCAGAGCAGAAAATACTGAGTCTGAAAGGTCTATATGATTTCGTTTGTGCTAAGTACCAAGTCTTTCCTTTTGAACATCTGTGATCTGATCCTGAAGCTCTCTTGTTTCCTGGAGGGAAAAAAATATCAGCAATTAAGTATTCCATGGCCATAAAACCGTTTAAAAATGGAATTATTCATATAAATGAAAATGAATTTTTCCAAAATCTATAGCAGAACGGAATGTCCCACCTTTAAAATTTTCATGGTCTTTTCACAGAGCTCAGTGTTCTGATTGGTCAGTTCTTTTAGTTCCCTGTATGATGAAAGATCGGCTTACTGTTAGGACAACTGGATATCAGACTACATACACTACATTTATTCAAAATAAGATTCACTCACTCAGCATCTGCATCATTCTGAATCATCTTTTCAATGATGGCATTCCAAATCTGCATTCTAGAACACACACACAAAAAAAACATTTCAACATGGACAGGACACCATCAGAGATTGTAATTGCAAAAAGAAGCTTGATACCACAGCATCTTTACCTGTTTAATACCAGTGTTTTGTTGAAGTACGAGAGTCTTGCCTGCTCTATTGCACTTTCATACTTGGATCTACAGATTGGTAAAAAGATGAATGTTGGATTATTTTATAACATACAGTATAAACATACAGATGTGTATTAATAAATTCAAACACACTTACAAATCTGCATCAGCTTCACATGATTCTTTGTGTTTTCCTAAGAATTAAACACAATTATCACTAGGATAATTATTAGTAGTTAAACTTTACATAGCCTAAGTGTGTTATTTATTCACATATAAATGTAAGCTTACCCATGCTGACTTTAACGTTCATATCAAAACACTGATTTTCCATTATTTCTTTCATTCTAGAAAAAAAAAACAAGACAAGAAACAGAATGAGCATAATAACACTGTTATCTATAACATGCTGAATATAATACATAGTACATAAAGTTGTACACTGTTAATTTGTACTCTACGATTTGGTGCAAGACGATAACAACAAACCATACAAATAAAACAATAAAAGAATGGAAAATCACTTTAGCAAACGTGTGGGTGTCACTCCATCAGAAGCTGATGATGGATCAGTCAGGCCGTTTATTTCAGCAGGGTCAGTATCTGAAGATGGTCCATCATGACTAACGTTACTGGAACTCATCTTTGTATGTCTGTGCAGGGGGAAAAAAACATAATCCCATTCATGATTCAGATATCTGTAGAAGAGACCACAGACATAAAACATTGTATCACTTACTGTCGCTTCCGGTTCTTGCTCTGAAAGGTTTTGTTAACTAATAATACTTTTTTTGTTACAAGATCCCAAACCGCGAAGCTATAATCCTGTCCGAAACTGCCGCCAGGAAGTCTTGGCGTCACGTGACAGTCATGTGACTGGGTGATCCACAAAACCCCGCCCACCTGAATCAAACCAAGCATGAGCAGAAATAAAGGTTTGACCGTTCACAGGCGACTATCTTGACGGTGTTTAGTCTGTCTCGGAGGTCAACATGGAAAAATAAGGTTATATTGCTCAAAAAGATAGCGTATTGATGGTAAGAATGTATGTTTATTGTGCTTATTATAAAGCGTGAATCTATGGATTTGTACATGTAACGCTATTTTAATGGAAGAACCACTTGTAATGAATATTAGCAGGATGTGCTAGGGTAAGGGTACAGTGAATTCATTTTGCGTTTTTTCTGCAGTAATGTATAATTGATGTGTGATATAAAAGCGCATAAATTCGCATGTATATGTCAATGAATTGTCAGACTGTTTCAAGTTAATTCATTATGATATACTGATGCAGCTAATTTGACAGCTTCTCTGCCACAGCCTCGAACATGACGGTTGCTGTTACTTTGGATAATGAATGCGATATTTAAACATTAATTGCCTTTTATGATAGTCCTTACATGCCCTCAGGCTTGTTCGACTTGAACCGGCGCTGCACAGACCGATCGGTTGATGACATCAAAGTACCGCGAGAGCGATTAGAGAGCCGACGGCTCCTTATGCTTTTGAATAGCTCTCGCGGTACTTTGATGTCATCAACCGATCGGTCTGTGCAGCGCCGGTTCAAGTCGAACAAGCCTCTCGTCTAGGTTGCCTAATGTAAACTCTTCGTTTGGGTCGAATCTTTTCAGTGACTCATTTGAGCCGGTTCGCAAAATTGGTCTGAACAATTCGTTCGCTACTGGTTTGATAGACAGTTGGCTGTTGCATTATTTTTAATATTATCATCATCATTATCATAATCATCATTACTACCACTATTATTAATATTAAAACATGTTTTATATCGTTAGAACAAGTTTAATCCAAACGATCACACGTAGTAAAACCAAATTGATTTTTGAACCAATTCTTTGATACGAACTGTGCAAAAGAACCGATTCGCGAAAATGACTCGGACTTCCGATCGTTATTTGTCTGTGGCGTTTGTCCCATATAGACTATAAAAAAAAACGTTGTCCTTAAAGTTTAAATACGACAGTGCCCTCTTCAGGTTGCTAATGTATTCATTTACGCGTCTTGTTTTTTGTCAGTGTGTTTGAACTCTGTGGTTTGAACCGGAAGCAGTGATCGGATGTCGTCATGGGAAGCAAAATGAGTGGCAAGATGGCAGCTGCCAGTCGGGTCGTGCAGGTAAACAGTTGCTTCAGCCTGTATACCGATCATATTGCTGTGACATCTCGCTCATTTGTGCTCATTGTTGAAACGGTGATGTCTTATCCGCATATTATTCAATAATTTTGGTCTTGGGTGTTTTTACTTTACCAAAATGCATTGATTTCACTGGTTTGACAGATGCCCTTGTGGACAGACCCAGTTTCGGCTGTTTATCGCTTTATTTCACAACTGTAAATCACAATATTATCTCAGCAACACGTTAAGCATTATGTACATCAAATGCAATCCCTAAAAATTAAAAGTATGTAAGTGTCTGTGGTTGTAGATAAGTCACTACAGAACTGTTTTGTTAGATTTTTCTCATTACATTTATTCCTTTGCAGGTTGTGCGACCTCATGCACCTTTAATTAAATTCCCAGATCGAAAAGGCGTCCCAAGGCCGAATGGTAAGTAATAACCTCATTGCCTTATTTTTCCCATTATATCAAATGTAATGCATCTGTTGGTCTGTGAAATATATAGTTTTTATTTGTGTAATGCATTAAAAGCTGTCAAAACTGCTCCTCGTAATAGGTGCAGTAAATTTAAGACACCAAACTTTTTTTTTTACACCTAGTTTCCATTGTGGTACATGTGTAGCCTACTTGCATTGGTTTAGTTTTTAAATCATGGTAGCAAACTTTAAAGCTGGCGCTACGAGTTTGTTGGTAATTTTTTCTTTTCGTTTCTTTTTTCTGCTGTATGTCCAGTACAAGAGGTACTGAAGGTGTTTGCAGCCAGTCTCCCACAGATCTCCCCATCCGCACCTCCTCCTGCAACGTCAATATCACCTCCACCCAGATCACCAGCACCCATCAGCCGACTGCCGGGAACCCCTGACGGCGTCTCTGTAGTTAAAGATTTCCCTCAGAGATACCGCAGAAGAACCCTTGCATTAGATGAAATGGACTACATCCAGGTTAGTGTTCATTTGTTTGTTTCAGATCACCATTTGAAAAGATACAATCAGTACATTTATATTTTAGAGAATATGAAGAATGCAATGCATTTCACTTTTAACAATCTTCCTTATCTGCACTATTCTGGAGCTTGGAGAAATATAAAAACATTTATAAATGTTGTAATGTTTAGAGCAAAAATAGACCAGATGAATAAACCACTGACCATAACTTGTTTTCTCTTTTGCAGCGAGGCGGACCAGAGTGACTCGTCTGGTCCAGTTTATTCAGACTCCTTATTTGTGGAAATCTGTTGACTGGCATTTTTTTCTCAGTATAAGAGTAGTTCAAGATGTCATCTAAATAAATTATAGTTCTATTGTACATACAGATTATCATTTGACATTTGCTCTGTATTTAACCTTAAAATGCAAAACTCTTTGCCTTCCTATTCTTCAATCCATCTGTGTTGTATTGGCCACCCAGTCCAGCACCTCTTCTGACCATCATGAACAGAGTTGAAGTTCCTCTTCCATCTCATTATGTATTCTGGATTCAGAGAAAAGCATTCAGTGCCAGCTGTCTACAGATCTCTGAACAAAATGGATCACCGAGTACTGCAAATCGGAACGATTAAAATGTTCTCATTTTTGAAAGTTTTCAGTTGTCTTTTCTTATTTCATCTA
Source organism: Siphateles boraxobius (assembly GCF_051911475.1). NCBI lineage: Eukaryota > Metazoa > Chordata > Actinopteri > Cypriniformes > Leuciscidae > Siphateles > Siphateles boraxobius. Next base: position 27,006,289 of record NW_027509219.1, read on the forward strand.
ATCATAACCACCATCTGTGTATTTTTTAAATTTATTTAACCGAATAGGACATTTTCAGTCAAATTACCACATTTGTTTCCAGAGCTTTTATTTCTGGAGCTTTTTACACCAAGTAATAAAGTACAACAAAAATACAAAATAATGAAAAACCAGCCACAAAGCAATACAATTATGTACATATTTTATAAACAATAGAGATATCTGAATAATTCTGTAATGTTATGATTGTCTGTATGTATATATATATATTCGGATATACATTTATAGGATTTGTTGGTTTTATTCACAAGTTTTACCATTGTCCTCCCCTCCATGGTTGAATCTGTAAACCTCTATTTAATATTTTAAATTTCTAAATTAAATGCATAATAAAACACATCCACTTTACCAAACTTTTCGCAATATTTTTAAGATGTAAAACGTTTACTTCGATAGGTCAAAACAACCTGTACATTCTGGTACTGTAGTTCGTCTTTAAAATGAAACCATAGGCAAAACTTTTGAGGGTGAAACTATTCTTGCTTAATTTCACGGTTTCATTTATAAAAAGTACTAATACAGAATAGTAGGAGCACAGAGACTTTTTTTAAGTATGAAAATAAAAAAACTTTTTATGAGCACCAAGTACTACATTTGTTGTGCATGATAAGGTTCTCTGCTTGATGTACAGACACTGAAAACATTTTGAACAAAAAAGATTGACAGAGATAAACTCTTTGTAGTGCTTTCTATCCCATCAAGGAATAATAGCATCTATGGATCCATTTCAATCAGCCTTTGTAATTGCCGCTCCAAACATGCTACTAACGAGTACTTCCCTATGTTTTAACTATGTAGATGCACAAGACTTTTCAACTCAAATTATAATTGAAACTGCAGTGCATTCAATAGAAAATAGACTCTTCACATTACTATTAGCAGCCGGTAAGTATCAAGTGTGTAAGAATCACTGTGAACGAATGAAAGCAAAGAGATGAACACACGGGTTTAAATGGAAGTATCCAAAAAGCATGTGCCACACAGATTTCCATTTCTACACACTTCTCTCTCTCTTAAAAAAAAATGGTGTGGTATTTTTGCAAACGTCGACCATGAGCATGCATGTTTTTGACGTCTCACTGCAGTAAAGAAACGAATGCAAGAATAAGATATGGATACTGTAAGACTTACAGAAGAACAACAATCTATACATATCTACATATTATTGCAATAAAACAAAAACTTTTTTTTTTTTAGCATTTTTGCATTACCCCAATTAAATTCAGGGCTTTAAGTATACAAATTAATTCTATGGTAAATTGTTTTAAAATGCAAATAACAGGAAGGACTCGAGCTCAGAGGCAGTATCGGTTTTGATACAGTGCGGTAAGCTGATTGCTTTTTGGCATTTAGTATTAATCAGCTTGAAATATGTCAAAGGATCAACAAGAGTCCAATCTGCTTCATGCATACAATATACAACAATGGTAAAGAACTTAAGATAGAGAGCTTAACATAAAAAGAGGTCCAGAGTGATTAACAATTAGCTCAAATAACATTCATGTGTTCTCATTACCCCTGGCAGCTACAAAATATACGTAATGCATAGCTGGAAAAAAAAATAACACTGGTTCAATTGGTACTAAAGCGTCTGCAGTTTAAAGCAGCAGACGTTACTGATGATTTGTAAAAAATGACCTGTGTAGGTAATGACTAGCATGTAAATAGCTTTTGCATGCTCAAAGGGGAATCATAAATGTCCTGCACCCTTCTCACAGTTTCATATTTATACATGATTTATGCTAATACTTTAGAGTGCAGGCAACTGCCCCATAAAGCCAATCGGTCTCATAAAATGTTATTGGAGGTTATATTATAACTTGAGTGCCAAAAAAAAAAAAACTATAGTGGAAACTTTGGGGACTGGAAAATCTACATTTCTGTGAAAGATTCAATTAGTGTTCTTCTCAGTCAATTGTGTAATTTGAGAATAAAGAAAAATTTAGCAAAAAAAAAAAATTCCGGCAAAATTTTGGTAATGCACAAAATGTAACAATTCTGCAAAAAGATAAAACCCAAAAATTCAGATTACCACAATAAATTGAATTATTAAAGCTTATACTTAAAAACATCCTAACTCGAACACCAACCACTAACGAGATACAAAGTGCTGTTTGAACGTAATAATCCTGCTCACTATTTTCACTTACAAAAGCCAGTTTCCTGATATACCAAATGCTACATTTCCCAAGGCTTAGTCTATCTCGGGCGGTGTAAACTCTGGAAAAAAGTACCCATTTTTGAAACACACACATACACGAAAAGCCTAAAACAACAACAAAAAAACGCAGTTTGGCGGCAGCCATTTTTTCGTGAGACCATAAAACAAAGATGCAGGCGTTGGGATGAGTACAGTAAGAGACTTTAGCTCCAGCATTTAGGTTTAACTGTATATCACCTAAGACAAAAAGGATATTAAATATCTGAAGGACCAGAAAAATAAATGGCTATTTAAACTCTTGAGAAATCAAGATTTCTTAGCTCTGTACAATAAAGACATCACTGATGTCATATTCCAAAAACAAAAAAAACAACCAAAAGGTATATTCATATATATATAGATGTTTTTTCTTAATTTAAAAAGAACTAATAGTCAGTGAGCAGATGAGTCAGTGTCTGGATGGCAGAAAGGAGTCAGTCAGACTGAAGTGCAGTGTGTTGGTGATGTCGTGAATGAGAGCTGATGAAACAGTTGGCTTCACTGCTCCCTATGTTGCTGAAGTCTGTGACCGACACTGCCATTGTGGTGCCCGTAATGCGACGTGCGTGTCTGCCCTCGAAGTCCACGCCCAGGTTAGTAACAGACACATCGTTCATGAAGGACTCCGAAAGGCCCATCTTTAGCCTCTTGGAGGGCCGTTCGCAGTCTTTGGTGCTGCACACGCTGATCTGACCCAAATCTGAGCGGTAGAAGCCAGAATCCAGCATGTTGAGGCAGCCGCTGTCTCCGTTTGTGGCGTAGCTCAGCTGATCATCGTGGTTCATGGCTCCTCTGTGTAAACTCTCCAGAGGAGGGAAATAAGGGGAGTCCATACAGCTCATGTCTCCTGGACCGTTGCACACAGTTGCTACACTGTTACTAAGGGCTGCAAGAGAAAGAACAAAAAAGCATTTTTATACATCAGACTATTTATAATTTTGTATCTTGTCAAAATGTTTGACTGCATATGTTAGAATTTTACAAATATACACTGGCGGTCAAAGGTTTGGAATAATAAATGTTCATGTTTTTGAAAGAAGTAATTTATGCTTGCCAAGGCTGCATTTATTTGATCAAAAATACAGATAAAAAACAACAATATTGTGAAATATTAGTAAAATTAAAAATAACCGTTTTCTATTAGAATATATTTAAAAATATAATTTATTCCAGTGACGCAAAGCTGAATTTTCAGCATCATTACTGTCATTACATCAGTCTTCAGTCACATGATCATTCAGAAATCATGCTAATATGCTGACTTAGTGCTCAAGAAACATTTCTTCTTATCATCAAGGTTGAAAACAGTTGTGCTGCTTCATATTTTGTGGAAACGTGATGCATTTCCATTTAAAAGTAATAATTGAGCACCAACAATAATTGATAACAACTGAGCACTAAATAAGCATATTAGAATGATTTCTTAAGTATCATGACACTATTTTAAGTGTAATTGATTCTTGTGATGGAAAAGCTGTATTACTCCAGTCTTCAGTTATTTTAAAATGCAATAATATTTCACAATATTACTGTTTTTATTTGTATTTTTGATGAAATATTTTCAGCCTTGGTTAGCCTAATACTTTTCATAAGCCCCCCCAAAAAAATCATCATCATCTGAAGGGTTCATCTGATTCAAACTGCTAACAATCATTTTATCACCTTTTTGAGTGATTCATTAAAAGAACCAGAATAAATGACTAATAAATTCCTAAGAACATCATTTGTGAATCATGACTACTGTGGCGTCTGAGCTCACCTGTGAGGTCGCTGGCAGTGATGGAGTTGAGCAGTCCGAGCTGTTGCTCTGCTGACGCCTCCATCCTTCCCCCTGCTCCTGCTGAACACACGGATAAAGAGCTGTCCACCGCCAGACCCTCCGCCTCATCCACCAGCCTGTCCATCAGGTCTCTGAGGACACAACCAACACTTACTTTCTTTGAAACACATTACTCAACAGGCAAAAAGCACCAATTTCGCATCCCAGCACTTACGTCACACCCGGGTAACAACTGTACTTCTTCTTGCCGAATCGGTTCTGTTGAGCAAAGTAGTCAAAACGTTCCGACTTTTTCCACATGTAATAAAAAGCCACACATTCTGCTACTGTCCGTGTCTGAACCTGAAAAAAAAAGAGAAAAAGCTATGGGAATATAGCCATGGAAAACAATAGAAAAAAAATTATAATAAAGTGCATAATGTCAGCATAACTAACCAAACAGAGTTACTTTTACAATGTAAAGTTATCACTGCATATTAATTTCACAATTTAAACTTAACACTTTTTATGCATTTGGCTGTTCATTTACACACATAAAAAACAGCGTTTTGAGGGCCTACAAACTACACAAAATTTACAAACACGATTTTGTGAAAACGGTCACGTCATGCGCATTCTTATGTGTTCAGTCTATAGGCATATTGTGTTACTTTACAAAGTGACCTCACCAACTACTGACCTGGCATACATAATACAGCGTTTTTAGTCTTATTTGCCGATCCGTGAGAACGGGATCGTTTGACAACATTGTTGTCAGTACACGAAAAACTACATTTTTCAAGTCAGCATATTAGAATGATTTCTGAAGGACCATGTTCATGTAACACTGAAGTGCTGAAACTTCAGCTTTAAAAAAATATTTTAAAAATATTAAAATAGAAAACTTTTACTGTAAGTTTTGATCAAATAAATTCAGCCTTGGTGAGCATACATTTTTTCAAAAACTTCACCAACCCCAAACATTTAATCTTTACTAAATTTTTAAACAGTATTGTAGATAGAAAAAACAACAACAGTTGATGAGCCCAGTGAAAAAGGCAACATACATCACTTGCCTTGTGTTTCTGAATAAGATGGAAGTTTTTCTCATAAATCTGCAGCGCATGTTCAAAGTTCCTACATTCATCCTCTGACCATGGTGGGGATTCTTCTATCAAAACAACATAAAGAAAAGTGAACATTTATGCCACTAAGGTACAAAAGCTTTAAACGCTGGTCCTGTACTGAACAGGCTTACCCTTCAAGGTCTTCACATTACTGCAGTATCGCGTCAGTGCCTCACAGGTGTTGTAATTACATTTTAAAAGCTCAAACAAGGCCTAGAAATAAGGTCATTGAAAAAAAAATGCAATTAAAACCATAGCAGCAGCTCTCACATGAGCGGAAGATTTTTACATGAATTATTTTAATTAATGAGCTTTTAGAGAGCACATACCTGTTCGTTATCTCGTATGTGTTCAGATGTGGAATCTTGTGTGCCGTCATCTGTAGACTGTGACAGCGCTTCTCTGAGGTAGTCTCTCACTTTACACTCGGACAGGACGTCAGGACACCACAGCAGCTGATCGTCCTCCTCATACGCTTTAAACAACAATACACATACAAATTGGTCTAATTCACAGTGATTTAGCTAACTAACAAGTTAATGGACATTGAATGGCTTTGTTTGCACTGTTTTTTGATGTCTTTTCACGGTTAAAACATTGATTGAGTGATTTCATGAGACGTGATACATTTTGGTAAGTATTACTGTATCTTTCAGCATACCTTCTGATGTTCATTCATGTTTATTTTGTGCTATAACTAGAAGCAGAAGAAATGATCCTTTCACATGCACTCAGCAATGCCACTTTGCTTAAACAGCAATCCGTCACACCACATTAAAGGGTCATGAAACCCCCCTCTTTCAGCTCAAGTCTAGCTCACAATCTTTTTGAAAAATGCAACTTAAATGGGCATGGATGGCTGTGAGAAGAAGGGAGGGAGTGGGTCTGGTATAGCACGGCAGGGGAGAGGGGGAACTGTCATCAGCCAGTGGCCCATGCATATCGACTGTCACTAAAAATCAGTGGTAAAACGTGAGGAAATGCTAGAATTTTTTTTATAGCTGGCAAAGTTAAAGTCTAATGAAATACACTGACATTTTATTATCGTCCTTTCAAAAGTAACTGAATGCCCTGCTACATATATTAGCCTACAGTAATCGTAACTCTATTTAAAACAAATTAATGTACATGTCTAATTATAATGTCATTATAAAATATATATTTGTTTATATACACACTATAAATGCATATATTTGAAAATAATTAATTTTCCGCTTAAAAAAACGTTACGTGCATAGCCTATAGATCTTCGCGCCCCCTGAACCCCAATGGCACATATTTAATTAGACGAATTAAGCATACAATTGAGGTATTATCGAAATATCCAAATTTTTAATAACGAGCGCTTATTTAACAAAAGGCAAGTAAAATGACCAGGGTTACATTTTAGACACACACATACCTCTGAAGGGATAGAAAAGTCCTCGGGACTTGGTACCGCATTACTCGCAAGACGTAACTTGCATTGGTCATCGACAAGGCCGAAGTCCACCATTCTCCAATTCTCGAAGCTCTCTCGGGTAAAATGTTTGCGGCACACGTACAGATTAGATGTGTCCGTGGTTGATGGCCAACCAACCACCCGGAGCCAGAGTCTAGCCCTGGCAGCATCGCGGGGAAATATATTCAACCCACTTTGACTTTAGCACCACGAAAATATACACTTGCGTCCCATGATTGACTCTCTCCTCTACTACGCGATATCACAGTTTGACATGTCTGTCATTGGAAAGATCCACGTGGTGTCATGAATGAGTGTCTTCTAATAGGATATAAAAACTCAGTCTCATTAATAATTGTGAGAGAGCGATGACCGATGAGTCATCAACGCACTGTACAGTGCTCTGCCACGTCACAGCCTGCGATGAAGATTTTATACCCCGAAAGACGAAAATAGCGGGAAAAAACAGATGCTAACATTGTCTTCAATGGTGTTCAATACCTCTGTTAAAATCTCAGAAAATTTGGTTTAGGGTTTCATGACCCTTTAAAGAGCGCCAAAACGTTATTTATTGTCTGAATTTTCTGATAAAATCAACAGAATTTGAAAGCTACAACTTTGTGTCGTATCAAAAGTAACAAGCACAATGCGAGTTTTGTTCACGCGTCAACTGAAAACAGCATAGATTCTTGGGATTTAAGAGTCAGTATCAGTTCATCAAAATGAGAATCAATTAAAATCGAGACATCAATATTTTCAACCCAGCCCTGATGATTCATAGTATTTACTATGGTTTATTTCAGTTAAATCACACTAAGCAATTTAAACACTCACCCTTTTCATCCTCATTATAGTGGCTAAGCCCCATGGGAACTTCTGCTTGATACTGAGACCCAACCATTATTTCCTGAAATAAAAAATAAAAAAAGATTAAAAAAAATGTAATATTAACTATCAAACTTTTATACTTGCATGCACCACAACATGCACAATGGTTCAAAAGTTTGGGGTCAGCATGATTTATAATACTAAGATATTCAACTAGGAGGCATTAAATTGTTCAAAAGTGACAGTAAAAACATTTATAATGGTTCAAGAGATTTTTTTTCTTACTTTTGACTTACAAATATAGTAATGACTGCTGAAATTTAGCTTTCCCATGATGACAGGAATAAATTGCATTTTAAAATATATTAAAATTGACAGTTCTTTTAAATTGCGATAATATTTCACAAGATTACCATCTTTTCATATTTTTGATCAAATAAATTGAGCATTGGTAAGCATAAGAGATTTCTTTCAAAAATATTTTCAATGAACAATTAACCTAGACCTAATACATCTGCAAGTACTTGATAGTTGCGTAGGACAAAGGCAATTATCAAAACCCAATTCCATAAACTAGAAAAAGAAATCCCACACACTATCCCTACTTGCACAAATTTATTTAGCAACATTTAAATCCTATGACCTTCATCAGGCATTTACACTTCAACAAATGCAAGATCAACTAATTTAAATCTAACATAGCCAATCCTCACATCCGACTATTATTAAAAGGTACACTATGTAACTTTCATCCCTCTAACAGTTGAAAAATAAAACTGCATGCAATTTGCAGAAGAACTTTGTTTTGGTTGTGCTTTGGCTCTATGTGACTGTGCAGATGAATATGGTTATCCTACTGCTCATAAATCACTTATCTTAACACTGGTACCTTTCCCAGAACATTTAAGCAGGCTCAGGTAACCCCACTGCTTAAGAAACCCACTCTAAATCCAGAACTTTTAGAAAATTAGACAAATGAAATCCCTTCTTCCATTCATTGCTAAAACACTTGAATGAGTCGTGTTCAAGTCTCTACCTTTCTTATACAGAACAACCTCCTGGACAACAACCAGTCTACAGTAGTTTCAAAAGCAGCCACTCAGCTGAGATCGCTCTGCTCTCGCAACATCTAGCTACTGAGGTGCCCCAGGGGTCAGTGCTTGGACCACGTCTCTTTTCCTGTCACCACTAAGATCTGTCATTCAGAAACATGTTTTTTCCTATCACTTCTACTCTGTATGAGACACAACTCTACCTCTTATTCCAAACAGATGATCCAACGGTAGCTGCTCGCATCAAAGTCTGTCTGACAGACATTTCTTTCTGGACGAAGGACCACCACCTTCAACTCAGCCTTGCAAAGACAGAACTGTATGTGGTCTCAGCCATCCCAACACTTCATCACAACTTCTCCATTCAGCTAGGTTCATCCACTGTAACTCCATCCATGACAGCAAGGAACCTTGGATTTGTGATCAATGATTAGTTAACCTTCACAGACCACATTGCTAGAACTGCCCAGTCCAGCAGATTTGCCTTATACAACATTAGGATGATCAGGCCCTTCCCATCAGAGCATGCCAAGTTCTATCCAGACTGGACTATTGAATGCTCTTTGGCAGGCCTTCCAGCATGCACTGTCAAACCACTGCAACTGATCCAGAAAGAGTGGTCTTTAACTAGCCGAAGAGAGCACATGTCCCACCCCTCCTCATAAACTTTGCATCAAATTCAAGGCACTGATGTTTGCCTACAGAACAACCACTGGCTCTGTACCCCTATACCTAAACTCACTACTTCAGACCTATGTGCCCTCCAGAAGCTTGCGTCCTGCAAGTGCCACAGTGCCTTGTGGAAGAAGGTTACACTCCATACGGGCAAGAACATCTATGCTCAGGAAGAGTTTTTTTTACCAGAGGCTGTTCGACTGACAAATTCTTGTTCTTCTACTTTGCGTGCAACAACATACTTGCATGTATAATACTTTTTCAATGTTTTTAAAATAACAGTACTATTTAAACTTTTTTAGTGCAATAATGTGTACTTTACAGATTTTTTAGGTTCAAAAATATTTAACTATTACTTATTCTTGCATTGTTTATTCTAATTTTTATTGATGACGCTGCTTAGACATACAGCTTGCCTGGTTCAGATTACACAACTTTAGCCCAATTTTGGCACGATCCGTTTGACGTAGGGTGTCGGGGATTCGTAAACGCCAACGGCGTCGGGACGCAAGATTCGATCATTTCATCTCGTATAGTGTGTCATAATGGGTGTGTGTGCGCGAGTGAGTGAGAGAGTGTGTGTGTGTGTGTGTGTGTGTGTGTGTGTGTGTCTGCATGTGTCCGAGTGAATGTGAGCAAGCGAGAGTAAATGAGTGTGTGTGTGCGAGTGAATGAGCGAGAGATGGAGCTGATCCACTTGTCCGATGTGACACCTCCCCCACATTTGTACGTTGATGGGCGATCCTCCGTTTACCGCTATGGGCGTGGTTTGGACCGAGCGTGAAATGTTGCGTATCAGAACAGAGTACCTGCGAGAGACTTCCCCCCGTCTCCATATGCTCTACTTCTATTGGATAGATGTGTCGCGTTCAACAGAAAACATTTGCATAAAGATGGGCATCGGCCAGCTTTTTGACGCGCAGCATTTTTCCAAATGAAGCACCACCTTCCTGGAATGCTTTGTGGGCGCGTTAAGTCGCTTGACGTCACCCATAGGAATAAACTGGAGTGCGGCACGACAGAAGTGTCGCACGGACAAGTGGATCAGCACCACGTCTGGTGCATTTCCCTGTTGATGTCGAGTGTCCGTTGACTTCAGTGGGGCTGCTTTGAACAGTTTTTTTCAGTGCTTCGAAACTTTATGGTCATTGGATAAATGCTGCGAATCTAATTATGTCCCGGCCACGGACGCTCAGCTTCTCTGGGGAGAACAGAGGAGTAGGCGGGGCTGGAAGATGGGCTTCTGCGTGATGATTGGAGGGTCTTTTGAAAGACTGCATCTCCTTTTGATTGACAGCGATTTTGTACAATAAAAAGTCGCTGACGCGGAAGCTATTCGAGCTCAGTCCCATCGCGGATTTTGTGTAGTCAAAAGACAAACTGCTGTAACCTATTTCTTGGTATTAGCTTGGCGAAATTGCAAGCCAATTTTCATCATACATTCCACAGTTTAACCCTTATTCCCACATTTCCTCCATCGATGTCAGGTGCCTTTATTACATGTGCTTAGTGTTTGGTGTTGGTGTTTAGATCACGGCACATCTGTCTAGTTTTGTTTCAGTTTTGTGTCGGGATTCGGACATTCATGCTTCGCGTGTTTGTTTTCTGTTGTGAGCGCACAGGATGAGCTTATGCTCATTCTCGTGCATAACGTTCTGTCTTGTGTGGACGTGCGGTTTCGTGTTCGCTCTGTTCACGTGTGTTTTGTGTAGCACGCGGCCAATGTAAACACGAAACTTGTGCTGTGTCATGCTGTGTAGCAAACAGCTTGTGTATTTTACACAAGATGTGTGCTTTCATGTCATGTTCTGTGTGAACACGTGGCTTATGAGTGTTCTCATTGTTTTTCACGTCTCATTTTGTGTGAGCACTTTGCTTGTGATTTGTTTTACTGGCCATGTGCTTGTGTTTTTTGTCATGTTTCGTGTAAGCACATGGCTTGTCATGTGTTTCCTTGTGCCATGAACTATCCTGTCGATTGTGTCGACTCCCATCTTGTTACCTGATTATTTGTTAATTTGCCCCACTTATCCTCCCTCTTTACCTGACTTGTTTGCTCCCTATTTATTCTCCTGGTGCTTGCAGTCTTGTGCTGGTGGCGGTAATGCACATTAAAAAGTTGTTTGCCAACCACCATTAAAAAAAATGAGCTTCCCCTCATTGAAAGAGCAGCAGTCACTGGCGTGCATCGATATTGACTACCAGCTATATACAGCGTGCTAACCTCGAAAATCCAGCTGCATTCCAACAATAACTTAGCTCTCCTTATTAGCTAGGCTCCTTGCATGCTGGCTAATAAAAAAAATTTAAAGCTGGGTCTCCAACATTGACAGCGCTGTGTCGGACAGATTTGTGCAGCGGTGTTCCATGGGGGAGAGAGAGTGCAAGAGGTACGGGTGAGTGAGAGAGGGACAAGCGAGGGGTAGTGCTGCGCGAATGCGCTACGGCGCTCTGCAATCAAATACGATTTTAAATAGGCTTACTAATAAATAAAAATATAATAAAAAAATAAATTCGAAAATCAATGTGTGGCGGTCAGCGTTGATATTGTGTCGGGCCGCCACAAATAAATGAACGTATGGGAAACCCTGAACTGTTAAGAGAGCTACATATGGCAATTTATCAGTTCAATAAAATACCTTACTCACCAGTTGAGTAATAAAAACGCCAAGTTCTCTTCTCGCCATCTCCAAAAAGCCAAGGCAATGTTGATTGATTCTGTCTTTATTACAAGCTCTGTCACGTTTTTTGCCAGCAGACTCTCCTCTGCTTGGATGATTTGAGGTGATTCCCTGGAGGTTCAAGATTTAGTGTGCTCTGTCAACCATTTCTCGCTCTTTATGACAACTAATCTATGCCACTCCCGCACCGTACATGCTGCAAAGTAGTCGGAGCAATTTTTCTCTATTTACGGATATGACGAGACACGCACAGGCCAGTGACGTATGTTTCATGACAGGTCTAAAATCTAAACACTTGAAATACGCTTACCATAGCAAATCAGGGTAAGACAAAACACATTTTGGAAGAAAGATTAGTCGCATTTCCACCGCAGGAACTTTCCCCAGGAACTAGGGACATTGGGCTGGTACTCCGTGTGTTTCAACGGCAGGAACCAGTGTCTGAATGAAGTTCCGGGTAAATATTTCCCCCTTCGAAAGTCCCTGCTTGTGAGGAAATACTTTTTCAAAGTTCAGAAACTTTCAGGGGTGGGACTTGGGCACTGAACATGCTGATTGGTTGAGTTCATGCCGCATTTTGATTGGTTGACTCCACGCAGCATTTTATTTCAACCACCATTTTGTAAAATCCGTTACAGTGCGTGCAATAAGAGTTGTTTGCTATTCGAATCAACAATGGAGTTTAAAAAATACGACCGATGGACTGACGATGAGGTTCAGACTTTATTAACCTTAAATTCAGAGAATGAAATAGAGCGGAAACTGTAAAGTAGCACGCAGTCCTACATCACAAGACTAAATTTGCCTAATCTTCACGGTACTTTAGACCGCGGTGGAAACGCAGACAGCAACAGGTCTGGGTGAAAAAAAGTTCCTGGGACAAATTGTTCTGGGTAATTTCGGTGGAAACTATGGATGATGTATTGACTCGTTATTTAAATTTTGTTCATTCAGAAAAAAAAAAAGTGTACCTTTAACTTCATAATATTCAGATATAGTGATTAGCTATGTTATATTTAAAAATTGTTGATCTTGCATTTGAAATAAAGTTGTTGTTTTTTAAATCGTACTGACCACAAACTTTTGAACATTAGTATATTTTTTAAATATCATTTATATTCAAGGATGTATCTATATACATATTAAGAGAATGTGTACAACATTTGAATAATATGATACTAACCTTTTTAGAATCTTCACTGCTCACACCATCCTCCTCCCCCTCAGATTCTTTATCACCATCATATGTTGCGTTGGCTGGAGCAAAAATCACAAATTTAGTACATTAAATATATTTGCATATAACTTTAAAGAGCAAAACATATGCTTGAAGGGGTATATACAATTTTAAGAAATGCAAATATAATTATTATGACCCCTTACAATTTTCTATACTGCCTAATAAGTTTATAATGAATTAAAAGATTAAACTATAAAACACATTCAGCATTCAGAAAAAAAAATTAACAATTAAAAACCCAAACTGTTCTAGTAGAAGATAGTAATGATTCTTCTCACATCTGAGTGTTCTAGGGAAGAAGTCTGTGGCGTCGTGGGAGGTAACAGAAGGGGTCAGATCATCAGCAGAGGACTGGGTCTCCTCCTCATAATCTCCTGACAAGAGATCTTTCGCTATCTCCTCCTGCAGCAGAAGACAATTAGTGATTTCATCTTGTTGAAAATTTCCCCTGGCCGGCCCTGAACCAAAATCATGTCAATTACCTTATCCAGGGTCATGTCAGGCAGATCATCAGCTAGTTCACCTGAAGAACTGTCCATGCTAGATCCTGCCCCTGTACTGACTGATGCCTCATAACGATACATAGCCAACAACTCCTCGATCGGCATGTTCCCCTCCTGTTCGTGTTAGAAAATAAATGCATCACAGCAGAAATATGACCCTTATCATCCATTGATTAATACAGTTAATACAATGCATACACTTTCTAATGAGTTAAAAAGTGGATTGATATGAATGCAAGTTACCCTCTCCAAGTCTGACAATTCTGCACTGAAATTCTTCTCTCCATCCAAAAGCTCTTCCTCCTCCAAAGTTCTCTCATCGTCATACTCATGAATTAACATCTCAGCTGTTGGATCAAAATCGTGATCCTCTGAGGACAAAGAGCCAACTGGGAAAAGAAATGAAACACTGTTACTGGTACTGTAGCATTTAGTGGAACTTGATAGAAGAAACAATGTATATATATATTCCAATATCTACCAAAAACTGTCAATTGATAATGCAAATTTTCAGATTTTCAGTATTTCTTGGTTGATATTGTAATGAATGCTCACACCATTTCAACATTTTTAACATGATCTAAGTTTATACAATTTTTATATTATTACGTGAACTCTCCTGCCCTCTGGATAGCAGTATTGGCAACTGAAAAACCCATATTGGTCAACTATTACTCTTATTAATACTAATACTATAATAAGAATAATAAACAATACACAAAAACAATGAACCTACCAGGGCTCGAACTCCCAAAGGAAGCCTGTACAGACAAATATAAAGAAAAGGAAAGCAGAACAATAATGGATTATTAAACGATGCAAAATAAATTATAGTACATTGAGCAGCACAAACATTTGACAGCGGATGAATCTTCAATTTACAGACGTCTCCGTGCAAATTTTTAAAACCCATTACAGCAAATGTACATAAATGTAAAGAAAACATCATAACGCTTACCTATTTATTAATGCAACAAAATTACTGACATAAACCAAAAAGCTATCATCTATTAACGGGTGCTGTCATCCTCTCCAAACACCGCAAAATCCCATTTTGCTCACACTATAAACAAACATTTCATGCACGTTAACAGCCCATATGCATACCCACAATATTTTAAAACACGTTTAAACCTTAAAAAACAGTCCAATACGTCATGAAAACGATTTTTATATCGTGCAATGTATCAATTACAGGCGACGATTTCTTGTTTGTTTGTTTTGTGTTTTTTTTCCTGTGAGCTAACGGGGATGAAATTCAGAGGCCTCTCCGATCCTGATAGATCACTCTTCAATTAAACCGGTTTACCATCGTCAGTTTTACACAATTATTCCTAAAACCCCAGCCGTATACACATGAGGCTCTAATATATATGAACGACAGCCATATCTATCTACCGAATCGTAAAAGAGGTGGATTTAAAATCGAATACTTTTTCCAGCTATCCAGCTTACCTCCGCCATATTGGTGTCTTCGGCCTCATAGGTTGGCTGTGTGCTGCAGAACCCGGATGCGCACAGGGAGCCAATGATGCACCCACAACTTTTGGCACACTTTTCAAACAGATTTACAGCAAACAGGGTTTTAGATTTGCCCTGTTCATGGACCCCCATTAGTCTGCATGGTTTGTAGCCTACTAAATAATTGGCATAGTCATTCACACATTCATACGTTTGTCACTTACACATTCTTACAAAGGTGTTTTCTGCAAGCCCCTAGACTAAACAATGTAAAATAAGGTAAGGTAAATAAGAATAAAATTAGTTAAGCTTATATATTAGTTCTAAATAAAACCAAGCTTTATCATACTATTAAAAGATAGAAACGACCTAATACAATCAGAGTACATAAAAGTTATGCAAACTAAGCAAGTCTGTGTTAATTATACGCTATACAGTATGCCCCATATACTATATATATATATATATATATATATATATATATATATATATATATATATATATATGCCATACATTTACTTATATAGTGCAATAGTATGTACACAATACTAGCATATAAGTTTATAATTTGTTCTGACAACTAATATCGTTGATTGACCTCTGATGACATCAATCACAAGAATGACCATTCCACAGTTTTCTATCTAACAATGTCTACATTCTTTAAAATTTCAGATTTTTCTTTACACTGCCCAAGTATTCAACAACATAACACTTATAAAACCTTAAAACTGTAAAAAGGCTTTGTCAAGCCCATTTTAAAATTTTGTCTTAATGAATCTTTTTGTAGATTATACTTTACAGCACGTTTAATCTATTTAACTAAACCCTATGCCATAAATACATTTCATTAGCCTATAAATGTTAACTGAAATAAAATACATTTAAAAAAAACATTATTATTAATTATTTATTATTTATTATTTATTTATTATTTTAGTTTTCATTTATTATTTAATGTTCTAAAATAACTAAAACATAACAAAATAAAAATTTATACAAATGTATAGGCATATTATAAATTGAATAAAACGGGAAAAAAAAGAAAAACAACTAAATTAATAAAAACTTTAATCAAAATAAAAAGGAAAAAAAGGAAAATATAAAAAATAAAAAATATTTCATAATATTAATAAAAACTAGTTTAATATAACTCGATAACAAAATCAAACTGCTTTACAATGGTAATTCATATGAGTGTCACAGCAGAATTATTCCATGGGGTGGCAGTAGTAGCAAACACTCAGAAGCAGGTTTTCATGTTTTTATCTTATATTTCATGTTTTTCAAGAGGAGCAGCACTTAATGCATTTATTCATTTGCCATTTGTCCTTTGCCAGTTTCTTCATCCACCTATTGGAACATTTGTACTGTTTTAAAATCATATCCTATTAATCTCTGCCATGACTGTTGTCTGTGATTAGTCTGACCCTCAGTGCAGGAACTGGCTTGATATGTTATTTTGTTCTGCAATGACGTCAGTCCCAGATTCTATAGTACGAGGTCATGCATACTTAATACAGTTTTATTGTTCCGTCGAGCATGGCATTTTTTGTTGAAATCACATTCTTATAACTGTATGAATGAAAGCATTATTACATGTACAGTAGTTAGACAATGTGTGTGTGTCAAAGAGAGTGCATCTAATGAAAACATCCTGGCCAATTCTTCCATTTTGACAGATTTGTATTTCAACCCCAACAAGATAATTGATTGATTGATTGATTGATTGATTGATTGATTGATTGATTGATTGATTGATTGATTCATTCATTCATTCATTCATTCATTCATTCATTCATTCATATATACAAATTGAAATGCAAGAAACATTCAGATGAATGTTTCAGATTTTTTTATATATTTCAGAATATGTTTGTCGCAACATTCACTGGATCAATTCAGGTTATCCATGGAACTTAAAATGCCCAAATCATCTGAATCAATGCTATGACAAGGACAGAAAAAATGATAATCAACTATCAGCTTGTGATTTGCTTCAGACATGCTAAATATAGACCATGCCCTCCCTTATCCGTGAGAAACAGGAGGTCTTTATTTTAGCAACACGTTCCTCTCACCAGGTTTAGACACTAATTGCTACTTTTTGTGCACATTTCCTCTCTCAGTATTTGTTTATATAAGGACCACTATAATTTTAAGTAGAAAATAAAAGAAATAGTAATACCCTGTTGAAAAGACCAGCATCAACTACCATGTCGGTAAAGGCTTTAGTCTGGTAAGGTTAGTGCTGTTTTGGTACTGAACCAACATAGCCAAGCTTGTCTTTCTCTGGTTAACCAGTTTGGTTAACAAAAGGAAGTCTTGCTGGTTAATCCTAAAAAGCCTGGTGAGGGCACCTGCACATCAGCATCCCAAACCCAACATGGTATTGGAGTTGAAAGTCTTTTATGCTCACCAAGGTTCCAATTATTTGATTAAAAATGTTTTTAATGTTTTTTTATTATATTATTTTGTTTAAAATGTAATTTCCTTAAAATGTAAATTCCTTTTATGCCAAAGCTGAATTTTCAGCATAATTACTCCAGTCTTCAGTGTCATATGATCCTTCAGAAATCATGCTGATTTGGTGTTCAAGAAACATTTCTTATTATTATCAATGTTGACAACAGTTGTGTTGCTTAATATTTTTTGGAAACATGAAGTTCAAAGTTCAAAAGAACCGCATTTATTTGAAATAGTATTTTTGTAACCATGTAAAAAGGCTTTACTGTCACTTTTGAACAATTAAAGACACTTTAATCACTTGAAAATGTTTAAACAGCTTGGCTCACTCATGGCTTGTGAATATCATTTCATTTCCTTTGTTTATTTATATGGCATACTTAATGCAACAGCTGTTACCCAAGGTGCTTCACAATCACTAATAAAACACACAAATATGAGAAAGAAAGAAACAAAATCAAATCAAATCAAGAATAAAAGCTGAAACGCACACAGCACAGCTGGGTGTTGGTTATTCCACGCCACTGTGTTGTTCCTTGCGGAAGCTGCAGTGTATCACACTGTCCTGAGCTTGGACCCCACCGTCTCAGGACACCTCGCCCAGCTTTAGATGAGCAGGGAAATGCAGAAAGACCACCGCCTCAGCTGAGGTTATCATCACGCATGTCAAAGTGTTACATCTGTTCTGTCAGGCTCTCCAGTAAGACTTTATGTTTCATAATAATAGAACAACTATTATACTGTTATACCACCAATATGTCACAAAAGATGTATTTTTTATGCATGTATGTATATATGTAAAAGCGGTAACTATAACGATTACTGTAAGTGCACACCCCAACCAACAATAAAGTTTCCTTTTGAATTAGAATAATTATTTAACTTATAGTTATAAGCTGTTGCATCCTTGGCGTGAATGGCCCTTACTCATCCCACATTTGTTGCGAATCGCATCTCAATTGTGCAGCTTATTGAGGAGAGATGTTCTATTACTATTCTAACTTATGATTTTCACATGGCAATAGATAAAACAGGCAATACATCCCGTATACTTTCACTGAAAGATCTACATTAAAGTACCAGAATATCATAATAGGCCTTGTGGGTGAGCTCTTTTGACTTGACCCAGTTCAAAAAATGACCCAGAAATCTAGAAATAAACTAGTTCGATAGTTTTTCATGTTTTCCATTCCCGAGGTATAACAGCATATTAGTAGCAGATGAAAGGAAGTGAGGTACAATTTACCGCACTTTCTAGTGACAAGATGACACAATGATGATTTGTGGCCTTACAGTTTTTCTCAGTCGCTTTGGTGCGTTTTTCACATCATCCCTAACATGTGCAAAATAATAAGTGCATTTCTCAGAACAATTTGTACAAACTGCAATATATTATAGATATGTTTCTAAAGCTAGTCCGTCACTAAAAATCCTTAGTACATCTCTCAAAAGTAAGTATTCATGCCAATGATCATGTCAGTTTCATCAGAATGATAAGTCATTGAGTCATTGTTCACGAACAAGGTCGTCAAAATGTTTAGGCATGTTGTCAATTGTAACTGTGTACTTTGACAGTATTACCTGATGTAAACTTACAGTAGGCTTCAGTTTGGATGACAGTTACTGTATTGAAATTGCACAAGGCTGCACTTCTATGGCATATATCAATTCCAACAGTACTATTTACATATTACTGTATGTGGGTTATTGATAGAAAGAGAATGGACAGGATTTTGTTTTTCACAGCTTTTACAGTACTAGGGATGTAACAATATATCATGTCACAATATATCGCAATACAAAAATCCAACAATATGTATCGTGGATCGTGACAATCTGTATTGTGTGTAGTTCACCCAAAATAAAAAAATTCTAAAAGAGTTGTAGTGTCAGTACTACATTACATAAAATACTATATATATATATATATATATATATATATATATATAATGTTGAATATAATGTATAATACTGCAATGGAGGAATATTTGTGGATCCTGATAATGCCAAATGTCTGATGTTACCACTAAAAGTGTCCAACATTCTTTTAAATAAATCTAGTCAGTTCAAGCATATTCATCTAAAATAATTCTGTATTTTCAGCTCCAGAATCATGAATATTGCTATTCTGGTGTCTCTATCGTCCTGTATTTCCAGCACTATTCATTTACACACACACAATGTATTACCAAAATTAGCATTTTAATCAACAGTTCATTTTTTGTTAATTTTTTTATCAAATGTCTTGGAGTATCGCAATACAGTAATATCGTATCGTGAGTTCAGTATCGTGATATGTATCGAATCGTGACATGAGGGAATCGCTACCCCCCTATCTTTTACTAGTGCTACTTTATGAAAGAAAAAAACTAAATAATTTACAGTAGGAAAAAGACAAGGGGCACAAAGGAAAAAAAAACTAAATTAGAACGAAACACAGGAAACACCCCTAAGTTGTGGTCCGTCTATATGCTTGCCAATTGATTACTGTATTCATGAGATGCACCTTTGAGCAATTTAGACAACTGGTTGATTGTTGGTTGAACTAACACTTTACATTCCTTCATGAGTGAGAGTCAATTTCACCTGCACGATTCATCAATTCACGTTTTTTTTACAAAAGGTCTAATAGAATTGTGTAAAACTATGCTTGAAAGTTATGACAAATAGTTCAACAATTTTGCATGTAATGGCTTATGCAAGGAACTAATGCTTAGATGTTTTTAGGGGTAAGATTATTCAACAGACAACCATATACTATGTTTTGATCAACATGACATGAGCAATTGAAAATGTGGAAAAAAGCTGACACTTGTACATTATCAATTGCAATATGTACAAAAGCAATTGCAATTTGTTCAAAGGAATAAGAAATTGCTTTAATGATGTGCACAAGTGACTAGATGATTTGGAATGTGTACAAGAAGTATCAAGAATTGCACTTTTGATCTAAGAAATGCACCAAAGCGACTGAGAAAAACTGTAACACTCAGCGGTCTGAGCTTAAAATAGGGTCTGCCTCACAGCAAGAAAACATCAACAGATTGTCACTTGCTTCCTGTTTGACAGTTTCCCATCCCTTATCTTCCCAGAGCTGTCTAAATTCATTGTGTTGATAAATGCGACTGTGGCCTAGATCGAGCTTTTGTGTGACCATTTTGCCCCAGTAATGCTTATAAACAACAGAAGTCCCAATTAAGCCTAAAAATATAGATAGATAGATAGATAGATAGATAGATAGATAGATAGATAGATAGATAGATAGATAGATAGATAGATAGATAGATAGATAGATAGATAGATAGATAGATAGATAGATAGATAGATAGATAGATAGATAGATAGATAGATAGATAGATAGATAGATATTGTCATGTCTGTTTTGCTTTGTTTTGCTGTTTGCATTTGACGTCCTCTCTTTGGATTCATCACATGGGGAACTTCCTCCAGGTTTCCGTCCGTCTGTTTCCCGGACAACTGAGGAAGGATGCCACACATATCCTCTGCAGATGCCTCCAGCTTCCTTTACTCCCTGACAGTGTGTTTGTGTGTGTGTGTGTGTGTGTGTGTGTGTGTGTGTGTGTGTGTGTGTGTGTGTGTGTGTGTGTGTGTGTGTGTGTGTGTGTGTGTGTGTGTGTGTGTGTGTGTGTGTGTGTGTGTGTGTGTGTGTGTGTGTGTGTGTGTGTGTGTGTGTGTGTGTGTGTGTGTGTGTGTGTGTGTGTGTGTGTGTAAGAAACACTCACTTCCTGTCATCAATGCATAAACAATGTCTAGAGCACAAAAGCAGCCTTTTGCATTTTCCCATACTTGTTTGTTCTTTATTATAGCCCTGTGTTCATTCATGTAATCATATTACATATAGCCAGTCGTGATGTCAGTTTGTAGCAAACCTGAAAGGGTAATTCAACATGGCTTCTTCAGAATTTCTAATGGCTTTATAGAACAGGGAAATAAATAGGGTCTGAGGTTAATATAGCAGGAAGAGAATTGTGTGCTCCAATATTTCCTCAGTTTTTTTGTTTTTGAATCATGCTCACCAAGGCTCCATTTATTTACAGTAAAATACAGTAATATTGTAAAATATTATTGTAATAAAAACTACATTTAAAATGTAGTTTATTCCTGTGATGTCAAAGCTGAATTTTCAGCATCATTACTCCAGTCTTCAGTGTCACGTGATCCTTCAGTCTAATATGCTGAATTGGTGCTCAAGAAAAATTTCTCATTATTATCAACGATGAAAAGAATTGTGCTGATTAATATTTTTTTGGGAAATTGTGTAAAATAACAGCATTTATTTGAAAGAGAAATATTTTGTAACATTACAAATGCCTACACAGTCACTTAGGATAAATTAATGTATCCTTGTTGAGCAATAGTATTAATTTCTTTTAAAAATTCTTACTGACACCAAACTTTTGAACTATAGTTATTGTTACTGTATGTACAGTAACAAAACTGCTAATTGCTCTCTGGGTTTAATTTTGCCCTCTCACAAATCTTGTCCCGTACCCTGTGAATTTTAGCGACAGCTGTGATGGAGCAAGAATAGTTGAGACAACATAAAGAAGTGAGAAGAGAAAGAGTAAAATACTGTTGAGGGTAACCGGGTTTCTTATCTGTTTCACTGGAACATCAGAGAGAATGTGGGCTGGTGAATCTCCCTGTTGTATCCATAGAGATCAGATCCCTGATAAAGCCCAAGTTTACAAAGATGGCCTGGAGTCTCCAGTGTCCGCGCTGCTACTCTCAGCCAGTCCTTTATGAATCACACCACTGCAGGCTATAGAGCTGGGAAATTCATATCTTGATGAACTGTGATACTATGTACTCGGCCAGTGTAGGTGTAGGAATGCCTATTTGTACATGTTTAAATCATTTATAATGCTGTGAGAGTTGGAAATGTATCCCCAGGTATCTCAATTAAGGCAAGGTTAATGTCTGTTCAAAGGAGTAGTTCGCTCCAAACCTGTATTTAGAACACAAAAAAAAGATATTTTAAAGAATGTTTAAACCATTTTTGTCTATAAATGAAACAGTGGGGGTCCATTGTTGTTTTGTAAGTATTTAATACATTGAAATACATTGCAGGTACAGTCTTACATCAAAAATAGCTGTATACACATTGTAAGACAATTTGGAAGAAATACCCATTTAATACTCTTTGAGATATAAGTTAAAATGAAGAAAAATGAACTTGCTGCTGAAGTTTAAAAACATTTCTAAAGATCAGCCATCTGTGTTCCTGGTGTGACCTCACATAAGTGGGAATGTCTTGAGAAAACACCATGGAGGAACGTGTGACTTACACATGAAACTGTGCGCACACTGGTTAGTCATCAACACTTTCCGAGCGCAAACGGGGAAGCCTTTAATGCGCTGATGTCATCTTTTCATACAAGCTTGTTGTCTTGCATATCTTTTCTGGCTTGTGTTGAAAAGAGAAGAAAACATGAGACGTTTATGATGAAAGTTTAATAACTACTGATGTTTGTCAATGAATTGATTGAAGATCATAGAGCAATTGGTCTTCTCTTTGATCAGCAGTTCAAAGTTTACCAAAATGGGAAATGAAAAATGACTGTTGCACTCATACCACAATCTATGCCATCACAGGTACGTTCTCACGAGCAAAGCTGTGAATGACTGTTCTGACAGGCCCGTACTAATGGAATGTAACTTAACTTGATTAATTGTAGTTTGCAATCCATCCGATGAGTTTACAGTAACCTATAACAATGCATTGGTATAGTTGATTTAGTAAGCTACCAATTATGTGGACAGAAACTAGCATGAGTGTTTTTCATTGTTCAGAGAATTGTGATTCCATTCATTTTCTATTTGACAGAGGCATCCGGTAAACTCTTTCTGCTCTGTCGGCTTCTGTTTCAGCTAAAATAAATAATACATGTAAGTCTGACGTGTACAGCATTAATGTAGATGTTAAATCCTAGTGTATTTTATAATGCTAAGTATATTGAGTCATTGTGATTTTTACATAAGTATTTTGCACTGTATAGACTTTAGCACTGTGCACATTTGATTTAATATATTACCTGTTATAAATGAATCTTGCAATATTGGTTTGTTTATTTATTTTTACAATTCCACTAAATGTAGCTACTTACATTGGCTGTTATGAAAGGAAACATGTCCAATTATTTGCCCATCATGTGTCCGCATTCAATGTATTCAATGTAAGGTCGAACAATAGGTGAGGTCATCCCTTTCGAAGGCGATGTTCTGAGTGTGCTGGGAAAAGAAGGCAGGCTGTGGTGAGACCTCCTGACCATCCAGCATGACCGGCTGCTTCAGCAAACAATGATGTGAAATAAAAAAGGGAAAACAGGATCCAGAGTTTGGGAACTCCCTTTGCCTGCAATTAAAACTGGGCTAGAAGCCTCTGGTGGGAAAAAACAATGACACCAGATCACAGCAGGTCATAGTCAGTGTTTAACACAGGTTTATCTTCTGCATATTTAAACCCTTTCCAGCAGTGACTGTATGATTTTGAGATCCATATTTTCACACTAAGAAAAAAAGGGACTTATACACAACTATTACAAAAGCTGGAAACATTCACTGATACTTAGGCTGACAACACGATGCATTAAGGCTGTACATTTTTGTTTTTTAATACCTTTTTTCCTCTCATTTAGTTATGCCCTTTAGCTACAAGCTACATAAGTTATATTTTTTCCCAGAAAATAAAAAAATACAATTTACTCATAAGTTTATATCAATTCATAAGGGATGTTAAGAAAGACTCATTTTAGAATTTAAAGTTGGCATGAAACAGAAGTTGCTATAGCCTTTTCTTCCTTATTTTGTCCCGAGTGAAACAGCTTACCAAACACAAAGAAATGGACGGGTCTTTATTTTGTCTATCAGGAATTGATTGGATCGTTGGATGGTTGTGGTTTGCTATTGCTGTGATGTCATGTGATTGACAGGTTGTCCCGCCCTCATGCCAAAATGTCAATCTTAATTTCAAGGTGACTTTAATTATGGTTCAAGATACAAAGCATAACTCTCCATTCATGCAAATATTTCTAAATTAGAAAACAGAGATTTCTAGAAACTGAAACAATAAAACTCGCTTGACAGTTTCTATTACATTAACCTCCAAGTTAGAGTGCTGAACGATGCATGACGATGTGTAGTTCACACATGTTCCTCATTGGCACCTCTTTCTCACACTGGCATTTCTCTCTCACACACAAAGATCTATGTGCAATTCAGCTCTGACTCAGTGGCACTGAGCTAAACTTTTTCTCCCTCTGTTTGTTTTGGCCTACTATAGTGAAGAACACCAAACAAGCAAGTTATACTTGAGGTTAATCTCCCAAAGACGTACTGTTTTGGTACTTTGGTACTGTAAGGCCGTCTAACGCGATCCAATGGCGGTATTCGAATTAGCGGTGAAGGTCTTTGCGTGTTACTGTCTTTTCTCGCGGCAAAGTTTTTTGTTTGTTAAATGCAATACATTTTCTCATATTAACTCGTTACTTCATCTGACTCCATAAATGAAACAAGGCTTTAATGATTTGGCGAATGT
The DNA here is from genome assembly GCF_051911475.1 of Siphateles boraxobius. Classification (NCBI taxonomy): domain Eukaryota; kingdom Metazoa; phylum Chordata; class Actinopteri; order Cypriniformes; family Leuciscidae; genus Siphateles; species Siphateles boraxobius. The sequence continues at coordinate 27,031,319 of NW_027509219.1, forward strand.
TTTAGCCTAGCCTACCATTCTTTTAAACTCTTGAATAAAAATAATGTCAAAGTCAATTAGAATAATCAAATATCACAATTTAATATGTCAGGTAAATGTATCATTACAATTCCATAGTCAATTCCAAGGTAATCAATCCAAAACATCAAATGCTCTAGAACAGAGAGGAAAATACCCGACAAGAAATACGTGAGGCCGAGAGACTCGGCTCTCGACCTCACGGGCTGATCTGGATACAGAAAAAGAGCCCCGAGCTCTCGCTGCGTTTCATTATATACCCAGACCTCATTTCAAATCTAAACATCATCCACAGTGGAATTTACCTGTAAGTCACCATTTGCTAGCAGTGGAAAATTAGCATTCTGCCAATGGTCAGAAGGTGTTAACTCAAAGACACACCCTCCAGTGTGGAAGATATTTCTAAACTTCCTAAAAACTTTATTAAGTTTTGGTTTACTTCTTTGGGAATGAGACATTTGTACCAGTCGCACCGAGACGTTTCAAATAATACCAAACATGTATAAACCTTGATGATAGTCATTCACATTAAACCATTTAGATTCTTGTGTGAGTTTGTGAGATCTCTGCCAGGATGAAGAATGGGGAAGAGAAATGTAGATTAGGATGAGGGAGGTGAGACCTTCGTCTCAATAGAGGGGGAGTTCAAATGTTAATTTCCTTTGTTTTCTCAGAGAGTGGCCCTCTCTAAAGTCCTTCCAGTTTTTCCAGTCTTACAGTACAACGATGCTGTCAGATGGTGATATATATATATACCATGATACTGAATGATTACTGATTCATATATACCAGAATTTACTCGCAATTACTCGGCGTAATTCAAAGAATGTCAAAGTATTTTCAAGGTAGGCCTACATATGAAATATATCATGGTGGTACAAAATATCATTTTAGCAATTTAGTTGTCATGCACAAATTGCATAAAATTGCAAATATATGTAATTATAAATACTGTATATATATATATTTGTTGTTGTTGTTGTTTTTTGCTTTTAGCTTCTCTCTGGTATTCAAATAAGTGATGAATAACAATAGTGATGAATAACAACATAGTGAATGTGAACTTGAACTTAAAGCTGTTTAAATAGCAGTAGGGCAAAACAGGAACCAGCTGCAGTAATCCATAAGAGATGAAGACAATGTTATTGTTGAAAAATTCTGTCCGTCATCTGTACAACAAGGCAAAAAGAAACATAAGACTCTTTTTCTGAAAGATTTCAGAAAGGCTTTGTTTGTATAAAAGCTTGCATCTATGAAGTAATTACCACCACACTAGGAACAAATCACCAGCATCAGCTAATCTGCATCAGTTGTCCTCATATTCTCTGAAAAATGCATGGCCAATTAAAAAACAAAGCATGCCATGTTCCTTCCAACACAATAATGCAGGGCCGGCCCTGACCAATTTGCTGCCCTAGGCAAGATATTACGAGGTGCCCCATGCATCACAGCCCATTTCACCCCGTCATTGTGTTCATGATTATTTAGCCTATACATATATATATATATATATATATATTTATACATTACAGCCTAAACACAAATAGCAAGAGCCTTACATCTAGCATTCAAGTCAAGTCCCCTTTATTTTTATAGCACTTTTTACAATAGGCTACAGATTATTTCAAGGCAGCTTTACAGAGATATCAGGAAAATAATGCAACAAAGTTTGCTTCTCCAGTACAGCAGATCTAGAAGAAAATAGTGTCATAATCCAGCTTCAGTATGTTCAGTGATGGTTTATTTTTGTTGTAAAAACATTATTCATTTAGTTAATTTATATATAGCCGCTCTGGATAAAACCATGATGTCATTGTGGAAATGTATTCATGCACAAACTATTCATTGAGCACAAGCAAAAGTGTTTGTTTTGCAGTTGATGGCAGCAATCTTCCACTAAACTATGCCACGTATCATTTTTTCACCATGAATGAAACTGTGAAATGTCTTCTTTAATGTGAATTTTACATAAAACGTTGCTACTCTTAATAAACACCTATATAAATATCATTAATAATTTTGGCAAATAAATTGGATTATTTTTTATTAATTACAAAATTATAAATTTGTAATATTTTGAATTAATGGTTTTAAAATATTCTTGGTAAAAAATAAATAAATCACTCTTTCACTAATTTTGGCGGCGCTAGCATTTTCCTATTCCGCCTATGCCACGGACGGCCCTGCAATAATGCTATCCAGAAACTGATGCATCAAGTACCATGCTGCTTGGACACTAAGCTAGGAACATTTTGTTCCCTGGACTTGTTAATAGTATCAATACTTGAGACACAGCAGCTGGTTGGTTCTTAAGAACATTAAGGATGCAGACAGTCTCTCTCTTGCATCTCTGGGGCTCAGGTTTTCTCCTACTTGTGAAAACATCACATTTGTATTCAAGTGGAGCATTCTTTGGAAGAACACATCATAAAGGAGTAATTTTCGTTGCAGGCCGGTGATTAATGGATCTATAAGAAAGCTCCAATCTCATATAATTAAAGAAGCAGAGAGAGCAATTAACTTTAATTTTACGATTGCAATTTTATTTTTCATAATCGTGACATCATCTTTACATTACAGACTTTACATCTCTAATGCAACTGTTTATTTCCGACTTGTGACTTCCTTGCAATTATGACTTTTTCACAATGTAACTTTTTTCATTTTAAACCTTACCGAAATGGGCTTCCATACTTTTAAGTCAAAAAAATTATTCCATTGTTGATTGCTCATAATAGTAATATGTGCAAAGGCTGTTTCTTAAAAATGTTAAAGACATTTAAACAATTTGCAATCCCAGTTTATGTAAAAGTCCATGAAATGGAACGCCCAATATTAATATCATAATTTTCACATATAGTGCATTTTACAAGTTCCACATGTTCATCTATAACTTGAAATACAGACTTGCACACACTGTAATGGAGAGACTTGTTACCACTCCATACAAGTAATGACACAAGCATAATTTAGATATTAAAAAAAACAAGAGGGCACAATATATATTTATTATATCATATGTTAAAAACCTACACAATACTGATGAAAGATAAAAACATCAATATGTGAAATAAACAATATGTGACAATATGTTACTCAGCAAAATAGAGATTACAAAAGGTGTGGTTGTGGTGGTATTGTCTCAGAAGTAAACTAGCTGCTTAAATATTTCTGTTATGATTGACAGGAATATAGGCTAATAAGGCTCTTCCCAACTATTAATTTAACTATTAAATACAAAAATAATAATTTTGAACATGAGCATTAATCAATTAGATATATTTTACCAGCTAGATCAAGTGAGGTAAAATACTCCCTATGTTGTATAATATTAGTCTTGTCCCAGATAAACACTTCTCAATTCACTTTCCTCACCTGGTCCTCGATAAGTAGGCCTAAATGTTTCCCAAAAGCTTTACTGCTTATCCACATAATGTATCTACACAGGAGTAATTAAAGGCTGGGAATCTGTGCTGTTCAAAGGAGTCATTAATATGGCAGATACTTGAAAAAGTGGTCCATATTAATGACTGTTGAAGAGCAGGCCTCTAATGTCTTCTTCATCTCAAACTGACAGACGCACAAACAAAGCTCTCCATATTTAACGAGATTGTTCCTGTCTCTTATTTAGCGGACTGCAGCCAGGTTACAGACATTACGTTCTTATGTAAGGGTGGAAGGAAAAGAGAGACGATTGGAAAGGACTGCACAGATCTGCCCTGTACCTTCCTTTTTGAAGTTTGATTATTAATTTAATGAGGGTAAAGACAAAGCACATAATTGATATGAGTGCAGAGAAAATGTGTTCAATTTGGAGCAACACTCTAATGTCTGAAGTATCATTAGTAGTAATCTTGTTCTTGTTCTTCATGAAAGTACATTTGGTTCTTATTTTGACCAACAAAATTGATTTGAAACTAAAACCTAATATATCTATTATAGGAACAGTTATCATAATATAATAAAAGGAAGAGAAGAGAATTTAGGGTGAATTCCAATCTGAAATTCTTTAAAATTAATTGCTTTAAAATTAAAGACTCTGGGTCACATGACCATAAACTATAAAATTACTTTCTTGAAGTGATCATAGCATGTACCCTTCGCTAATGAACTTGTGCAAGGGCCCTTTGTGAAGGGATTTAGTTGTTCACTTTCCTTTGGAACGCCCATACAAATGCCATCCCATTCCCGAAGAGGAGAAGGGGCCATTTAGAATTCGCAAAAATGCCATTTAGAATTCACCCTTAATGAAATACAATGTTCTGTCATGAAACCCTAACTAAAACTGCTTGCAATCATTCTCTCTAGGGCACAGCTGATTGGTTCCTGCTGTATCAGTAGCCAATGAGCTTGCGTGCTCAACCTTCAAATACTTGGTTACCACTTTCACTTGGTAACAATCTCAGGACGAGAGGAATCCAGACTATTTTATTTATGTTTTTGTCAATATAGATTTACCAAACTTTACATACACCGAAGGGCACTTTCATTTGTCTGCCGATGATGTACATTATATAGTTCTAAGCTTGTTTGTAAGTAAAATAAATACTTTTTAATGTATTAAGTGTGCCATCTAATCTTTGTTTTTGTAATTTGGATGGCAAGCAGCAATGAGAAACACATTATACTATAACTGAGTGTTATTGGCAGCATGTAAATGATATATCACCAAATGCAGAGCACTTACAGATTGCTTTCAAACTGTGACTCGAAGCCCAGACCAACATTTCAAGTAGACCTGATATAGTGTGAGGCGTTAAACCAGCCAAACCAAAATGACAAATGGACTGGGGTCAGCATGAAAGTATCATAATTTACATCAATTTTCATACTGAACTGTGATTGGTCTCATCTTTCGTATATTCAACTATTTAAAGCTGCCTTTACACTGCATGAGTGTCAAGACAACGCTCTGAGGCAAAATCATTTACGTAGAACACAGCCTAAAACCTTCACTTTTATTAAACTTTAATTCTATTCTTTTGCTGCCTGACAAGCACTTGTATTTCCTTAAGGAAATTCAAATCAACTTAATCCTCCCCTCAGTTCTAAGCAGTGAGTGTGGCTGACCAACAAATGGAGGGGTGAGATTTCATAAAGGAACAGTCCAGTCTTCATTCTCTCAACTTCCTGTGTGACATGTTTACTTCCTTTCATGTCTTGTTTAGAGTGAGAATTCTAATGTCATAACACCTGCGAGCGTTACATCAATACAAGCAATTTTCTGACTCTAGAGTAAGACAGAAGTGCCTGAAAATGTATTCTAATTATGTCTCTGTTCCCTCTGTGACTTTGTCAGTCGCTTAAAATTGCTGGTTGCCGTGGAGCCTGCCGTCATTGTGATGTGGTGGATGACTGCAGGAAAAGAACACTGAATCAGTATTAGTGAGGATGACTAACTCAAAAATATCACAGCTGTATAAAAAAATAAATGCTCAGAGAGATCTGGTCTTCTCACGTGATCACATTAGTATTCTGATCATCCAGTCACCGTCTGATCCTGAGACATAAATCCTCCGTAAATCCTCTCTTCTCTCATCCCTCCTCCTCATCTTGCTTTTCTGTTTGGACCGGAAGCACTAGAAAAATAACAAAAATCTAAATATTGAATCAATCTCCAAACTTGAAGCTGTAATTTTTCTATAATATTTTTACATGTGTGCGTGTGTGTGTGTGTGTGTGTGTGTGTGTGTGTGTGTGTGTGTGTGTGTGTGTGTGTGTGTGTGTGTGTGTGTGTGTGTGTGTGTGTGTGTGTGTGTGTGTGTGTGTGTACATACATTTATATTATATATATATACAAACTTTGATGTTAGATGCGATTAATCACGTTTAATCGCATTGACAGCAAAAATAAAAAAAGACCAAATAAAATAAAATATAATGTCATGTAATGTAATGTAATATGATAGAAAATAATATAATATAATATAACCACTTAAAAAAATCAGGGGAAAAAAGCTATTTAAAAAATACCAAAAAAAACTAAACACAAAAGCCTCAAAAGGAACAATAAGCCACAACAATGTATAGAGTTAAATGACAAATGGCCAAACTTATTTAAAAAATCCCAATCTCTTTGTTATAGCTCCGTGGAGTTTGTGCAAGGAGGTTCTATTCATGCCTGAATAATTTACAGGCTCTCCGGGATATTGGGTGAGACGAATCAAACATGCTTGATTACAATGAAATGCTTCTCTGCTTTTGTCTGGCAACTGGGCCAGCAGCTCTACCTTGAGACCTAGTCCAAACAATGCCAAGTCCAGCGGGACTTCTGGTTCTGACAGTACACAGACACAATGGCAGAGCAATAAATTGAACATGTTTATTCTTGTTGAACAAGTACGCACAAACCCATACTCCCCATGCTTTCCTTAGCAACACAATTATCTGTCTTTCCAGAACCCTTAGATGAACTGCAACATTTTATCTTTAAAAAAACACAAGCTCAAAGGGGTTGCGTCATGCTGGTAACTTCAAAAAGAGCTAGGCTTTGCATAGTACGTGAAATAATGTGAACAAGAATTATGTTCAGGCATGAGGAGAGGGGTTTCGATTATCTGCCGTATAAAAAGAATGGTTAAAAAGTGCGTACTTTGTGAAAGACACAGGGAGGGATAAAGGCCAGAGCAATAGAGAGAGTGATCGTGAGTCCTATTGAACAGCACAGTGTGCTTTGGAGTGGATGCTGGTTGTTCTGATGAGTCACGAGAAGAGAGCGAGTGAGAAAGCACCACCCCCAATCGACTCTCTTCCTGTTAGACTCACAGAAGGAAAATATCCTGGCCATCCCACACAAACAGGAAAATCAGAACTCGACTGATAATGGCAGCGTGAGTGGGGCAGCACATATACCTGGATCACCAGACAATAACAAGAAAAGACCTTTTATCCACAAATTGCTGCTAGAATATTTTTGTGTGTTTCATTGAATCATTTGCTGCTGTGAGAATCGCATGTATTCAATGACACAGAATAACCACGAAATGTCCTCAATTAATGAAGCCCATGTATGGACTATGGATGCCAGTTTCCGCCTCAGAAAGAAAGAAGTTGAAAAAAAGTCACATTGATGGATATAAATTCACAGAAAAAAAATTAGGGTCAAGAACGATAACTAATGATAAGCGTTCACACCAATGGACAATAACACACTGCTTATTATAAGCAGTTATACCATGGTCTGTCTGAATACTCGATTCTGATTGGCTGGAAGGTGTGCATTAAAACCGTTTAATGCACAGGTATTTCCAAGTCACTTTAATGATCGTTCTATATTAATGCAGAGTTTTCATTGAAGCACACACACGCAAGATCGTGCTGCGCACACAGAAACACAGAAGCATTCAGGAGCACAGAAACTTGTCAACGCTACCCTGTAGCTTCAGTAGCTTTTATGTTGTATTTCTTGTCAACGAGTGGTAACATCGCTGGTTTTAAAGTAATTAAACTCAAAGCTTTGATGTTAATAGAGAGATGATAAACAAACGCAGGTAATTCACACATGCATCTCTCACCTCTCTCTCAATAAAGAATTCATTATATATGACTGTATGTTATTTATGTTGAAGATTTAAGTCGTGTTAACCACATTCTGTAAATCCAAAAGGGGCCAATAGCAAATAACTGATTTGGCCAACAAACTGACAGATCTGTTAACTAAACTTTTACATTAACCTAATTGAAAATGTGAGTGCATCCCCATGCCATAATCACAGCCACATTGTGTAGCTAACTGTTGCAAAGTATTCTGTGCTGTTTTAAGCACATTGCTATACAGTTGCTATAGGGACTATAATGACTTCTGAGTCATTGCTAAGGATGCTTTTGGTTGTTGTAACGTGGCTGATTACCCATCCTCAAATCTCCATAATATTATATTATCTAATCAAGACTCTTCTCTTTAAATGTAAGCCTATGGATTTTTTTCCCATATTTTATCATTGAAAAGTCATAAATTTGATGGGTCAAAAAAAGTAGAAGCCTATGATTTGAGGTGTCATTCATGGCCACAGTACAGACGTAGGACAAGTTTCTAGGTTTGATTCAGGTTAGAGGTTTGTTCAGATCGCTACCCCAATAATACATATTTAGTCGATTCTGGAACAACATTGCTGTCTAAAAATTTAGTCCTTACCATATCTCTATCTCTACCCCTAAACCTAACCCTACCCATAACTTATCCCAAAAACCAGAGGGAAATGATAAGTGAATAACACTGATGTAAAAGCACCTAACCCTGCATACTGTAAGCCTAAACTTGACATAAACTGTAAACACTCAAATCTGATTGGTTGATTGGAATATTGTTCCAACATAGATCTTGATTCAGGAACATGTTGTATTTGGTGAAATCACATTCATCTGGGATGGACTAAGGATGGCTTTGATGGACTAATGACAGCTTGAAGAGAGGAGCGTTGATTGCTGTTTGTATGTGTGAGTGAACATGTGCTCGTCTGAAGTACTCTCTCTCACTATCTCCTCTGCGTCATTTCTGACACCTGTTTCCTGCCCCTGCCACACTTCTGTATGACCCTTATCCACCCACTGCAATCCATAACAATCCACAGCTCTCCAGCACTCAGATCCTGCCGCCCTGCACTGCTTCACGCTAGGACTCACTGACTCACGGTCTGCCGTGGGAGACGCATCGGATTTCTGCATATTGCGCTTCTGAGCTCATGGAAACAAATAAAAAAAAAAGTGGTTTAAAAAAATAAAAACGAGGTGTGATTATGGAGAAATTTACATAGTCAATCACAGCTTAATTAGAATCACACAAAAAAGGAAATGTGTTCCTGAGAGGATTATTGCTGGCAGCTACTCTTCTCACACATGACTGGCACCTTGCTTACACATTGCTATCATTTCATTCAGAAACACTGCTTATACCATTACAATGGAAAAACATTTCCATATAAAAAATAAATACTACATTTATTTCATTTATTTAACCATACCCAGTTTTTTTTTTCCAAAAGAAAATGTGATTAGTTCTTGGCACGTTGCTATGTGGTTGCTAGGGACTTGCTATGCAGTTACAACGGTTACAGAGTGTTTTTTAACATGTTTTTGTGTAGTTAAGGGGGTGGTTAGTGGATTGCTATTTGTTTGATAAGGTGTTCAAAGTGGTTATTAGCACATTTGCTATGTGGTTGCAACAATTTTTTACATGTTGCCGGTTGCTAGGGCGTTGCTATGCAGTTACAAAGTGTTATTAGTGTTTCTTAACATGTTGCTGTGTAGTTCAGGGTGGTTTTGATGCATTTCTATGTGGTTGATAAGGTGTTCAAAATGGTTGTTAGCACTTTGCTATGTGGTTGAAATGATTTGTTTTTAGATGTTACTATGTTGTTGCTTTGTTAGTTACAAAGGTGTTCTGCAGGTTTTTAAACATGTTGATTTGTAGTTCAGGATGGTTTTAACGCATTGCAATGTTGCTAAGGTGTTCAGACTGGTTCTTAGCAAGTTGCTTTGCTGTCGCAAAGGTTTTATGAGTGCTTTTTACCATGTTGATGTATAGTTCAGGATGGTTTTTAGTGCATTGCTCTGTGCTTGCTAAGGTGCTTGATGTGGTTCTTAGCAAGTTGCTATGGCGTTGCTATGTGGTTGTAAAGGCTTTTTAAAGGTGTTTTTTAACATATTGCTATGTGGTTGGTTGCTAAGGCGTTGCTATGCGATGGCAAATGGTTTCTGAGTGCATTTTTAACATATTGCTATGTGGTTGCTGAGGCATTGCTATGCGATGGGAAACGGTTTTTGAGTGCATTTTTTACATATTGCTATGTGGTTGCTAAGATGATGCTATGCGATAGCAAAAGTTTTCCAAGTGCTTTTTACCATGTTGTTGTATAGTTCAGGATGGTTTTTAGGACATTGCTCTGTGGTTTCTAAGGTGTTTGATGTGGTTCTTGGCAAGCCTCTATGGTGTTGCTATGTGGTTGTAAAGTCTTTTTAAAGGTGTTTTTTAACATATTGCTATGTCGTTGGTTGCTAAGACGTTGCTATGCGATGGCAATTGGTTTCTGAGTGCATTTTTAACATATCGCTATGTGGTTGCTAAGGCGTTGCTATGCGATGGGAAACGGTTTTTGAGTACATTTTTTACATATTGCTATGTGGTTGCTAAGATGGTGCTATGCGATAGCAAAAGTTTTCTAAGTGCTTTTTACCATGTTGATGTATAGTTCAGGATGGTTTTTAGTGGATTGCTCTGTGGTTTCTAAGGTGTTTGATGTGGTTCTTAGCAAGCTGCTATGCTGTTGTTATGTGGTTGTAAAGGTTTTTTAAGTGTATTTTAACATTTTGCTATGTGGTTGCTAGGCCGTTGCTAGGCCATTGCTAGGGGGCTCTGAGTACAGAACAAGCCACACGATTTGACAAACACAAAGCAGTTACCACAGTATCAGTAATGTTATTTTGGTGAAAAGTAGGTTTAACAAGGTTATGGCATTCTCACACAAACACAATTGAAGGATTTAGTAACTCTCAATGCCAGAGGAACTGCAGCTCTTTACTGTAACAAGTTAACATCCTTTGGCTTCCTGAACCAGACTTGTCTTTGTTTTTCTTTTTTCTTTTTTCTTTTTCTTTTTTTGTCAGCCAAATCGAACCATATATGCTGAGACTAACATGGGTTGAGCCCTCCAAACGTAGGGAAGATAAATATTTCATAAACGTGCTTACACAAAGTGTCTCATTATTTACATAAGGTTTATGAAGTACATAAAGTTGCTGAACCCGCTCCCGGTGCTGTATGTTTTGTTCTTTACAGTTTCCAAGCACCTGGGCTGGCACACCAGAGTGCCAGCCATAAAGTATTTCATAAAGTTTATTGAAAGATAAAGCCTCTGGCCACAGCGTCTGAGTTTACAAACCAGATGTGACACACTGACACGCCACCACGGCTCCCGGTGTTTTTGCTGTGTTTCTGTTTGGGTTGTGTGTCATTTGAGTGGGGCTTCAACATGTCTGACATTCCTGACACATCCTTCCCAGACCTTAATGAGGAAGATCCAGGATTCTGTCTGCCTCCGTTAAAAGCTCAAACAGACATGATCAATTTCTGCCCCCAGACAGAGAGCTCTGTATGAATCACACACGCTCACACATCCACCCCCTTGCGTCAAGGTAAGAGCGATGTGCTATCAGCAATGATGCATAATAAGCATTTAATTTACCTAAGTCCAGTTTTCTATTCATATTGGCCAGATTTGGGGTCGTTCATGGGCAACAAAAGGTCACATCTTCAAAAGCTTCACAAACCTGCCAGGGGCACCATGTTGTCCACAAATCAGTGAGTGGGCTGAGCATCATCTGTGCTTAATTATAGAGCATCAGCCCTGTAGATGGCCAGATCCTACTTGTTAAATTTGAGCTGTCAAAATGCCCTCAACCTACCTTTCAGTAACAAGAAACTTCCCTACAGGACAAAACGTGAAACTTAAGCAGAAAGAAAAAAAGAAAAACAGTCAAATTTGGATTTCTGAATAACACTGTATGCATAACAAATGCATACAAGACAAAATTATCCTGAAACTAAATGTACCAGCTGAATGCAACACACACACACACACACACACACACACACACACACACACACACACACACACACACACACACACACACACACACACACACACACACACACACACAGTATTGTTCTTCCCTCCGACTGACAAACAAGGGATATCCACTAGGATGCATGTCCAGGATTTCAGAGAATAAATACACAATATTGTTAGTTCTGCCACTGTTGACAAAAAATTCCAACTAATATGTTTGTCTTGGGTGTATCCAAAGCAGAGAAGTGAGTGGTTGCACACAAATTCTTCACGTTAGGCATGTTTTCCAGTATTTCAGTGAGAATTTTATCTAAGCTGGCATGTGTTGTTGGGAACTTTTTTCTGTAAGCTTACACAGTTTGACAACAGGAGCAAATTTATAGCACAGAGCTAAGATCAGTCCTGTGTAACCATTCATCAATTAAAACACCAAGTTTCAGAATCCACAACATTTTGAAAGTATTTCAGATTAAACATTCAATGTGCAAACATTATTGCATTGTGCTGCTATCAGCACAGATTCCTATATATGCTGCATGATTCCATCCTGTTTTTGTGGAATGTAGTTATTTTGTGGCAGCTTTTCTCCTGTGAGCAAGCGCTGAACCTTCACTGGTAATTAAATGGCAATCCTCTGAGATGTGTTCAGACCACTGGTGGCCTAAGGAGGATCGCTTTTCCCCAAAGCCCTGACAAAAACAGACACACTTTAAACTATTTTCACTGATAACATTTTAAATGATATTTCTCTGAACTCATATGGTTCAGAGAGTCCACATTTGGAAATCTAAGGTATTTTTAAGGCTGAGGAAGCTAGAATAGAAGAAAAAGAATAGAAATAGTAAGTTTGTTTGGTGCTGGTTTCACTAGCAAAAACATTTGTTTTGTATATGTAGCATTAAATATTTGTATGTATTTTTACATTGTTACCAATGATATCGTAATCACTTAGTACCACGATATGCATTCATGTACCATGGTATTACCATCATTATACCATGTTTTTTGGACATCATACCTCTACAATAGGCCTAACCATATTATTTTTGTACACTACTGTTATGTGTGGGGACAGTAAGATATTTTTATAGCAATTAATACTTTTATTCAGCAAGCATTAAATTGATCAAAATGTAAAGACATTTAGCTACATCGTTACAAAAGAATTCTATTTGAAATAAATGTGGTTCTTCTGAATTTTTAATTAAATTTAATTGAATAAATTGGCATCACAGATTCCACAAAAATATTAAGCAGCACCACTGTATTAGATTGATTTCTGAAGGATATGTGACACTGAAGAAAGGAGTAATGCTGCTAAAAATTCAGTTTTGCCCTTACATGAATAATGTACAGTTTAAAATATATTAAAATAGAAACCATATATTTTACAATCAATTTACTGTTTTTACTGTATTATCAAATAAATGCAGCCTTGGTGAGAATTAGAGACTTCTTTTAAAAAAAAATCTTACCAACTATCATGTTTGGTTTTGGGTTTTGTATCACGTTTATGTTTCATGTTTTTTATTTTGTAATTTGGCTTAGTCTAGATTCCTGTGTCATGTGATTCCATTCCCGTCATGTGATCATGTCATGTGCTTCCATAGTTTTATGTGTTTTGTTCCTATTGGTTGGTTTAGAAGAAGAAGAAGAAGAAGAAGTTTTATTTATATAGCGCCTTTCCAAAGCTCAAGGTCGCTTTACATGGTACCTTTATAATACATTTAACACTGACGCACAACTTTACAATCACAAAGGGCACATATAATCACATTTAGGCGAAGTACATGTTAAACAGATATGTTTTTAACTGTGTCTTGAAAGCAGTCACTGATGAGATATTTCGAAGTGAAAGGGGCAGTGAATTCCATAATGTTGGCGCATTAACACTGAATGACCTTCCACCTACTGTAGATAATCGAAAACGAGGGATGGACAGTAAACCAAGTTCAGTTGATCTGAGAGAGCGTGCAGGACGGTAGGTGAAAAGTAGATCAGACAAATATGGGGGTGCAAGACCGTTTAATGCCTTATATGTTAAAAGCAATACCTTAAAGTGGATACGTGATGAAACAGGTAACCAGTGAAGGGCATGAAGCACCGGAGTAATGTGAGCAGAACGCCTGGTGGAGGTGAGAACTCTTGCTGCTGAGTTTTGGACGTACTGCAATCTTGCAATAAGTTTTTTGGGAAGGCCAAGAAATAAAGCATTGCAATAATCCAGACGTGATGTGATTGATGCATGAATTAAGAGTTCGGCGTCAGCTAAAGTGAGAGATGGTCTTAGACGAGCAATATTTCGAAGATGAAAGAAAGAGTTTTTAACAATGGAAGAAATATGAGAGCCAAAAGACAGAGTTGAGTCAAATAAGACACCGAGGTTGCGAGTCAGTTATGAAGGCTTTATATGGAAACCATCAATATAGAAGGACTGGTCCATCCTTTTGACTGAAACTGGAGAACCAATCACTAATATCATGTTTAGTCATGTGTCCTGTTTTCATTGGTTCATTGTTTGATTGTGCACAGATGTTCCTTGTTAGTCGTTAGTCTCTGTGTATCCTCATGTTACCATTGTCTATTGTCTGGGTATCAACTGTTGGTGAGGTGCTTGTGTTTGGTTAAAGTAATGTTTTTGTTCATGTTTGGAGTTAATAAACTGCACATGGATTCTGCTGCGACTCGCATAAGTGGACTACTTGCACAACCCTAAACTTTTAAACAGTGTTATGTAATGAACCATGGTATTCTTGAAAGAGCAGTTGATTACCATGGTATGTAAATATTATAATCATTCAGTATATGAAGTAGCACCTCATAAATTTTTTTTTGTAAGGCTCAGCTCTTTAAATCCATGAAACCATATTCAGCGGTTTATTTGGTTAAATTAAGACATGACGTACATGATGTACAATCTCAACAACTGTTCACACATGCCTCATGTTGAACATCCTTGACAATGTGTTTAAAAGAAATGTTTAAAAAAAGTGACCGTTTTATAAATAGTTACTTTTTTTTCTTTTTTTTCAAAATATGATTTCAGACGTCAGCAGCTAGATTGGGCTTTTAAGGCAAATGGGAAGCCACTGTGAGAGTGGGCAGCTTTGGCATTTTCAGAGACAAGAAAGTTATTCATAGTAAGACAATGTTGCCAATTGGATTGGTTCCACATGGAATACATGTGATTTTGGGCCCAAGGGAATTCTTCTCCCAAGACTGGAGGCAAGGAACCAACGTGAAATTTCCCTTTTTAAGTTTCACAGCACTACTGGTATAAACCTATTTCCCTGGTATCTGAGAGCATTTTCCTTTGATCGAAAACTCATGTTGTTGAAGCTGATTACTCGAGTGATTGCAATCCCTTGTCCAAATTCAATTTAAAAATGTTTCATCTTCCTACATCAGATTGCTCCAATGTATCCTCCATGGACTATTAACTCTTTCTTCACCGTCCAATCGCATTATATTTCTCCCTAAAGCAAACTCACAGTGTGGTAGAGTGGGCTTGTGAAAATTTTCAGTTGAAGTTCAAATGCCTGAACCTTTCTGATTATTGATTTATTTCCCCTGCTGCTTTTCTTTCAATATGTATTCCACCCTTACAGGGTCAAATGTGAAATCTGAGGGATGGATCGGTTTAGGAAATGATAGAGAGCTTGAACCAAACAATGTTTCATTAGATTCTCTAGCCTGCAATGAATCTGTGAAGCCCACACATCAGCGCAGCACATGCGTATCCAGCACAGCTGTGTGACATGACTTCAGAAGGTTTATCGCACATAAATGCACGCCAGAATGAATGCTAGTGTACATATGCACACACACAGCAATACACATGCAAACACAGCATACACATCTTAACAGCATAATTGGCAGAGAATTTTTAAGAAGTAGGTGAGTCATCCATGCCGAAGATTTGGGTTGTTAAAAGTCTGCCAGATTTATTTTTTTGCAAAGGTCAGTGAGTAACATAATCTAGTCCTTTAAAAGAGAATGCATGGTGAAGAACCAAGAAATTATTTCCTGGAGGACTGTAATGATGCTTGAAATTCACAAGACAGAGACATTTATTTAGAATACTGATGATGTCAAAGTGCTAATATTGAGATGTAGAGAACAATACATTTTAGTTTGTACTGTAATTAATTCTG
Source organism: Siphateles boraxobius (assembly GCF_051911475.1). NCBI lineage: Eukaryota > Metazoa > Chordata > Actinopteri > Cypriniformes > Leuciscidae > Siphateles > Siphateles boraxobius. The sequence goes on from NW_027509219.1 coordinate 27,047,055, forward strand.
TACAAACGTCTACTGGGAGTATGTCGAGGGCAAAAACTAACCTATTAGTTTCAGTCTATTTTTTATGTTATCTGTTTAGTTTTAAATGTATCTTTAATAGCTAATTAATTTCCTTTTAAGAAAACCTGTCAAATGGGCTGATAAAAGAATTTCACATTAACAGTGGCATCAAAACATTAGGTTTTGGGTTGTCTTTCAGACAACTGCTTGATTGTGTAGTTTTGGATCCTAAGATAAGTGTCTAAATATACTCCACTGACATAAGATGTGCCAGTAATATTCGTGAGGTGTGGCTAGGTAATATCCTTACTCTTCCTGGGAGTTTACCTAGAAAGCTTCCTTTAATTGTAAGATGGAAGTAGTTTATTTGTTGTGTAAGGCTGTGTCATTAATTTGACTTGTTTCAAAATAATAGTGTAATGTTTCCACCTTTCAACTATCCATCTGAATACTATCTAGAAAGTTGACATCATAGTTGTTTAGCATGTGCTTAAATAGTCCTTTTGATGATGGGCCTTGCCCTCTTCATCTATGTAAACTGTCTAATGATGTTACTTAAAGGGGTCATGGAATGGTTTTTATTTTTATTTTAATATTATTCCTTATAATTTTAAGTTTTTCTTGCACTCTATATATATACAGTACTGTATATGTGGAAAAACATTCAGACCCTCAGTCTGAAATTATCAGTTTTTCCTCCAAGGCTTGTCAGTAAACAGGCACTATTATGATTGGCCAAAGTCATTGCATAGAAAACCGTATCAGTGCCTACTATTACTGCACTACTATTGCACGCAAATGTTTTGAAAACATTTTCTATAAAAAAACCATAATTTACAGACAAAGCATTATGAAATCATTTACTTATGGTTTGTGATGCAGCTACTGTCAGATCCAATACAGTTGCTGCTTCATCTTTCAACAAATTTCTTTGTGAACTCGCAATTACACTGTGGCTCATTTACAAAACAAAATGCTCTGAACAAACATATAGTCCTATAACATTATGAACACTATGAATGTTCTTTCATTTTGTCCTGTTGTGACATTTACCTGTATACTGTATCCAGTGTAGACAGTGTCAGTGATTATAATGGATTCTATTTGCTTTTGACACAATGTGATGCTCAGTGTAAGCAAATGTCAGCCTTTAAAGGGGTGGTTGATTATGATTTCACTTTTCTTACTTTAGTTAGTGTGTAATGTTGCTGTTTTAGCATAAACAGCATCTGCAAAGTTACAACGCTCAAAGTTCAAAGCAAAGGGAGATATTTTCTTTTAAAAAATCGTTTTTTAAGGACTACAACAAACGGCTGGTAGCGACCACACGACATTCCTCCCGGGTTAGTGACATCACAAACCCTAAAATTTACATAAACCCCGCCCCCGGAACACGATTTATAGATGATCAAGACGGAATATGCTAATCAGTGACTAGGAGATAACTAGACATAAGCTACATAAATTCATCAACTAACCATTCAGAAATGTTGTCTAAATGTTGTCACTCAGGTTTGAATATAAAAGGCTGAACAATTTTGAAATTTTCAGTGCATGTGTGAGGCAGGACTCTCAAGTTTTGAAGCCAGGTAAGAGTGAAATATGTCTGACTGCCCAAACATGAGACAATCGTTCATAGCGCACAAAACGCAGACTTCACAGAGCATGCAGTCACACTGATAAGTCGCGTGTGTATCAGTCAAACTGAATTCGGAATAGAATACAATTCTTTCTATTTATCTATGCCATATCTCGTGACTGAATTTTGCTTTGTATACCTTGACCCTGCGTGTATGTTGACATGGTTATTTACGAATCATGAGTTCTTCGTCATTTTGCCGTTATTTGTATAGAAAACTAAATTAACTACAATTTCCCAGCAGTCTGAGAACACTGGCTTACTTTTCTGACCAAGTGAATGTGATGTTCATTCTACTACAGCAGTGGCAGTGGTAGTGGCGTAGCTTGTACTTGTTGAATGATTGGTTTTGAACATCTGTCACTTAACTTGACCACCCCCCCTTGAGTAAATTCCCTCATAAATCTATAATATGATTTAATTGAGTGGCGCCGATATGACGTCAGAACCCGGAAATCTAATTCGCCACTGGTTCCTTTAAGATTTTCCAATTTATGAGTAAAATAAAGCCTGTGGTAAACATAACTTGACGATACATAGATGTTTTGTTCTACAACGTACACTGCACGCACTCACACTCCAAGCTGTCTTATCTAGTTACCTATTAAAAACTTAAATTTTTTAAAAAATTAACAAAATGTTTTAAGTTTTCATGTTTTAAGTTCTGACGTCACACCTGCACCACTCTATTAATGCACTCATGTGAACATATCTTATCTCATATATATATATATATATATATGTATATATATATATATATATATATATATATATATATATATATATATATATATATATATGTATATATATATATATCAAAATATACAGTATACATACAGTCTAAAGAAAACAATCATAATGTTAGAATTTTGGGTTTTTATTAATTAAATAAATAAATAAGGTAATATGTACACAATAAATATTCTGTAATGACAGAGGAGGAAAACTATCATTTTTGCAGATTATTACATGTATGTGTGTTCCATTTTACCACACATACACAAAAGAAGTCAGTTTCTTGTCAAGGGATCCCTGGTCCCAGCCCAGATTTTCTTTCCTCTTTATAATCTTTTCATCACATCATTCCTCTTCACTACAGTCTCTGAATTTCAGCATTTGTAAATCTAAAGAGTCTGTCTCAGTTATTAAAGACCTTTTCATAGCTCCATCCAGTTCACATCCAGTGGACTTTCAGTTCAACAACTCCTCTGCGCCCATGCATTGAAAGAAATCATAATTTCTTGCTGAGTCAGTGGCCAACTGTTCTCCTCATCTGTTAATCTCAGTTGCTTCGCTGCAACAGCATGTTCAGGGCATACTCCAGACGACTGCGCAGGTCCGCGGTGCAGCCCGTGCCGAGCAACGTGCTCAGTTGGAAGGTGGTGGAGGTTCGCTCCTCGTTGATGTACGTCAGCAAGTATTCGTCCTGCTGTGTGCACAGGATGAGCTTGGTGTGGTCGTGATAGAAGTTCACCTGTTCAGAGATGAAGAAAAAGCTTTCGTTATTCTTAAACTGATGTGAACCACTCTTACAGGATGCAGGATGTTATTACAGCATGGTTTGTGACCTTCTTCTTCCCACAGTGCTATAGTGTACACAGCTTTTTATCTGAACAGACAGACCTGACTGATAACTACCCAGGGGTTTTGATGGGCGTAGAGAGCACAAGACAGTAGCTTTTTACATGGGGAATAAAGCTCTACCAACGTTTGCAGGAGTAAGTATTATCTACTGCTGCATTAAAGAAATAGTTCACCCGAAAATTACAATTCTGTCATCATTTACACTCATGTCGTTATTTTTTTGGTGATGTTAGGCTTATCTTTTCTATAAAATGGAAGTGAATGGTGACCAGCTGCTGTCAAGTTCCAAAATGACAACAGACAAAAAAAGCTAAAAGTTATGGTACTTCGATGATGCTTTTTGCTAATCGTCAGAATGATTAACTAATTTTCATTTATGTGTGAACTATCCATTTAAATAAATAAAGATGACCATAATATTACCTGGAATGTGCCATCATTGAAAAGCATCAATAAAGCTCTGTCTGATTTCAACCACTGCAGAAGATATATTCTGGTCTTCTGGGTATCTGGTTCACTTATCACATCCCCTCCCTGAATGAAAAATAAGGGTAAACAATACATATTAACACAACAGCTTCTTGTACAGCCTGTAATCTAGACCAGAATGTCAAGTCTATGATTTTTAGACCTGTAACAAATTTAAAGCTGAATACAAACAGAAGGGGTTCAACTAAGAGTGAACTCACATCCATCAAATTCTCCTCCATGTAGTGGGCAAAGTACTTGAGGAGGGTGACCTGGGCCACAGCACACTCTGGAGCCTCAATAACAGAGAAAACAGACTTCTGGCCGAGCGCAGCATACTGATGAACAGTCCTAAAAATAAAGATAACATATTTATCAAAATCTACACAATCAATGCAACACAATGCTCACTGTTTGATTCTACAGCAATATATATATAGACTAATGCTTGCTCTTGATGTGTAATGCAATTTGTCATTCAACTGACATTTCCAGGATATTGGTGCAATTTTTCTTCCCTTCAGAAGATCATCTAGAAACTATGCTGAAGACTATGGATGGAAATAATAAGGAATACTATTGGGTATATTAAATATGCACTAGTGTTCAAAAGTCAGGCCAGTAAGATTTTTTAATGTTTTTTTTTAAAGAGGTTTATTTTGCTCACCAAGGGTGCATTTATTTGATAAAAAACAAACAAAACAAAAAAACAGTAAAACAATAATATTGTGAAAAATCACTGAAATTTAAAATTATTGTTTTATATTTAAATATATTTTAAAAAAGTCATTTATTTATGTGATTTATGGGCAAAGCTAAATGTTCAGCATCATTACTCCAATCTTCAGAGAATTTGTAATATGCTGATTTGGTGCTCAAGAAAATATATTATCAATGTTAAAAACCGTGATTTTTTTCCACAGCATCCTTTGTTTAATAGAAGAAAGTAAAAAAATTTTTTATTTGAAATACTGTCTATCTTAACTGTCATTTTGATCAATTTAATGCATCACTGCTGAATAAAATGTTCAATTTCTTTTTTTTTAAAAAGTTCCCAAACGAAGATTAATTTTATACAGAACATTATAGTTTTGTGATGTCTATATTGACCAGTAGCATTTATTTTGAATTTAAATGTTTTAATTCATTTGATGAAATAAAGTGAAAATATATATATATGTTCAAATATTAAAAAATTATAGATTATTGGTGCATTCCTAGTTTATGCATAATGGTAAGCACCTGCTTCATGAATATGTATTGCATAACGTTTGCCTACTTCAGAAATTAATCAAATTGGCATTACACATGAACACTTGTTTAGGGTTTAATTTTTTTTTTATTTGAGCGGAAGTGAGTTAGCAAAGTCAACTTGAAGCACCTACTTCTTGTCAGAGAGGAGACTCATGTGCATTCCGTTGTTGAAAAGGACGCCCACTGTGTTGTCAGACAACTGATAGCCAAAGCCATATTTGTTGGAGTAGTCCACCCACTTAGTCACCCACTTCAAACTATTACAACCATTTCCTTTGGGAAGGCTATCTGCTGTGGGGGGAAAAATGTACTTTTAGATGCAAAGATCACACATTTTCTTTACTCTACAGAATTGATTCGGTATAGAAAACCCTGAGTGTGAAGTGTGAAGTGTAATATGTCTTATTCACCTTTAGGCATGTGTTCAAGACAGCCTCTCAGAACACTAATAACAGCCTCTGCCACAGTGCCAGTAGTGGTGTCTTCAAGACCTACAGAGAGACAGCGGGATACATTGCATCAGCTTGCGATACTAATGAGCTGGAATCAGACCAAACAGGTGAAACACACACACACACACACACACACAGACAGGCAGACAGACACACACACACATACACAATACAGACACACACACACACACACACACACACACACACACACACACACACACACACACACACACACACACACACACACACACACACACACACACACACACACACACACACACACACACACACACACACACACACACACAACACAGACACACACACAACACAGACACACACACAACACAGACACACACACACGCGCGTGTTTAACTCATGCTTACATTCACTGCTGCTGCTGCAGCTACCCAAGCTGCCTCTAACAATCAAGTGAATGGTATCTCTTGTCTGCAGCCTTCCGGCAGTTGCCTGGGTAACAAGCTTTCTTGTAGGTGCTGACGGATTTCCTCCTTCCTAAACAGGAGAAATTGCAGCAAATGCGTGTCATGAATGACCGAACACTTAACCTGTATTAATATCTCTGAGCTGGTGATGAATTCCTTATTATAGTCTGCTATAAAGGGAACAATGCTCACCTCGGATAAGTGTGTAGTAATCTGTTGACTGATGGCAGTTTTTCTGAAGTCTTGACGGAGCTTGAATATGTCTTCCTCTTCTTTGGCCAAGCGATCTGTCGGAAGATTAACAGTTATTAATAGGTTCATCTGAAACGAAGGATGCTATAGTTATATAAAGCGAGCACTTACTTATATTTTCATAGTACTTGGCTTTGTCCTTCTTGCCACCGAAAAGAGCCGCCGCTGCCTTTTTGAAGAAGCTCTTGGCTGGACTGGAAATGTGGAAGTCTGGGGTGGAATGGCAGCAGCTGACAGGTAGAGTTTCTGGCATGAAGCCCTGTGGCGAAATCACGACAAAAACATTGACCAAAAATCCAACTACTTGGCCGGATATACTGAAACCTGCGCTGTGACAAATAAACTTACCTGGGTGAAAAATTCATTCTGAATAATGTCGTTCAGGTGTGGGCGGTCCACAGGGTTCTGTGCGAGCATGCCGGAAATGAGCTGTTTGGCAGGGAGAGAGAGGGAGGCCGGGAGGGTGTACCGGGCCTCTCGGATACAGCGGTACGTCTCCTTCAGGTTCGTGGTCTCGAATGGAGGTTTTCCCAGGAGCATGGTGTACCTGAAAAGGAAAATGAATGTAAGATTAATAATGGTTTGACTCTTAAGATAATAGTTCAGTCAACATTTACTCAACACCATGTAAATTTTCATGTCAATAGGTTTTGAACTACATTTTGATCATATTAGGGCTGTTCTTTATATAATATAATATAATATAATATAATATAATATAATATAATATAATTAACTGAATAAGGACTGGGGCTGTCAAGCTTCAAAAATGATGCAAAAGCACCATAAAAGTATCATAAAGGAAGTCCTCTTTAGTCACATGATAGCTAGTCTAAGAGACAGAAGTTGTTATTCACTTATTTAAAAGTTAATAACAATATAAAACACAACTTAAATCTTCAAAGGACTATAAATATTGCGCAAGACCACTTTTATGGTGCTATTTTAGAGCTTGACAGCCTTAGTTTTCATCTTTTGTGTTCACCGGATGACAGAAAGTACTTCAGGTTTAAAACGACACGAGGTTGAGTAAATTATGCTAGAACAGCTCGATACTGGAGACAAACTGTGCTACATGTGCTGCTATTATGATAATCAGACACTAAGCTAAAGCATGATCACCAAATACAATCCTGAACAAAACATTCATTCATAGAGAGTGAGTCTGAATCGGCAATCAATGCCTATTAATACTGAGCAGTTTCTAAATATATTGCATAGAGGAAACCCTCGGATCTGATGGTGACAAACTCACATGACGCAGCCCAGAGCCCACACGTCAGACTCCCAGCCGTGTCCCTGTTTGTTCAGCACTTCCGGGGACAGGTAATTGGGCGTACCGCAGATCGTTTTGCGTCTGTTGCTGACTGGCTCTAGTTTGGCGGCCAGCCCAAAATCTCCCACTTTCAGATCCATTGAGTCACTCACAAACAGGTTGCCTAAAATGATAAAACATACAATTTTGAACTACTTATGAACTGAAAGAATGTTAATATACAGCATGCGAGTGCGTGAAGGCATGCATACCTAGTTTCAGGTCACGATGCAGGATCTCTAAATCATGAAGGTATTTTAAAGCAGACACTGTCTGTTTCAGGTAATACCTGACTTCAGGTTCTGTCAGGACTTTTCGTGCCTTCAGTATATGGGCCAATGACTAAAAAAGAATACCAGGAGTCAGTTAGGGAGAACACAGTCATTTTCATTATATATTATGATAGAATTCCTCACTCACACATAAAAAAAAAAAAAATACTTACTCTTCTACTGCAGTACTCCAATAGAATATATATGTTGTCTTTGTCTTCAAAGTGGTGGTAGAAATGCACTATGTGTTTGTGGCTGAGAGATCTGTGCAGGTCAATCTCTCGGTTTATCTGGATTAACAGAATATAAAACATCAGTAAGAGGTCTCGATCAATCACTCATGCAATCGTATTTACATATGCCATTTGTCTGTCCTACCTTCTCTCTCTGGTGCGGTTTTGACACACGCGTATGCGGGATGATTTTGGCTGCATAGACTTTACTTGAAGAAAGGTCGGTCATTTCATAGCACTTTGCAAAGCCTCCCTATGGCATATAAGTATAAGATAAGTATAAAGTTAACCAACTCCAAGAAAAATAAATTTTCACGAAGCATTGCAGTCATAGCCTGTGCACAGAAATATAGATAGATAGATACTGTATAAGAAATACATTATACAAAAGCAATGTAAGCATGCACAAATACAATTTATAATGTTTTTTCACATAAAATCATACAATACGGTTATATAAAAATAAACATCATATTTTAAATAATACCAGGATTATTATTGCGGCCATTACCTTTCCCAGAACTTTTCCCCGGCAGTAACATTTCCCAGTATTGGGGTCTGTAATGATTTTGGAATACTCTGTGCCCGTCCGACTGTTATCCTCTGGCTTTTTCCTTCCTTGCTCACTTATATTATTGAGCTCACACATCTTTTCGTTGTGTGTCGTTATAGTTGGGTAAGAGGTATTCCTTAGTGTCTCCATAACTCTGTAACTGTGTGTACTGTCACAGTAGGCTACTGCTGTACCGGCGTGTCTCCTCGCTTTTATACCTCAGCACCCGGCGCGCGTTTCTCCTCTAGACGAACTACGTCACGAGAGGGGAAGACCCTATATGGCGCGTGATGCCTGGTGTACAGTCATCTGTGAACTACCTCACTCTATCCTTTATTAAACATCCTAGACACTTAAGTTCACAGACACCTACTAGACAAATATAATAGGAGAGAATCAGGTATATCTGTGCAATGAATCATATAGTCACACTGCAATCTCTCACAGGCACTAAATAATAGCCTACAGATCTTGTTTTTCGGTAAAAGGTATGGTATGTATAGCATACTACACAATACAAATAAGCATCGGCGAGATATTGGCAAAATATTGATATTCAATAAATTAACCATCGTAAATTCATTTGTACGTTTGAAAGAACTGAATCCCATGCATTGATTCATTGAGGAGTGTCAGAGCATCACCATGTGGTCAAGTGACATACAACATCTGGCATATTACATAAAAATAAAATAAAGCATTATACGTACAAATTCCATGTTGTGAGAAATATTATATATGTTAGATACACTATTACCTAACATAAAATTAACATAATTTTAAACATATCAAATATTAGTGCTGTATTTCCTCTTTAAATTTGGATTTTGACCTATCCAACATCAGAGGTTTTGAACTTCTTGACTGTATTTAATAATTAAAATCATGCACAAATGTTTTCATTTTTAACATACTTTTTTTAATTTACATTAAGATCAAAGTAGTTTAAAGCACTATTAGCTTTTAGGTCCCACTATTAGGTCCCACATTTTGTGTGCAGCCTGTTACTGCATTATTTTTCTTCAATAAGAAAAAGTGTAACATCCTTTAAAAATGTCAGATGTGACACCCAAAAAATAACATTATTTTCACCCTTTCTACAGCATGATAGGGATACAAGAAAAATCGTCATTGCATTTCCCTAATTTGTATAAAAAACTAAGTGTTGACTGCATTCATTAAGCTCAATTATTAATTTCTTTTTTTTTAATTAATAAAATAAGTATTTTTCTTAATTTGTGGGAACTATAATGTAATACTGAACTACATGTGATGGAGAAACATGTTCTTATCCTCAAAATCCTCAAACCTTTTTTAGATTTGCTATTCTAGGAGATATTAAAAGACCAAGATTATAGGAGCAGTTTGTTGGCATTACGGCAATGTTGGCTCTTTATTTCTGTTTAGTTTAGAATTTTACAACACACAAAAGCCATTTGACATCAAACCCACCTGTGGGAAAAGAACAGGAGGAAAAAAATTGTATATGCTTAAAGTAATTATTATATGCTTTATACTTTGTATATGTCTTCTAAAGTGACAGGTAACTTTCAGATGGAGCTCAAACACAAAACAAATCTTTTTGACACAAGGAAAGGTGCTTTTCTCCTCATCTCATGAAAGTGTGTGTTGAAAGCTTCCGTATGGCACTCATATCATATGCCCAGGCCTGCTCTAGTCCGTCACCCTCAGTGGCTGTAGGAGTCCAGTCGGGAAATGGGAAGCGACAGGCAATCACACGAGCCTCATCTGGTAACTCCTTCTCCAGTTTCCTACCCAACACCTCCATCTGTAGACAACAAAGCACATTGTATTGACCAAGGCTATTATTGGCAAGTCAAACAGTTGATTTTGTTGCATTAGTGTTTTCCATTGAGAAGTGGGACTGTGTTCATCCCCATCTGTCTCACACACCATGTTTTTCAAAAAATGACTCGAAAACTCTCCATGGCAACCTAAACTTATTTCTCCTCCAACAAATCCCAATGATCAGACCAAAATCATCTAATATGATTTTGTATGCATGTAGAATATGTATGTCTCTTTGTACTCATTTTTCAAAAGATACTGTTCTGTACTATCTTTTTTATTTTTTAAACAGTCCTCAAATTGTCTTTGTATCAGCTCAGTATAAATGGAGCAAGGACATCTACGCATACATACCACTCCGGGTGCCAAGAAAACAGTCATATTGTTATATTTGGACAAATTGGTCTGTGAAAGGAAATGGTAAAATTGAATCATCAACACTTGGACATGTGAAATCAAATCTGAAATAAACTATGCACACAACGTATAATTTTTCAAGCAGTTCAACCAGCAGTTACACAAGAAGTAATCCATCTCACTTTTCTGCTTCAAATTAGACCAATCTACCTTTCTATGTAACTGACTTGAAATAGCTAGGCTCAGTCCTGAAAAAAAGATGACTAACTCTTTTAAGACTAGTTTAAGCAGTTTATGCAATTTATCACTGCTCTGAAGACAGTTCCTTGTGGAACTACACTTTCCGATAAAATTCTGATCTAATTTTTTCCCCTTTAGGTTGATTTGTAAACACTTTTTCAACACTGTTGTCACTGTGTTTGCTTGAGCATTACAAAACAGCAACATTTACTCAACCAATGGCATGAGTTAAGGGCAGGACTAATTCTTTTACTGGCCAATGGAGGACCAGTTGAAATACCACAGGAATTACATACTTTACTTTTAACAACATCTTACCTTCCAAAAGTCCTGGTTTATGAAACTGGCAGTGCTGGATGGTATCCCCTTCCACTTTGCTTTGACTCTGGCATATCCAGTTAGGATAAAATTGATTTCAAAGCCAGTGCACTGGAAACCCTCTACAGTGGCAGCAAATACCTACAAAACATACCAGGCCAAACCTACACTTTGAGAACCAGGATCTGGGATATTTATGTCAGTTATAGTCAGACATAAACCAGACTGCCTGTGGCTCATGTTGTTTGCTCTCCGTGTATAAAAAAAAAAAAAATATATATATATATATATATATATATATATATATATATATATATATATATACAAGGAATATTGTCAAATGCAAGACCAATAATTCTTGCAATTATAGATATAATAGGAGAAAAAGATTTTTCATCCACATTTGAGCCATATATAGTGTTAATGGGATCTATTTTGGAACACAAAAGAGTCAGCTCCAGGTAGACTGCCCAGTGGCCATTATCATGGTGTGGAATCACCATAAAAATAGACCATAGATTAGTCATTTCAGTTCAGAAAGCCAAGCCCCTAGAGCAACATCTAACAGTAAAGTTATAAATAGCCTATTTTTATATATTTTGCTTCATTTTGCTATTTTCAGTTGCTAGGCATCTCACCATGTATTGTGGTGAGAAAGTAGTCATCTGCAGAAAGCCATCAGAAGCATCTGAAACAGAAAGTGCTTACAGTAGAAGCAAAAAACTTAATCTGTAAATCTCATATAGCACTTGGAGATTCACATCATTTACATTAGCATGTTAAATGCTTTATTCATTATTAGGATTTAGATGTTAAGGAAGCTATGTAAGACATGCATTGTTACTATGCAAAATGATTGGTGTTAAGCAGAATATATAACATAATTTATCATTCATTATAATGCCAGTGTTAAAGACTCACCAGTCGCCCATCACCTGATCCCAGATCTGCCAGACATCCTGCTCTCCCATGCAGGAGTTTCATTACATTCTGGGTCTGTGTTCTGCTTGAGGGCAAATAAGGCACCTGGACAATATTAATTTCACTTACATAAGTGTTTAATTGACTTATTTATTTTCTCTCTTCTCTCCTGTCTAAACAACAACAACTATCCAGGCACATGGTAAAGTACAGATTGTTGTCATCTAAAAATATATCACCCAGGGTACTGAACGAATACAGTGCTATTGGCAGCACTTTATTATGTATAACTGAGCAAATGCTATATATAGTTTCCACTATATGGTATATGACATGCAGTACCTTAAGACATGTGGGTACTTTCCGAAAGCCAGGAAGTGCAAATAATGTCCAGAGCCCATAAACCCCCACGAGCAAAGCTCCAGATGCTGCTGTGAAAAGTGACTTTTCCTGAGTATGTGGGGAGAGCTTGCAACTTTTATGCAGAAGCATGACCTCTACTGAATCCTCCATGATGGAACACTAGTGGGAAAAGCAAACAAATATAATATGCATGACAAAACCTTGGACAAACAACCAACCCTGCGCAATCTACCAACAGCACATTTAACGACAACAAATTACACTATTAAAAGTCGGTTTACCTTTTACACGTCAATGTATATATTACGTGTTTTAGTATGAGGACTACGTGACAATCGTGTAAACAACACAGGCGCATGCGAGAGTGGGATGGGCACTAGTTCTACTATGGAGAAGGCCTAGCTCATTAATATTAATTATATCATGATGCCGTCCAATGGCGAGGGCGTATCCCATGAATATTAGTTACATACAATCTTCAAAATTGAATTGAGTGCATTTTTAATATTAGTTAAATAAATCAACATTAAATTTAATCAAAAGTTACCTAGTGATTGTCTTGATTTTTTTTCTTTTTGAGGGTTTTGTTTGTAATATTTATCAGATCATTTAATTATTATATGGTCCTGGAATATAGGAATAGACTTTTGTCCTCTGTAGGAGACATTATATTTCATTGATTTTTTTCTGACACCTTACATGTCAGTTATAAGTCCTGTAAAGAACACATTCAGGGCTTTTTAAAGATACCAAATATTTGGAGGTTTCACCATGACTTTTCCTTGTTCTTTAAAAATGAAATTAGCACTCTTATGGAAATGTGATGATATTTTGAAATTATTATTTAAATCTTTTAAAATGGTTTATCATAAATCAACATCTCAGGAAAATTTTATAGGGTTTCTTATCAAAATATGAATTTCTGTATCAAAACAGGGCATTGATTTCATACATGTTCACTGTAGTGAACGTTTATCAGGCATTTTGGGAGACACAACAAGTGGATATGGAAATCAATTTTAAATCAATATTCCTAAGAAATATTAGATAATAAAATGTTGCCAATTATTACTCCCATTATTACACACAAGAAAACATGAATATGCTAATTAGATTAGATACATGGGATCACCCATGAATGGCCATTTTTACCAACATATTGCATAAAGTAAAATGGTATATCATATAATTTCATTCCATTATATCTTTCATAACGTAGAAATAACGTAGAATGAAAGAAAATCCCATTGTTTTTGCATACGTCATTTCATGTCTGTAGTGGTGTCCACTACAGATGACAGCATAACATTAATTAATAAAATAATTTCAATTCGTTTCCTATGCTCTAAATAATGTAATGACATGAAAAAAATACTAAATTCCCCAAAACTTTTTTTTTTCTGATTCTTGGGAGGATATAGTGTAGGCTGCTATTGTTTCTAATCTGTTGTGATCCGTGAGAGAGAGAGAGAGAGAGAGAGAGAGAGAGAGAGAGAGAGAGAGAGAGAGAGAGAGAGAGAGAGAGAGAGAGAGAGAGAGAGAGAGAGAGAGAGAGAGAGAGAGAGAGAGAGAGAGAGAGAGAGAGAAACACCGCCCCCTGCTGTTGGCAGCCCGCATTCACACTTCAATTGGATGAATGGGTGGAGAGTGTCTGCTGACGTCCATTGCGAGCATCACTGCATCCAACATTTATCCCAACAGCCGACTCCACCTCTCCAAAACGGGGAAAAAACTATAATTTATTAGGACTAAATCAAAAACAAGCTCTGTTTATTGATTTATTGTCAGAAACAATGGAGTTGTACGGGAAGGTAAGTGTGCAACGGCGTTATATAAATACAATGTTTGGTGACCACTTTGGTCGTAAGGGAGAGCCAAGCAAAAAGATAAATTAATGGCTAATTTAGTCATAGTGAAAAAGAAATAAATGAAAAAGATGTAGTTTAAAAACATTTGCCTTTTGACAGCGAGCATAATACGACCGGTCATGAAATGTTTAGGCTATTCAATTTATGAAACGCAACATCAGTGAAGAGAATCAGCCGTAAAAGCTAATTTATTCACAGGAGCTGCTAATTCAAACATTCTTGGTTGTTTATATGAAAGAATATTGCCAATATGAGTCTATTAGCTACAGCTCAAAATGCTCTTTGTCTATGGTCCACATCAAGTATAGTCATTATGAGCATTAGGTGTTTGAAGACTATTATCCAGGGCTTGGCTGAAAAGAGATGGACCCCTTTAAAAACACTAGAATGAGACATAGCCTACTGTAGGCTGCGTGTGAACCTAGTGCGCTGCCTACTTCGACAACATTGTGGGGTATCATCGGCGCCTTCCGAGTTTGCACGCGCATATTACACCATTAAATCACTTTTGTTTCCCTGCTAAGTGAGCACATTACATTCTAATAACGTAAAGTTATGTTTTATTCCTGGTCACAATTTGAACTGGGGTGTTAAAAGTTGTTTATTTGCTCAATAGGTTGACCCAATAGAAAGGTGTAAACAATAAAGTAACATAATGTAATATTTCAAATGAATGCGTATTTCTTCTAATTTTGACTTTTTCTTTAATATCAAAGTACTTCAAAATCACTTTTATCAGTTTTTAATTAACAACAGACATCGTCTTTGATCATCATCACATCTGGTCATGTCTCTGTTTGCACCAGCCATGCAAACATGTAAAAAGGAACTCAAGACAGGATGCACATTCATTTAAGTTGACAACTCTTGAGCAAAATATATTAACATTTAAACTAAAATACATTTAGGTTAGGTTGGGATTAAATGGGTTAAATGCTGTAGGACATTCACTAGGTTTAAGACGCAGACATGGACAGCTCCTGGTGCTGAATTTCACAAAACCATACTTAAAACAAATATATGGAGAGGACTGACTCTTTAATGAAATACTAATTTATAATTTGTTAACACTTTATTTTACAGTGTCCTTGTTACATGTAGTTACTGTAGTAATAGCTATAAATTATGCATAATTACATGCAAGTAACCCTAAACCAACCTTTATTCCTAACCCTATAGTAAGTACATGTAGTTAATTAATATTATTAGTGTTACAGTGTAATTATACATTTATGTACTGTCACCTTAAAATAAAGTGTAACCTACAATTTATTAGTGCTATTGTCACGGGTGGTTGCAGGAAGGCAGACGGAAGCGAGGATATAATTCCAAAATGAAGGTTTAATGATAATATAACACAGGACAGCAGAACAGGCAGCAACACACACTAAATACAACTGAGATCGGACAAAGACTGACTGAACAGACGGAACTTAATACAAACACAGATGACACTTATTAACAGAACACTGGTGATACAGATGATGATGATGATTAACTAAACACAGGTGATAAAACTGAACTAATAATGACGGTGAAGATGACACGTGACGTGTGAATACAAGCAGACAAGTCCAAATGAAAACAAACTAACCCAAATACCACAGTGACAGCTATCATATAACATATGACAATTATATTTTTAGACTTTACTATTTTAAGAGTTAGGCTCTAAACCTTTGATCACACTGTGGCTTTGTGTTCTGACAGATGGCTGCTACACAAGACAACAAACAAAAGGAGAGCCCTGATCAAAACTTTGATTACATGTTCAAGCTGTTGATCATCGGGAACAGCAGTGTTGGAAAAACATCTTTCCTCTTCCGCTACGCCGACGATACTTTCACATCTGCCTTTGTCAGTACAGTGGGCATCGACTTTAAAGTCAAAACCGTTTATAAGAGCGACAAAAGGATCAAGCTTCAGATCTGGGTAATTTCTGCCTCGTTCACGTCATAATGGCCATGATTCACAAATGACAGACTTTGTCTTTTTTTAACTCAGCATCAATGTTTCATGGTTGGTAAAGCACTGAGGAGCTGGATAATCACACATGGAGCAATGTAAACACCACATGGGGTGATGATTAACACTGGCTTATGGAAAGAGAACATAAGCCATTGTCACCTTATCTAGGCCTTTAAGTCAGCATCGGCAAAACTGTTCTGTTCATCAGATCGTGGCATGCTTTTCTATTTTAGCCTTAGATTGAACGTGCTGGCACTTTTAGAGGTGACAAAGCACCGTCTCTGATTCGAGCGCTCATTCATTCACACATTTGCTGTCTTGACTCCATTTGTCTGTCCCAGACTCAATTGACTCATTCAGTTCTTGCGAATTTAACGTGATTCTCGGTCAAAATACATGTAGAGATGCACCTCTTTTTAGACTTATTTACTACATATTGGCCTGGTTTCACAGACAGGGCTTAAATTAAGCAAGGATTAGGATTTAGTTAAATTAGGACATTTAAGTAGCTTTTTTAAACGTGCCTTAGAAAAAAAAGCATTACTGGTGTGCATCTTGAGACAAAACAGTGGCACTGACATATTTAGGCTTAAGCCTTGTCTGTGAAACCGGCCAATTATAATGGTGCTCTTGTTATTTTTAGGACACAGCTGGGCAGGAAAGGTACAGGACTATCACCACAGCTTACTACAGAGGGGCCATGGGCTTCATCCTAATGTATGACATTACCAACGAGGAGTCTTTTGCTGCTGTACAGGACTGGTAAGTTGATGTAGTAAGTTTTCTTTGTGCTTTATGACAGGCAGAGCTCCTGCTTTCAACAGGAGTGTTGATGAGCTTTCAGGATCACTCCTGTGTGGGTTTGCAGAGGTGATCCTGCAGTTTCCGTCTGCCTTCATGTCTGTCGATCCTGGCGTCAAAATCTATAAATGAAAGTCATTAGTCATGTCAGGGAAATTACTTAGACCTCTTCTTATCTTTCCAATGCTGTATGTACTGAGAAAGTACACAAATATTACTTAAGCATGGGCTTGTGTTAAAACTTTTAATTGGTTTTTAGTGTCTAGCACAAAAGCGTGAGTTGTTTCTTCCAGATCAAGTTATACTTAAGTTTTACAATAATTTTATTTAAAATCAAACACAGATTTTGTCATAATTTTCTCACCCTCATGTCATTTCAGTGACTTTCTTTCTTCTGTGAGACACAAAGGTGCAATTTGACTTATGATTTTTCCTCCCATCTCATGTGTTTTTTTTCAACACCATGTCCCTTGAGGGGCTTCGTAGCACGATAAACATTTTACTGTTCATTTAAATTACATTAGATATTGATTTATCCTATTAGTTTAGTTAAATGTCATAATGACCTGTGAAATACAGTACTTTGAGTGATTTTATTAATGAAGTGTCATTACATCTCTGGATCAGAGAAAACAAAACACATGCTGCTAAAGAGATGAGAACAAGGAAGAGAGATGGACAGAATATAAAAAAGTCTGTTTGACATGAAGTTCCCATTGATTTTCTGTGGCATGATGACATTCTCACACAATAAAACTGACAAAGTCTTGGTTTGACTGAGTCTGGCACATCTTGTCCTGGAGGATGTTCCAGGGCATTTGCTCTGACGACAAACATGTCTGCTCGCTTTTGTCTCGTCTCATGTCAGGGCGACCCAGATTAAAACATACTCTTGGGACAATGCCCAGGTGATCCTCGCCGGAAACAAATGCGACATGGATGAGGAAAGGATAGTGTCTGTGGACAGTGGGAGACTGCTAGCGGAACAGCTGGGTGAGTCTATAGCAGTGGCCAAAAGTGATGTCTGGCCTTGGAAAAGTCACATTTTCACCTTGATCTTAAAGATTTTGTAAGCTTATTGCATTGTCGTGCTTGGAGACAATTGTTTTATTCGTGATAATGCACTGAAACATGCCAAATTGTGTGGACGTAATTTTGGCCAGGATGTTATATAAAGAAATTATGATCACAAGCAAAAATGAGAGAACCAACAAAATATGAATTACTGATTATGTTGTAGTCAATTTTGTTTTTGCATAGTACAAATTTTTGCTCTTTTTTACCCTCAGATTTTAAATATTTATATATATATATTAAATATGAATATTTTATATATATATCACACTACTAGATTTTTTTTAAAAATAAGTGAATACTTTTATTAAGCAAGGTCACATTCAAGTGATCAAAAGTGACAGTAAAGACATTTATAATCTAAAGATTTATATTATAAATAAATTGCTGTTCTTTTGAACTTTGTATTCATCAAAAAATCCTCAAAAATATCACAGTTTCCACAAAACATATTGAGTTTTTTTTTTATATTGATATTAATAATGTTTCTTGGGCACCAAATCAGCATATTAGAATGATTTCTGACGCCTGGAGTAATGATGCTGAAAACTCAGCCAAGCATCACTGGAAGAAATTACTTTTAAACAATGACTTTAAAAAAAGACTATTATTTTAAAATATATTAAAATAGAATAGTTATTTAATTTGTAATAATAATTCATAATACTTCTGTATTTATGATCAAATAAATGCAGCCAACTATTCATAATAAGCATTCTTATAATCTTCTAAAATCTTATCAACCCAAAAACATTATACTTGTATATTTCATCATGTGCTTACCTCTCTCTCTCTTTCCCAAAAGGATTTGAGTTTTTTGAGACAAGCGCAAAGGACAACGTCAACGTCAAGCAGACATTTGAGCGTTTGGTGGACATCATTTGCGACAAGATGTCAGACACTCTTGAGGCCGACCCAGCCGTTTCCACGGGAACGCCCACAAGCAGACTAACTGACAACACAACGCCACCGCAACAATCTGACTGTAGCTGCTAGTGTTCACCGTCCAGGCCGTTCGCTTGTGGCTCGATCGCTGTTGCCAAGCTTCTGTATTCTGAGACAGAGAATAAGTTATTGAACCCCAAATCTTTGACCTGGCTTCAACTCCTAGTTTTTTGGTGTTAATGACATAGCAAACTAGCAAGATTGTGCCAAACACAAGTGTCAAACCTTGTCCTTTCTTTATGCCATTATAGCAGTATACAGGTCTTATTTCAGGGCTTGCTAGTGCACCTGTATCCTCTATACCGCAATATCTCTTGTATTAGTAATCCGCAGTTACAGTATAAGCAAAATTGAGTCGAACTTTAGATTCTTCACATCATTCCCATGTCTCTCAGGGGAATTATAAACTTCTGAAAATTTATAAATTCTATATACTTGTCTAATAGCGTGAGAGGATGTTGTACTCGCATTTTGCTGATGAGTTCGTTGGATATGTTTGTGTGCAACTGTGTGTACGGATAATGATCGAGAAAGCTTAAAAGTATGAGAAAATAAATAAATGTGGCCTTGAAATTATTCTGATGTCTAGATCCAGTTTTTCACATGGTTCTGTCCAGACAGCTGCTATTGAATTGGTATTTATTTAAAAAAAATGTTGAAATAAAATAAAAAATAATTCACTCGGATGCAGTGTTATTATAGTTAAAATTATAAAAAAATACTTAAACTTTTTTTTACTTCAGCTAATTGCCAAGAAAACATTTCTTACTTTCAGTTAATTTAACTCGATATACTAAAATTACAAATTAGTAAAATAATAAATTAAAAATAAAAAGTAATAAAAACTATAGACATTTAAAATAATAAAAATGACAAAACTCAAAATTATTAAAACTTTAACCAAAATGAAAACAAAAAAATTAGATTTATATATAAAAAATATAATAGCATTTCAATGATACAAAAATAAAACTGGTCCAAAAAAAAAAAATGCATCAGGAAACCAGTCCATCAAAAAATTCAAGCTAGACACAGCAATAGATTCTTAACTCAGAGCAAACAAGAGACATCATCATAGAGTCAACCCATGCTTTTATTTTGGTGCATATAAAAACATTTTTATTGGATTTTACCAGTTTTCGTACGTAAATTTTATTTCTACAGTTCTATCCAATAGACTGCAATAAACAAGGAGTTCAATAAACAACTACACAGTCTTGTGAAACCTCCAGACAATTTGCTCATTCAATTCACATAACTAAAAAAAAAAGTTATCCCTAAATATAATTTGTCAAATTCTGTTTGTGTATTTCTGTCATGATTTAAAAAGAGACGAGAAGGACACACTGATTCCAATCCATTCAGGGTCATTAAGAATCTACAGTATATGTGTCAAAATGAGTCCCAAATTGAGCGTTTGGGTTTTTTGTGAAGGATGCTTCAACCCCTTCTCTGGATCTGGAAATCAAAATGCCCTGTTATCCCCCAACAGAAAGATCTTCTCTCTCATATTGCATGAAACGAAAATGCTTTTCAATGTTTCAGTCAGACGAACACAGCATAGACGGAAATATGATGGACTTACAGTTGGTCGCAAATCCAAACCCACCACACTGGTCTGCTTTTACCCTGTCCAGTGAGGTCTGACAACTTTTGTCTATTTTTCTTTCTTTCATTCTTTCCTTGGAGCATTTATGCCACATAAACAGGAGGAACACAACAAACACATCTAGGTCAGTTTCCAGCCAGTAGTTTCTTTAGTGCAGCAAGAGGATAAAAACTAAAGAGCTATCTGTAAGGCACAACCCTCAGGCCACAGAACCACTTTCTTTTAAAAAGAAAGAATGTAAAATAAACACAGTAATGACTGTAATTTGGCTTTCCCCGTTCTCTACGCAATCTCTCTAGAGACACATATCAATGGGATCATTACATACTAAGAATAACAAACATTCTCTCAGTAAGAGTTCCATAATACAACACCATCACCAAAAGGGATGATATAATAATTTACAACATAATAAGAGCGACAATATGTACTGTACAGCACAATAAATATATGTATGTAAACAGATAGAAATGAGAAACAATGTATTGAATGGAGACAATATGAACTACTCATTAAAAAACAACTTGGCAACAGAATAAGTTTTAAATAAAACAATGAAAAAGGGCTAGTTTCAAAAGGCTTCAATATTATACATAACCTTTGATTAGATATATTTACTGCATATGTATAATTCAAACAATTTATTTAGGAGAACTGACTGATAAGCCTGCCTTGCTGATGCTACAGTTTGATTAAAATGATTTAATATGCTAGAAGCACATCCAAGAACAGTAATAAATAATACTAGTATGAAAATAACAAAAAGAAGAGGATACAGTAGGACACTTGACAGAGATGAGTAAAGCAGCAATTAAAACCATTACCACTGGGAATGTTTGGCGATGTCAAAAATGACCAAAATAAATACAATCAACAAAAAACAAAATGACATGAAAAGGTGCAGTGCAACTAGACTCACACTCACAATGAGGCTTTGCGCTAAAGCTGATTGGCCTGTGATCATGTGACAAAAGAAACCAGAACATTGAGCTTCATCATTAAGTTCAGTTTTTTTTTCTGTTTAACTGGCCAGAGACATATGGCACCAAACAGGTATTTTTGAGCAGGCCAATAATAATAATAATCATTATTATTAATAGCATTATTATTTATTAATAATAATAATAGCTATTATCATTAGTATTTAATTACAATACAGTATCTTATTGTTAATGCATGAAGTGATACCCAGGATTCTGCATGTTTTTGTAAATTTTTGGTTGGCACCAAAAATATTTAAGGCTTAATTAAGCTATTGTTTTATAACAAAATCATTAGATTTTGTTCTTGGGGGAATATTGAAGTTGAAATAATGACCATGTATTATCAAACTAAGGAGATATGTTTGAACTCATGTATTCATTTAAATCAATTATTTTCATTTCTGGATTGGGAGCAACAAATAACGGTCGGGAAAAAAAAGATGTGCAACATTTTACCACATTTGCATATTTACCCCAAATATAGTGATTTAAATTATGTGAAAATGTTGTTTTTACATGTTTTTTTTTCACTTTGGTACCATGTCCGTTCACTTCAAATAACGCTTGATACACAAAAACAAATAATGCTTGATACACAAAAACAACAGCCAACTGAATCCAGATTAATAACACATTCAAGGCATCAGGAAGACGTGAAGTTCAAAGCATTTGTCTGCTAAAATACTTCGAATTGCAGGAAAAAATAGTGTCTTGTTGGTGAAAAAACAGCTGCTTTCTAAGTTCAATGTCTCTAGAATACTGCTTCAGTAAAAAAAAAAAAAAAAAAAAGTACCTCGAAACCGGGAATAAAAGACAAGCTTTAAAACCTTTCATTTGTTTGTATGAATGACAGGTGGGAGTGGAAAAGATATTCCTGAGTGTAAAATGGTTGAAACAAACAAAAAAAAGAGTGAGGAATGATAAAGAAAAACATGTTAAAGTCGGACATTAAAAAGCACTTCTGATATGCAAAATAGACAATGAAAAAAATAATATCTTAACCATAAATAAGTGTTTCTCATCTCTAATATAAAAAAGTTCAGGTGCCGTTTCATACTGTGTTATGTGTTGGCAGTGTCCCCTTCCACCTCCTCCTCTTCCTCTAAAACACAGGGTTCTGATAATTCCCGTTCCTCCACGTTTTCGTCCTCCTCGTCCTCCTGTCCGTCCCCCACCTGCTCGTCCAGGGGGATCTCTGTACATTCGGAGTCCTGTGTGCAAAGGGTTTTAGAGTCACTGCAGCTGTTTTCCTCCTCTTCCTCCTCCTCTTCCTCTTCATCAGGAGGGCTGCCGCTGTCCTTCTCGGTGTCGGATTCTCCGTCCTCCTCCAGAGTCAGTTCAAACTGGAACTTCTCCTGTCCGGCGGCGCGCCTGCCCTCGCTGCAGGTGTCCAGTGCTGGAGAGGGGCTCTGGGGGATGGTGCTCTGGTACCACTCCCTGTTGTCCTCCAGCGTGTCCAGGATGTCCTGGGCGTCTGGATGCACGAGGTCGGCCCACGTCTCCCACAGTGGGTGCACGATGTAATCGATGAAGCCCACCTAGAAAAAAAGATTTTGAAAGATGCGTATTTATCAGAGCACACAATATATGTTGTTGTTTTTTTATTTTGACATCTATTGTGCTATTTGAAAGGATTTATAAAATAGTTGGCATATACACTTCCAGTCAAAAAGTTGAAGTCAGTTCGATTTTTTTTTAAGATGTTAATACTTTTCGGCAAGGACATTAAATTGATCAAAGTGACAGTAAAGACATTTATAATGTTTAAAAAAAAATCAATTTCAAATAAATGCTGTTATTTCGAACTGTGAATTAATCAAAGACTCCTGTAAAAAATGATTCCACAAAAATATTAAGCAAAATATTTCAACATTGATAATAATGAGAAATGATTCTTGAGCAGCAAATCAGCATATTAGATTTTTTTTCTGAAGGATCATGTGACACTGAAGAATGGAGTAATGATGCTGAAAATAAAGCTTTGCATCACAGGAATAAACTACATTTTAAAATATATTTAAATAGAAAACAGTTATTTTAAGTATCACTGTATTTCACAATATTACGTTTTACTGTATTATTGCTAAAAAATGCAGTCTTGGTGAACACAAGGAACTTTAAAATTTGATTGCTTATGTACATCATCAAACATGTTAACCATTTTATGCATGAATTATTAAATCACAATATATATAGTATATACTTTACAGTGCTTAGCATAAGTGAACACACCCATGCTAAAGTTGACTAAAAAGAGGAATAAAAAATCATCTTTTGGAAATTGATCTTAATGCCTTAATTAAAAAAAATTAGGAAAAATCCAACATTTAAGGACACCAATTTTCTTTGTGAATGAATAATGTATTGTAAATAAATACATTTTGGAATTATGGATTACTTTGGAATTAAAATATCCCCACATCATCACACACCCTTCACCATACCTAGAGATTGGCATGGGGTATTTTCCATAAGATCATCTTTCAGTGCAAATCAAACCAGCTATTAGGCTAACTGAAATAAAACCATGCCAATCTCTAGGTATGGTGAAGGGTGTGTGATGATGTGGGGCTTTTTTAATTCCAAAGGCCAAGGGAACTTTATCAGGATACATAGTATACTGGATCCTTAGTATAGTACAACTGGCCTTTAAAAAAAAAAATCTGCCTGCCTCTATGGGAATTTAACATAGGGGTGTCCTGACTTATGCACCCTGTATTTTAAGGAAGAACGTTTATTTATTTACGATACATTATTAATTCACAAAGAAAATTGGTGTCCTTAAAGGTTGGATTTTTCCTCATTTTTTAATTAAGGCATTAAGATCAATTTCCAAAAGATGATTTTTTATTCCTCTTTTTAGTCAACTTGTGTGTTGACTCATGCTAAGCACTATATATATATATATATATATATATATATATATATATATATATATATATATATATATATATATATATATATATATAAGCTTGATATATTGAATGTTTCTTTATTTTATTCCTCCTGAGCTGCCTTACCTGTGACTTCTCGACTGAAGCGTTGTGCTTGTCACACATGGGGCTGATCTCCATGCCGCGCTCACGCTCTCTGTCCCCCTGGCTGAAGAACTCTTCCATGATGCGGTCTGTCCACTGCTTGTACAACTGCAGAGGCTTGGTGGGGTTACTGAGGTCTGCACAATGCACCATGTTCTGCAAGACCTGAGATACAGACAAAATCAGCCAGTTATGCATGCCTATTAATATTTACATTCATAAGTGTATTATCATATTCAAATTAGGGTGTTGAATACTACAGAGCAGAGGTTGTTAACCTTTATAGACCCAGACTCTCAATCAACCGATGGAGCCACATAAAAAAGTTGTAGAACTTAGCTGTATTATTTTATATTCTTTATATAATTGTATTACTATATTTTACTGTATTTTATATTACTATATATTAGAGTTGTGCGATCTAGCTAAAAAAATGATCACAATATAATGTTTCATATCGCTCGGTATCGATAATTATTGACATTTGTTTTCTAAGACAAGTAGAAAAGTTTGAATTTAAACCAGTTTTTTATTTATTTATCCACATTATTAAGGCAAACAACAAATTATATTAGTTTTACCAGTCAAAACAAAAAAATTAAACAAAAATATCTTCTTTATGTCTCATATTAAGATTAAAAAGTAAGTGTTAACGAAACTCTTGAACTTAAATTAAATTTTAGTTTTATAAATGGGGGTAATCTTTGAAGGATGAACAAATAATGTTTTGGTCATCACTTTAAAAACTTACTATTTACACTTACTATTCCTGCCAAATTTCCATGGTTATATATATATATATATATATATATATATATATATATGTGTATGTATGTATGTATGTATGTAGGTATGTATGTATGTATATATGTATATATGTATATATATATATATATATATATATATATATATATATATATATATATATATATATATACACATACACGCACACTCACTCATCGGCCAATTTAATAGGTACACCTGTTCAACTGCTTGTTAACCCAAATACCTAATATGCCAATCACATGGCAGCAACTCAATGCATTTAGACATTTACACATGGTCAAGATGATCTGCTGAAGTTCAAACTGAGCATCAGAATGGGGAAGAAAGGTGATTTAAGTGACTTTGAACGTGGCATGGTTGTTGGTGCCAGATGGGGTGATCTGAGTATTTCAGAAAGTGCTGATCTACCGGGATTTTCACACACAACTATCTCCATGGTTTACAGAGAATGGTCCGAAAAAAGTGAAAATATCCAGTGTGTGGCAGTTCTTTGAGTGAAACGGCAGCAGAAGACACACTAGGTGCCACTCATTTCAACTAAGAACAGGAAACTAAGGCTACAATTGGCTAAGGCTACGGCCTCACCAAAATTGGACAACAGAAGATTGGAAAAACGTTGCCTGTTCTGATGAGTCGAAATTTCTGCTGCAACATTCAGATGGCAGGGTCAGAATTCGCCATAAACAACATGAAAGCATGATCCATCCTGTCTTATATAAACGGTTCAGGCTGCTGGTGGTGTAATGGTGTGGGAGGTATGTTCTTGTCACACTTGGGCCCCTTAGTACCAATTTTGAGCATAGCAGACCATGTCCATCCCGTTATGACCACAGTGTACATGTCACAAAGCTCAAATCATCTCAAACTGGTTTCTTGAACATGAAAATGAGTTAACTATACTCAAGGTGTACCTAATAAAGTGTCCGGTGAGTGTGTGTGTGTGTGTAATATATATATATATATATATATATATATATATATATATATATATATATATATATATATATATATATAATTTTATAAACATATTTATTTTATATAATTTACTATATAATTACATATTCAATAACATTTAAATAAAATTGAATTAAATAAAATCTTTTAAAAAGTTTTACACAGATTTTCAAATCATAATCTTTATTGTGATCTCTACAGTGCAATAAAAGCATTAAGGACGAACCTGTATCCTGTCAGAGTAGTTGTCCAGCAGTAATACCCCTGAACTGGTCACCTTTTTGGTCTCCACCATGGTTTTCAGATCCGCCAACAAATTCATGTGCTTAGACATGTCTGTGGCCAGAACCTGAAAAAAAAATATGTATGGTCATCCATCAATGTTTAGTTCCATATTACAATTATCATTGAAATTAAGCTGTAAAAACAGCCGAGTGTGATAAAGGACAGCTAACTTATAGACCAATGATACATCATTGATACATCATGACTCACAATGTCAATGACCATCTTGCGGAGTGACTGTCTCTGTTTCTTGGTCAGGTTCTGGAAGATGTCACAGTTCTCTTCCTGCAGCAGTTTAAAACCTACAGCCAGGTGATGATTCTCCAACACAGACGAATCATTGTACATGAGGGCCAGCTCAGAGTCTGAGAGAAGAGATTGAGGGTGAGGAGAAAAGAGGAAGCATGAATAATTATATACTGTACTAACTATATTTCATCTGCTCTTTTTGTATTTCTATGTGGACTCCCTAGTTGTAACCTAAATTTTTCAGTTTTACACAAAGCTACTGTATGGTTTCAGAAGACTTATGAAGTCATATGAACCATTTTCATGAAACTTTCATGGGGCTTTATTTTTTTGGAGCTTGACCTTTCAGAACAGCGCAAAGGTTCATCAAAATGTCTCATTTAGTATTCCACTGATTAAAAACAGCAGCATGAAGGTATGGAACAACCTGCATCCCTCCTCTTGTGTTCAAGTTGTGACAAGCCCCACTGGCCCCTCTATTAGTCATTGAGGGGATTTTACCGGCTGTGTGGGTGGGACACGTGAGCTTTGTGAATCACAGACACATGTAGCCCACCTAACACATGCATCGATAGCATGTGAAAACCGCCCGATTGACCGTTTGCCGCACGTGACAACAGCTTAAACACGTATTGATTCGTCTTTGAGTGAGTCCGCTACTTTGAACAACGTGATTAAGCTAAAAGTGGTTCTGACAGCTGTGAAAAACATTGCACAAACATAAATTCTACGAAGAGCCTTTTGGAAGCAACGTGATGTTGCTTTACGGATACAACAGGAAAAGGATTTGCTTTTTTGATGTATGTACATATAAGGTCAAACATTTTGAATTATCATGTTTTTGTTTTTAAATAAGTCTCTTATGTTTATCAAGGCTAAATTTATTAGTTTAAAAATACAGTAAAAACAGTAATATTGTGAAATATGTTTTGTGATGCAAAGTTGAATTTTCAGCAGCCATTATTCCAGTCTTCAGTGTCACATGATCCTCAATTATTATCGGTACTAAATTATTAATAAAGTTCTTGTTATTAAACTTTTAGCTGCTTAATAGCTTTGTGGAAATCTTTGAAATATAAATCTTTTGTATCATTATTAACGTTGCTTTTGATTAATTATATGCATTCTAACTGAATAAAAGTATTAATTATTTTTTTATCTTACTTACTCAAAGCTTTTGAACGGTAGTGTATCACTGTTTGCACAAAAATATTAGGCAGCACAACTGTTTTTTCAACATTGACAATAATGAGAAATGTTTCATGTGACGATAAAGCCTGAAGTAATGCTGAAAATTAGGCTTTGCCATCACGGAATAAACCACATTTTAAATTATATTAATTTATAAATATATATATTTTTATATATATATTTATTATATATAAATATATTTTTTTAACTGTAATAATATTTCACAATATTACTGTTTTTACTGTTGATCAATATGAGCATAAAAAATATTTTAAAAAATCTGAATTATCCAAAATATTTGGATTGGTAGAGTAGACTTTGCCCAGTCCACTTGTGTGGTTGTCCATCATGTATGGCAACCTTTCATTTATAATAGTTTCATGTTGGTAGAGAGGTAGAGACTTACTAGTGTTAATGAGGAACTGGTTGGAGACGCCAGGATGGTCGACATCATGTATCGCACTGGCAAATATGGCAGCAAGAATTTCAAGGTCTGTAAACACAGCCTGAAAATAACAGACACAGACAGATTTTCTAAAATCTCAAATCATTATCCACTTTCTTTAATACTCAACGATCAGAAGAAATGACATTCTCGCAGCACTGCATACTGGGACAGCCGTATCGTACCTCAAGGGCAGGGGTTGATAGCAGGACATGAGTGGACTGTGCGACATCAGCAGCGTGGATGTTGTTGTGATAGGCAACGTCAGCATGGTAATGGTCCTCTAAAGTCATCAGATAGGTGATAAACGTGTCGAGGGGAATTTTAAACGTCTTTAACAAGTCCCTCTCCTACAGTGGAAAGACAACCCACATGGTTTGTTCTTGTTAGCAGGAGCATCTTATAAAAAGACAGTCAAACAAACTTGAGCTTGAGTGAGACAATACTGTAAAGAAAAGTACCTGGAATACTGTGTGCATCATAACCGTTAAAGGTCTGTTCCCAGAAAATTCTCCCACTTTGAAGACATTAAGGCCCCATTTATTTACATCTTCAAGCTCCTGAAATGACATAAAGTGAAACGTATGTATTTAGATGTCCTATATTGCAGTTTTCTGTAAATCTCTTATTTATAGTCTTTTAATTATACAAACTACCAATCAAAAATTTGGGGTCGGTACAATTTTTTTAATGCTTTTGAAAGATGTCTCTTATGCTCACAAATGTTGTATTTATTTGATAAAAATAAAAGAAAAAACATAATATTGTAAACTATTATTACAATTTAAAATATCTTTTTTCTATTTGAATGTGTTTTGTAAAATGTAATTTATTCCTGTGATGGCAAAGATGAATTTTTAGCATCATTACACCAGTCTTTATTGTCCCATGATCCTTCCGAAATCATTCTAATATGCTGATTTGGTGCTCCAGAAACATTATTATCAATATTGACAACAGTTGTGCTGCTTAATAATTTTTTGTAAACCATGAGAATTTCTTTTTAAAGGATTCATTGATGAATACAAAATAACAGCATTTATTAGAAATCATTTTTTTTGTAACATTATTAATGTCTTTACTGGCACTTTTGACCAATTTAATGTTTTCTTGCTGAATAAAAGTATTCATTTTAATCTTAATTGCTCACTTAAATCTTACTGTCCCCAAATATTACAATGGTAGTGCATATTTACTTACCTTGGCCAGCTCATCTTCTGTTTCAGTTTTAACCCCAAACCGGGGGATGTTAGAGTTGGTAAGGCTGGAACTGTGCGTTAGTTTTTTTACGCCGCTAATTTGGGACATCGGCCTTTTCTTCTTCTCCTTGTCTTTTTGGGACTGGGGTGATGGCATTTCCACCTCGTGTTGCTTGTCTACAGAAACACAGAAAGTGCTCAGAGAAGGTTCTAGAAATCAGAGGTGCTCATGGGTAAAAGCACAGCATGTGTCATTACAGCCACTGATTTGTAGTTTTGTGAATGAATGGTGGGCTATGGTCATGTAAGGGTCTTACTTATGGCCTGATTATTCAGCTACACACCCGTCAGGCTACAGAGCTGCTGTTGACCTGCTTTTTTGCTCATAATCAGCACTTCATTTGTCCTAGTTCTCTGAGTTACCCCCAAAAATCCACATAGTTGCCCTTCTCCAGTCAAAACACTATTTCTCTTAACTCCATTATGCATTTAAAAGTGCAATGTATGTTCCCACATTACATACATTCAGTGTAGAACCATAATGTTAACATCCATATTTGATTTTGATTTTTTTTGTGGGACACTCACCTAAGAATGTATTGGAGATGAACTCAGATACCTGGTTACCAGATCGGCTCATCTCTGAGAGGTGAGTCAATTCTCTGTTCAACATCCTCTTGAACTGTTGAGAGATAAACAATTAAAATTATTTTTTTTTTTTGCAATTTAGACCAATGCAAAAGGAAAAAAGGGGAGAAATACTTAAAAATACATTATACATTATACAAAATACTTTCATTCAAAGTAAAAATATCTTGTGTGGAGGTGTAATATTTTTGTGCTATTGTTTGAAACACCCCCTCTAAAATTCATTGCTGAACAAGTCACCATTTTACCTCTTTTTTATGATAATTTAACGGATTTTCCCTTGTCAGCTGTGTCGCTATCAGTCGGTAGATACGCCACGATTTCAAGGCTAAGTCCTCCAAAACAACCCAAAACATATGCATCCTCTCACACTGTTAAGAATGTCAGGTCAAAACGACCTGCTGTGTCACACCAGATAGACGCCACATTTCTAACAAGATTTGCAGGAACAAACTGAAGAAAAAAACTGCTGCATTCTCGAAAATTAACTCGCTAATGTGCACAAACAAACAAGTGACATCACATGTTGTGCTGGTGCTTTTTATAGTAGTTTGGGTTTAAATAGTAATACAGCCTAGATGAAAATGTGGAAGCAAAAGAATAGGTAAAGAATAGTCTTTTACATTCTATAATTATGATAAATTCTGCATTATATATATATATATATCAGAATCAGCAGATATATATATATATATATATATATATATATATATATATATATATATATATATATACATACATACACATACACAAAATTACCATTAATTAACAAATCAATTCATTTAAATATCTGCCTGTCATAATCTGTTCTTTATGCAGCCTTTTTTCTTTGTTCAACCACATACTGAACACCAATAATAAACAATAGCAGCCTGTCCAACCCCATTCATTATAAGAATACAGTATTACATGATTAATTAACTCACCTTTATGTACCCCCAAGAAACTGACAGCAAATAATTTGCCTCAGGCATTTTGATTGAGTAAGTCCAGATAGCAGATGAGATTAGAAAACACTGGCTGATAGCGAAGACAAACACAAAATGCTCAGTGCAGATGGTCTCAAAGCCCCATTTCTTTTTTAATCCAACTGAACTAACATTGCGATATTAGGCTAAACCCCATCCGAAAAGTCCAAAAATTCCAGGGCATTCCTCAGGACGACATTTTCCATTGTTAAGAAACCTGGCAAGATTCCATCAAAGACAGAGGAGGGCGTGAAGAAACCACGGCTTTGTCTGATAGCATCTCTCTCTTCTCGTACGCTGCGCACTCTTCAAACTAAATAGACTGAAAAATGCCTGCGCCTTGGAAGGAAAATATGCCCAGTTAACAGCTTCCAAATAAGGCTGCGTTTCACACAATCACTCAGGTGAGAGTGTTTCTGAGTGCAGCCCTACCAATCAGGCATCTCCGGATTAGAATGAGCTCATCGGTGCAGCCGATTGGCCGAGCTTAGCTGGCATGTAAATCGTCTGGGAGTGCTTCGCTCCCAGGGACCCCTCCCACTTCACCCTCTGGATGTCTACAGCTCAGTTGGAGGATGTGTTTTTTGTACGCGAGCTCTGTGATACAGCAGATAGCTCCCCAAAAGGGCACACAGTCATTATGTGTGGTTTGTATTAATGCGTATTCACCTCATGTTCCACTATGGGCATGTGTGTGCGGACAGATGCGCGTGTATGTGTGGATTGGTGAGGTAATCTTCATGACATGACGTGATGTTTGGAAGTGAACATTGTGTCAACCAGACTCATAAAATATTCAGTAAAGTTCATGCACATAAATCCACAGAGGGGAGTCAATGGAGACCATATGGGATACAAAATAAACTGATGAAGCCGTTATAGATTTGTCCTGATAAATTGGTAATGAGCCCTTGAATAAAGCAAAAAGTTTATTCTCTTGACTTGTAACTGAAAAAAAAGAAGGCTGGCCCAGACTTTTTACTGGACTGCCCTATGCTTTGATCACAAAAATGACTGATTTTGTACACTTGTACATTAATGAATACATTAAATATAAAATAATATTAATTTTTAAATTATATATATATATAAATATATATATATATATATATAAATATATATATATATATATAATTATTTGCAAATAAAGTAGCCTATATATATTAATTGTAATATGAATATATATATATATATATATATATATATATATATATATATATATACACACACACACACACACACACAATTATATAATTAATTTATAAATAAATTCAAAATATAACAAATGTATGACCGCGGACTGAATTATTTGGCCAAATGTATGATAACTAAATTACAGACTTCGAATGGCCAACAATCCACAAAACACACTGTGCCCTGAGAGCAACTGACCAAAAATGTCACTGACTGAGGTATTGTAGCAAAACCTGTCTTTAAACTGAGCTGGACAGAGCTGGTGGCAGAAGAACGTACAGCACGGCAGCAAATACAGAGCTGAGGCAGTGGAGCTGACAGAACATGGTCAGGGATTATTTCACACTTCTGGTCCCTGTGTACCACTAGTGGGATGCCGAGTAATTTGCAGCTTTACTGGAGCAGATGAGCCGACGGTAATAGGCTGTTGAGGGTCCATACGGACAGAGGTGACTGTGTTTCTATTGTTGGAACATCTAGAGGGTGTTAAAACACGTCTCCGAGCTAAAAATGGGAAGATATCACACAATTTGTAGCTGTGATTTCTTGAAAATGTGTTTTCTGGGACAGGCCTATATAATTATTTGTTCCTGGATCCGTCCCTCTAGTTTAATAATACGCCTTGTAGATCAAAAGCAACATTCATTCATTATTTCTTCTGAATTTGCAGGGGGGCTTTGACATCTATAAAATATGACATAATAGTTCCAAATAACATTATCCTTATTCTAATATGAATTGCACATTACCACTGCAGCAGACTAAACTGAACAAAGCCATTAAGCTTTCTTTGATGCATCACTATGGTGTATCAAGAAGTCGACTTTTTCCAATATCCGTAACATTGTATACAGCTTTAAAAAAGATGCAAATCTCAGATTCAAAGATGCAAATCTGAACTAAAAAAACAAAACAAAAAAAAATAAAATGTTGACATAAAATGCTTTTTACTGTATTATTGTAGATATTTTTTAAGCATTAGATTTACTTGTATGTGATTTGGTTGTAGCAATATATAGTTAATATAATAGCATGTTAATATAAACATGCTATTGATAATTTTTTTATATATATATATATATGTATATATATAAAATAGAGAATTATATAGAATATAAAATAGTTAATATTACAGCATGTTAATATAAACATACGATTAATAAAAATTATATATATATATATATATATATATAAATGTATTAATAGAATGTTATAATATTATATAAAGAACATTATATATACATTAAAGATATAAAAAATACCAATTATAAAATAATATTTTGTTATAATTATGGTATAGTATTAATTATAGTATACTATTAAAATGATTGTTTGTTGTCAGTATAAGGTCACATGTGCATGTTAATGCATGTTAATGTTTGAGTCTCTCGAAAATCATCCATATTTAGCCTTAAAATATACATACATAAATGATGTATCTTGCCTAATTTGCTGCCCAGATCACTGCTTGATCAAAACAAAAGTGTAGTTCTGATTGAAACACAATCTTACAGAGTAATCCCCACATACAGTATTATAATTACACTTTAGAGTTATAAAGTCAGAGTTATAAAACATATCTAAATTGAATTCTTATGGTGAAATGATTTCGACAATTGAAAAGGAAGATGTATTCAAGCACCTGCGCCAATATGAACATTCTGACAGCTAATAAATCATGAAAACAATGGCACCTGGACATCTATACACAACATACATACAAAATAGGTACTACATAATTTTTCATTTTTTTCATAACAGATTAGCAGTAGCTATTTCTGTTCTAAAACAGTGTTATTTATATCAGTCGGATAGGATATAACACTTGCGTGGTGACTGTGAGGCAGTTTTATAAGGAATACGCCACTATTGCTATTGAGCTAAAGCAACAAAGCAAACTGACAGGCCTTGTGCGTTTCCATGGATACTGGGAAATGGGGGGGGGGGGGTCGTTCAAGTGAGACATGTGAAAATGTGAGTATTTTACTCTTCTGTTACTTATGTCTAGTCACCTCTGTTGGACCTTTAGACTGGTTGTGTAAGCAATATTAGAAGCATCTCGTATTTTGTTATTTTAAGAGGTGCTGTGGCCAAATGGACTGGACGAGAATAGATACACACTACAGGCTGATTAGCATGCTGTATGTGTACTAGGGCCTTGCTGGAGACTGTGGGCATGCTCAGTGCAGCCTGAATGACGATTCTGCTGCTGTTATTGCAAACAGTGCACTGGTTAAAAGACACCAACTGATCTGAAATCAACTTCACTTCAAAACAGCTAACCGCTTTAGTTCTTTATTACATGATCTGATTACCTCATGTTTGAACCAATGCACAACACTGACATCTAAGGCTACAAACACAGTATGATGGAGTACCAAACACAGTCAGATGTGATGCATATTTATATTTATTTACTGGTGTTAAGGTCTACTGGGATCAACAAACAACAACAAACATTTGTGATAACATAAACAAGTCTTAAATAAGTCATTTGATATTGAGGCATTAGAGCACAATATAATATTGTGCACAACTGAAAAATATTCAAAGCCTAAAACTGTTAAAATAAAATAATAAAAATAAAATAAATCTCAAATAAAAAATAAAATAAAAAGAATATATAGAATAATAAAAAAAAGTTATAAATCGACAATACAAGCCCTAATTGTGATTGTGAGTGGAATATGAACACCTGAGATATCAATAATTGCACTTCATCAACTTGCAGAACCATCCCAGAAATCCTAAACAAGCAAAAGTGCAGATAAAGACACCTAGAGCTTTTTTACCTTGTTGGATGCCATCTCGCTGACCGAATGCCTGGTCTGTAGGGTCTCGAGCTGGTCGAGGCACCAGTCCAGCTCCTCCAGGGTCTCTGTGGCCAGCTTCTGGTAGGCCTCCTCTGGAGGAACAGAAGGAGGCAAGGAGTCAGATCTCAGATGCTTTAGGTGTCTAGTTGAGGCTCCCAGCAGAGGGCCCAAACTGCTGTAGACCGCCATGTTGGGATATCCCGACAGAACGCATGGGTGATTCTTCATGCTGTGCTGAAGCCCTCCACAGTGAATGATGGGGCTCCAAATCGAGCCAAAAAACAAGGTTTCCAAAAACAGCGGAGCTGTAATCCGACGAGGCACGAGGAGTGGGAGTCAGATCTCGTGAGAAGCGGGGAACACTATATCCCTTAAGAGAACATACAAAGGGGCCACACAAATCAACACTCTCACACTGCTTACAAACAAAACGAAAACACGCGCTTGACTGCAGAATCTATAGTCCTACATGTTCGGGAAGCCCGGAGTGAAAGCTCTCATGTCGGGACAGAGAGAATGTCATTGCTGTGGGCAGGCCCATCTCTGCGTGACAGATGCTGGTCTGCATCCAAGAGAGCTGAGTAGTGTGCGGTGGCCCTTAGGAGCATGTGATCCGGCCCATAACAAAGCATACAGGCATAGTGTCATAACAATAACACACACGTACACGCATAGTCGCTCATACACGCATACAAAGCATACAGAAGGTTGACGCCAACAGATGAGTGACTAGTCCCTGTCTCCAGTCCTCAAGCTGAGCTGCCGCACAAAAGAACAAAGGTGATCGCATCTGCCTGCCCTCTTTTCTCAGAGCGGTGGATGCCCTGCATGAACACGGGGCAGCCGTGGAGCGTCGCTA
Source organism: Siphateles boraxobius (assembly GCF_051911475.1). Lineage (NCBI taxonomy): Eukaryota > Metazoa > Chordata > Actinopteri > Cypriniformes > Leuciscidae > Siphateles > Siphateles boraxobius. The sequence continues at coordinate 27,083,405 of NW_027509219.1, forward strand.
GGCGAACGTGAGCCGAGCTTCCTCTTGAAACAGAAGCCTGAAGCCTGCCAGTGCTGCTGCATGCAGGAGAGAGAGGACTACAGCTAAAACCCGGCATGAACTTTACAGGATTTTGTAGCTGAGGAGCTTGGGTCTTTCACAGCTGACGCTTTGAGAAAGGCTGGTTGGGCTTCAGCTTTTAAAGAGCATGCTTTGTGATTTATGTTTATTAAGACAGCAAATCATTTCCTACTGAAATTGTGGTCAGCATCTCAAGTTCGAAGAGATGTAACCATTTATGACCTGCAAAATTTGTGCTATCTTATATCAGACGCTTTTTATGGTTTATGGAGTTTATGGAAATTCGCAAACGTTTGTTGCATGTGCCTTTTCGAAAAGGTTAAGGATGACCATATGAGGGCATAAAAATAAGAGAAACTAAATAACAAAAGACTGACAAAACAGACGTCAGTGCAGCTATGCTAGACATGTTGATTACTTGACACTACTATGACAAACAAATGCCACATGTACATTGCTTTAACAAAGCACACATGATCTTATTCATTGTCTGTCTGTGTCTTTCTCTCTCTCTCTCTCTCTCTCTCTCTCTCTCTCTCTGCATGTGTGGTGAAGTACACAGGGCTGGGGTGCCACTTTCTCTGAAAGAGACTGCACTGACGTCAATGACATTCTTCTCGTGCTTAGCGCGACATCATACACCAGCCCATGAGAGGGCACGGGCTCCATAGACAGGAGAGCTGGGGTGAAAAGCAGGACTGGAATCCTTCAATCTAGGTCACAGGCTCTCACTGCCTTGTCAGCCAGAAACTTCTCACCAAAACATCAGCATTTGCTTGTGCAAGAGGACTTATTTGGATACTCTACAAAAAAATTACCTTAAAAAGACACATCTACAATGAAAGTCTCTTCTAATCTTGTTCAATCAAGTCTTTATTCCCCCACTGTGAGCAGAAATTGTGTGTTTGTGTGAATTGCTACTCAGAGGGCAAACAGATTAATGCTAATGAAAACTGAGATTTTCGGGGAACAGTGATTGATACCTGTTGGTGCAAACCTGCAGTTTCTAGAGTGTTCCTAAAATGTTGCTGTGAGGGTTCTAACGTGTTCCTAGTGGTTTTAAGTACTTTGCTAAGCGGTTTATAGGGGGTTTAGGGTGTTTTTTAGCATGTCAGGTTTCAAACAAGGTCATAATATAGGGTCTGTAGGAAATTTCAAAGAAATACATTTTGGGGAAAAAGCTTTTGGACTAATATGTATTGTTAAAGCTGTTATTTAAATACATTTAGAATAATAATGGATACTTATTATAATAATATTTTCCAGATAATACCGCAATAATGTCTTTACAACATGAATGCCAATTACTTAATTTTAAACAACATGTTCTCTTTATAAAGACACTTTATTTTTCTTACACAAACAAAAGGAGTCTTAAAATATATAGCTGCCTTTATATTTTAGAAAACAGGTCCTCTGCAGTTTGATTATACTGTATTTGGGCCCTTGGCATCAAAAAAGTTTAAAACACTGTTCTATGGTGAAGTTGCTAGATGGTTGCTTACTGGCCCAAGTAAAAAAAAAAAAAAAAAATTAAGTACAATTGACTTGGATTTTTAAGTCATTTCAACGTAAATTACATTAAACTGACTAGAATCTCGTTTAACTTATAAAAAAAGTTCAAAATTGCTTAAAGGGATACTTCACATAAAAATGTTAATTATCCCATGATTTACTCACCCCCAAGAACACAATCAGAGATATATATTTAAAATATCGTAGCTCTTCCAAGCTTTATAATGGTAGTTAATGGGGGGCAAGATTTTGAAACCTCCAAAAAATGCATCCATCCATCATAATACTTCATAAATAATCCATACTGCTCCATGGGGTTAATAAAGGCCTTCTAGAGCGAAGCGATGTTTTTTTAAAAAAGAAATCCATATTTAAAACTTTATTAGCTACAATAACTAGCTTCCAGAAGAAGGCATTCCGGCCCCCATTCACTACCATTATAAAGCTTGGAAGAGCCAGTACATTTGTTAAATATATCTCCGATTGTGTTCGTCTGAAAGAAGATAATCATATACACCTAGGATGGCTTGAGGGTGAGGAAATCATGGAATCGTTTTCATTTCTGGGTGAACTATCCCTTTAACTTATTTTGATGAGTTAAAGCAATAAATGTAAATGTAAATGTATTGATCATAGAATTTTTCCCCTATGATATTCTGGTCTCTAAATATGGCTCAGGTCCCTGCTTCAATGTAACTCTATTAATCACTTGTTTTATTGTCTGTGAAAGTCTGATCACCCCACTTTTTTACAAGCTGCATGATTTTAGGAATTATGCCATAGCAAGCCCAACTAATTTGTCATTTAGTTGGCTCTTTTATCCACAGAGATTTACAACACACTTATGAGAGAGAGATTCTCTCTGGTGCAACATGTCTTGCTTAACTATCACCAGAATGGTGAACCTTCTGGTGGTGACCAGGTCATATCTTTAGCCACTGGCACTTCCATCCTTATCTACATTACGGTATATGGCCGTTGGCAATCCATCCAGTCATCCAACACTCAGCACCCATCAGGGTCACATGACATCTAAACTCAGCATGGGGAGTTAAATTGTATAATGTCTTGTATAATGTCTCCATCTGCTCACTGCTTCTAGTACAAATCAATATAATAAATCTATAACACTGGTGCTTTTTATCTCTGCGACTGAACATTCTGCTCACGCTAATCATCCAGCGAGCGCTCGGCACTACAGTTCTAGGTCAAACACCTGCATCTCAAAACAAGCTTTTCTTTGCAAACCTTATAAATAAACCACAAACAGCAGCTAATCAATATAATGAGCAGTGCCTCATGACTATGGCAAAGCGACTGTCACATCCCAGGATGCCCTATAAAGCTGACATATGCATGAACAAACGGTTAAAAGTGAGTATAAAATTATCTTTAAAGCCTTTCTGCATAGAGGGTATTGTGACATATATTTTCCTTATCGGCTTCAGAGTACATGACATGCACAGTGCGATATGGGATGTCTGGAGGCTGCCCTCATGCTGGTTTAGACAAAACGGAAGGTGCCACACAAGGACAACATCATCCCTCATATCAAACCGTGTCTAACAGTTCTCCACAAAACTAAGCAAATCCATCTGATACAATGTGATCTCAATGATAAAGATCGGTTACGCAGCGTTGAACTGAAAATAAATCATTTAAAGTTGAAGTACTAAAGTTACTAATAGTAAAATACTAATAAATTAAAGCAATATAGACATCTATAAAAAAAACTAATAAAAATGACAAAAGCACATAACAAAATTATTAAAACTTAAAATAAAAACTGAACATTTAAAAAATAAAAGCTAATTCAAAATGTTAACAAATAGCCTATTATAAATCATACTGAAATAGCACTGCTGTTAAGATGGCATGACAATTTTCAAAATATAAAAAGCAAAGGTACGACACCTGTGTATGAGGTTTTTGTGATGGGAGGTGGGTTACACATTGGGGATCTCCTGTTTGAGAAAAAAGGGGAAAAAAGAAAGCCTCATTGTCTATGATGCAAGTAACAGATTAACTGCTATTAGCACATTAACAACAAATTTTGTCAATACTGGGAAAAAAAAGATTTAGTGTGTCAACCAAAGCATTTTTGGCCAGCTGAAAACACCAACGCTCTCTCTTTTTTCAGCTGAGATTCTATATGTGCTATACACAAAATATCTGTGGAAGTGTTACTAGTATCCGATTTCACAGAGAGTTTGTTTCTGAATATAAAAATGTCAATACAAATGTTAAGTAATTTCACTGACTCTTGTTTTCAATGATTTTGTTCCGCTGTTGTGCTTGTTGTTGTCTGTTGGTTTTGTCCCACCCCTCCTCCACTGTGATTGGGCGTAAATGTGATGAGCGTGCATTTTACACAAAGTTGAACACTCTTCAACTCTCGGTGACCATAAAAAAACACAGAGCATTCGGTGTGAAATAGACACTCAGCGCCTAATCACGATGCTGCCGTTAAAAAATAAAACAGCGCTCCAATTGAAAACAATTGGAAAACGAAAACTGCTTTGGTGGACACACGGCCTTAGCGTCATGATAAAAATGTGTGCATTTGAATATTTTAAATTGAAAGCAACATACTTGTTATTGGCTCTTTCCTGTTGTACATTTGTTAAAGCAGCAAAATTATTCCGGACAGTCCTTAAACTCGCCAGAACCTGAGAGAAGAGAGAAAATTAGTTCAGTGGTGTTATATAATTGTATTGATTTTGTAATGTTGTCAAACCATCTCCTTTTAAACTTCACATATTTAATATTGCAATACCTGTGCAAAAGGGGTAACAATCATGTCATCCCCGTGTCTGCAAAAAAAAAAAAAAAAAAATTATTTACAATAGCACTGATAATTTATATAAATGTTTTAAGAACTGTAGTTTAAGGTTATACATTTGTTTTACTATTTAAGAATAAAACATGCGCATTCGTACAAAAAAAAAAACACATGCCAGTAAACGTTTAAAAAGACATATGCTCACATGTCACTGGCGATGGAGGAGTTTCTGGACATAGACTTTGGTGAGAGGTCATAGTCGCTGTCTGAGCGGTACAGGAAGGACTCTCTCCTCTGGCTGTGCACAAAGTTGGCCTGGAGAATGAGACCCGACCCCGGGCTGGCCATGGGATCCAGCGGACTACGTCCTGATGACGTGCCATTGTCCACATCAAAGCTGGGGAAACAAAACAACAAGACAGTTAGCGCTGATGTTGAATGTGAGAACTGGACCATGTAGAGTAGAATGTTACTCAGGTCATTTTCAATGAGAGTTGCCCATTTTCAGCAATGTGGGCAGGTTGCTGACCAATTTAATGTTAGTAACTAGTGATTAGCCATTTTTTTTCAGACAATTTTTTCTCTTTTCACAAGAGCAAAAACTACAAATATAACTAACGATAACTATATTAGCGTCCACATGATCCCATTCTGTTTATTGTAAGCGCACGCTACAGTTTTGTCATCTGCCACTTTAAATGCTCAAGCTCTTTAAAGCAGGATAGATTCTGATTGGCTGTCAATGTTTTTATCGTTAATCAGCTGAAAAAAAAAAACGTTTTAAAAGTGATTCCAAAACTAAAGTTTATGGAAATTATGCAAAAATAGGGTCCAATCTTTTTGCTAGGTAACTCGTAATAGTGACACAAGGTACCCAGCAGGCAGTATATTTTCCTTGTTCGAATTTTTAACTCTTTCAGTTATCAGCCACCTCCAGCATTTTTTATGGCCCCCAGAATATTTTGTTCTATGAATTTCTGAAGTAGCAATATTTCAAAAGAAAGAAGAGCATCTGCTTGAAAAACAAACAAAAAAACAAACAAACATGTTTTACTCTAGCTTCATGCATTCTTTTTTTATCAACACTTGGATGCGAGTAAGTTTAATAAAAAAAGCAAAATTTTTATCAAACAGCTGAGAAAAACACAAACAGATGGGATTCAGAAAGATGATTAAATCATAGATAGAGTAGATTGAGTCCATAAACAAACCCAAAACTTCACGGTCATATATTTCGTACTGGCTCGGCATTTCATTCAGTAACATTAGGCAGTTTTGATTTCTATTCATGTTGTGGATAAAATTGTGTCAGCGGTTTTGATCAAAAATGTGTACTTTTCAAATAAACGTGTAATGAAATAACAGAAAATAAACATAAAACAATGTTTTGTAGTGCAACAACAGCAAAATAATAAAACCCAAATCAATACATTAACATATTATAAACAACAAAAAACACTTTCAGCAAAGTCACAATTTAAAGGGCTTCCCCAGACCATCGAGTGTGCTGTTCTTAACCTTCATCTCCTTAGTCCGTAGATCCTCCCAACTGTGTTTACAACAAGAAGCTGACCCATAATCCCCAGGGAGCATTAATATAATTGCTCTGGCCTGGGTATTTTCCTGACGTGAGCGGTGACGTGGCAGTAAGTCTTATTCACCGTCATCACCTACATGCAGGCTCACATCTAAGTCGAGTAACGTGGTGCGGATGGATAAATCCGTATTAGTAGCTCAGTCTGCACTTTGGTGACTTCAGCAGACAGTACTGTCTCGCACATAAAGGGCCAATGATTCATGACCCACGTAAATCAGGGCATTGAGCTTTGTTTTGGCTGAGAACAAATATGTCAGTACAAACCTCAGGCATACAACTTTCCTATAACATTTCGAGTTTGATTCCTGTACATCTTCAACCCAACACGTTGTGACTTTATTTTTGTGTTTCATTGAGAACTGACTTATTCACAGAGCTTGCGGCGAGTCGCCCGCGGGTGTGCTGCCCTCATCTCTCTCGGGTCATATCACAGGAATGCACCAGCTTACCGTCTCACACAATTCAAACTCTAGACATGCATTATGAATGAAACAGTTCTCCTTTTACTGTAACCCACACAAATGCACTGCTTACACTATAAAGGGGAATATGGGCTTTTATAATATCCATAAATAAGTCAGCATGCATTTGAAAACAATATGTTTCTTTCACATGAAGACACCAGCGATTCTAGAGAGATTGGACAAAACATGTCCAGCGATTTTACCTGCTGTTAGTTTTGAAAACTGCAGCATTTCAACTTTTTCATAAATAAATATTCGATTCCTTTTTACATACTCTATATTTAAAAAATATATATATTATCACTCACTATCCCTGTCAGGGTTGTTGCAGGATGCCGAAGACGAGGACACGGGAACTGAAGTATAGTTGATTTATTTACAAACTAAACTTACAGGAACAGACAGAAACAAAGGAAACTCCAGGAAACACACAACCTTACATCGACGACGACCAACAAACACTGAGGGAAAACACAAGGCTTAAAAGAACTGGGACTAATGGGATGATTAACAGAACACAGGTGAAGAAACTGAACACAAACGAGGAGCGGGAAAACTAACAGGACTGAACCAAAATCACAAAGACGGGGGAAACAAGATCACAAAACTGAACTAAACACACTGAAACGTGACAGTACCTACCCCCTCCCCTAAGGCGCGTCCTCGCGCCGTATAACATCCAAATGCCCTGGAGGCTGACGAGGGCGTGGTGGTACAGGAACAGGAAGCCTCCAGGGCGGAGCTGGTAGCTCGGCGAACCAGGGTGGAACAGGCTGTGGACGTGGCCATGGCAGAGCAGGCTGTGGGCGTGGCCACGGCGGAGCTGTCGGACCCTCGGGCGTCCAGGGCGGACCTGTTGGACCATCAGGCGTCCAGGGCGGAGCTATCGGACCCTCGGGAGTCCAGGGGGGAGCTGTCGGACCCTCGGGCGTCCAGGGCGGAGCTGTCGGACCCTCGGCCGTCCAGGGCGGAGCTGTCGGACCCTTGGGCGTCCAGGGCGGAGCTGTCGGACCCTCGGGCGTCCAGGGGGGAGCTGTCAAACCCTCGGGCGTCCAGGGCGGAGCTGTAGGACCCTCGGGCGTCCAGGGCGGAGCTGTAGGACCCTCGGGCGTCCAGGGCGGAGCTGTAGGACCCTCGGGCGTCCAGGGCGGAGCTGTAGGACCCTCGGGCGTCCAGGGGGGCGGAGCTCTCGGACCCTCGGGCGTCCCGGGCGGAGCTGTCGGACCCTCGGGCGTCCATGGTGGAGCTGACCCTTCGGGTGGCCATGGCGGTGAAGACCCTTCGGGTGGCCATGGCGGTGAGGACCCTTCGGGTGGGCGCCCCCCCAAAATTTTAATGGGGAAATTGACAGGAAAGGGGGGATCCGGCAGCAACGAGGGTCTTGGGCTGGGCAGGACCAGCAGTGCAGAGGGCTTTGAGCTAAGCAGGACCAGCGGCAAAGGAAACACTGGGCTGGACAGGACTGGCGCAGGATCAGTGGGCTCTGGTACAGGATCAGTGGGCTCTGGTGCAGGATCTACGGGCTCTGGCGCAGGATCAACGGTCTCTGGCGCAGGATCAATGGGCTCTGGCGCAGGATCAACGGGCTCTGGCGCAGGATCAACGGGCTCTGGCGCAGGATCAACGGGCTCTGGCGCAGGACTGGACGGCACCAGCACATAATGGGACTCGGAACTGGACGGGACCAGCACATCATGGGACTCGGAACTGGACGGGGCCAGCACATCATGGGACTCGGAACTGGACGGGGCCAGCACATCATGGGACTCGGAACTGGACGGGGCCAGCACATCATGGGACTCGGAACTGGACTCAACACCCAGGCCAGAGCTGATGTGCGTGTAGCCCACACACACAGAATCGCCGCAGACATCACAATCAGCGCTGTGTCTTCTCGTGTGGACTCACGTGTGGTGTGCTCCAGAACAAACACTGGCTGAGGTATGGGAACAGTCTCTGGATCAGCAGACGTGGGCGGGCAGGTGATGGGCTCAGGCGCTGGCGGGCAGGCGATGGGCTCAGGCGCTGGCGAGCAGGCGATGGGCTCAGGCGCTGGCGAGCAGGCGATGGGCTCAGGCGCTGGCGAGCAGGCGATGGGCTCAGGCGCTGGCGAGCAGGCGATGGGCTCAGGCGCTGGCGAGCAGGCGATGGGCTCAGGCGCTGGCGAGCAGGCGATGGGCTCAGGCGCTGGCGGGCAGGCGATGGGCTCAGGCGCTGGCGGGCTTGGAACTGGCTGGAGTGGGAGATCTTCTACGAGGTAGTTGGATCCACACGCCCACAGCGTGTGATCCACAAACTCCAAGAAGGACATTTTTAGGTCCTTTACCAGAATTATCTGGGCTAGCGGGTCTCTCAGACCACCCCAGAAACTCTGTTTCAGTTCCTCTTCATCCTGAGTCATGTCATCATAGAGGTCTAGGTAACGCCCCGCATACTCCTCAAGAGAGAGCTCCTTCTGGAAGAGGATTGGTATTTCCATGGGGCTCACCTTCTTGTTCTTCCTCCTTCGGCTCATCTTTTTTTTTAATAGGTTGGTCGTTCTGTCAGGGTTGTTGCAGGATGCCGAAGACGAGAACACGGGAACTGAAGTATAGTTGATTTATTTACAAACTAAACTTACAGGAAGATACAGAAACAAAGGAAACTCCAGGACTTCAAAAACACACAACCTTACATCGACGACGACCAACAAACACTGAGGGAAAACACAAGGCTTAAAAGAACTGGGACTAATGGGATGATTAACAGAACACAGGTGAAGAAACTGAACACAAACGAGGAGCGGGAAAACTAACAGGACTGAACCAAAATCACAAAGACGGGGGAAACAAGATCACAAAACTGAACTAAACACACTGAAACGTGACAATCCCTAAAATCACCTGCTCAGACAACAAAATATTTAGACTTATACATACTGTGTATATATATTAGTGCTGTCAAACGATTAAAATATTTAATCGTGATTAATCGCATTAATGCCATATTTAACTCGCGATTAATCCAACATTTTTATCTATTCTAAATGTCCCTTGATTTCTATTTGTCTCATTATTTTTTCTAATTTTCAAGCTCTTATCAACATGGAAAAGTGGATCAGCAGTAATTTTGTTCTTAGCTGTGGTATCCATGTGCTTCTGTCTGAAGTCATCCATTGTAGAGCTTAGATCAGGCCCAACAAGCCCGTGCACATTGTGTCTGAGCCCGGCCCGGCCCGACACATAAACTGTAATTATGAGCCCGAGCCCGATTTAAACCCGTCCATTTTTTTAATACGTGGGTTGTAATAACTGACGTTCTCAACTACTTTCTATGTTACTTTCTTCCGCCCGCAACATTTTTGTCCCGCTCCCGCACGCAAATAGACTTTTTTTTTGTTGGCTACCTCCAAATACTTTCGCCTACGTGTCACCACCATACACATCAGCATAAATGCTCCTGATAAATTATTTGTTATTAAAGCATTAACACACAAACCACTGTTATAACATAAAAGCAAGCGGGCTACTGCGTGCATGGTTTGGCATGAATGAATGCGCGCAAAGCGCTCCCGTAAAAAATTCCTAAAAAGCTGACATCAGTTAATCGCAATCTCACACATCTCTGTTATTATAAATGAAGCTGACTGCACAATGAATATTTCATAATATATACACTTTGTTTGTTATAATTGGAGGATTTGCCAGCATACAGAATTCAGCACTGAACAAAAAGACAGTTTTGAGCGGTGAGGGGAGTCTATTTTAAATGCTTCTGATTCGCAATTGCGTTCAAGAAATCAACACATATGTCTGTGATTGGCTACATCCCTCAACGCTGCAAACATGTTATAAAAAGAAACTCTGGCCTGTAAATCGCTTCTATTTAGTTTTAGTTGTTCTTGTTGCTTTTCTGCAACATATGAATAAAAATTTATGTTTTATGTTTTATTCATAGATATTTCTAGTTTGCTGGAGTCCTGCGAATCGTTTTATTCTCCCGTATCCGCACACACAGAGTGAGTGCATTACCGCCCGCGCCCGCGTTTGCTCTCGGCCATCAAATCTAGTCCCGAGCCGCACTCTATTGCGTTGAGAGTGCACGTCTCTAGATCGGCGTCTCGCGCTCGCGCCATCCACTCAAAACGTAACGTTAGCTACGTGCAGCGTGCCTGTTGTTTTGTTTCCGGTCTAGCTATCCGGTGTGATGTTGTAGTTTTTCTAACGTTACTAGTTGTTGCAACAGCATGTGAAAAAAACTACAAAGTTTGCTAGGCCAAAAAGAGCGTTAATCTCGCGATAAAAAAATTGGCGCTGTTAAAATGTGTTTGCGTTAACGCCGTTAATAACGCGTTTAACGGACAGCACTAATATATATATATATATATATATATATAAAACAGTGTGTTCTTCCATGTACATTCAAACGTTTTTTCTGTAAAAACATTTTTAAAATGTAATTTACAAGAAGCTAAAATTCCAGCATCATTACTCCAGTCTTCAGTGTCACATGATCCTTTAGAAATCGTTCTAATATACTGATTTGAAACATTTCTTATTTTTATCAATGTTGAAAACAAGTTGGAACTGATCGCAGTTGATCTGTGATCCGTACGGACCAGGCCCCACGGTTCGGCATGTGATTCACAGATTAACTGCTAAATTTAACCATCATAGAGTGAAAGTCTATAATTTGGACGTGTTTTGTCTTGCCAATTTACACATTCAAACAATTTTAAACGCAGAAGAAGAGGCGAAAATCGGGACTTGCGCGTTATCGGTATGCACAGCCGCACGCACCCGAAGCGCACGCAGAGAGAGAGGTGTGTTTCAGACAGTGCTAGAACACCGAATTGATTCCTCTTTCGCATTTCCTTGCTCTTGAACGGACACATTAAAACAAAATGATGTCAAAATACCCATCTCGGCAAGTATTCTCATAAGTCATAAGTGAACAATTGAGAAAGAAACCGGATGTTTGTCAGTTTTTCTGGTCAATGCAGTCGGTCTTAAAGGTGCTCAAAGCGATGTCACGCGTTTTTTAGGCCAAAACATTTTTTGTCACATTCAACAAACATCTCCTCACTATCCGCTAGCTGCCTGTCCCCTGAACACACTGTAAAAAAACACGGTCTTTGCAGACATCCCAGGCTCCACAAACCGCAACAAAAACAAACTGGGCTTACCCGCACCACGAAACATAACAAACTGTTCCAGTCAATAACCGATAAGAGGTATTTGGGGGTGGGGTTTGGGGGGTTAGTGCACGGATGAGGAGGGGGGAGGGTCTAGCTAGCCTTCGTTTTGTTTGACAATACTTTAAACGTCAACAAGAAGGGATGTCACCTGACATCGCTTAGAGCACCTTTAAGTTAAGCTTTAAGTAATAAATGAAAAGCAAAGTTACACCCCCCTCCCTATATGTGTGTACATATATATAAACATTTTTGCTGATCCGAAAAAATGATCCCATCCGTGGCTCAAAAAACGGAAATGATACAAACCGTGAATTTTCTGATCCGTTCCTCCACTAATGGAAACCATGATGATACGTATTTTTTTTTAACACCATATATCTGAAATAAAAGTCTTTACTATCACTTTTGATCAATTAAATGCATCCTTGCTGAATAAAAGTAGCAATTTTTTTTAATATTGTTTTCCAAAATCTGCCATCAAGATCTTTTTAATTTCAATTCCTCAAATTAAGACTCCTTAAGTAAATGACCAGCCCATCAACAATCAGCAGTGTTGTGAGCAGTTTGCTTTGTCTAATGTTTTCATTTACAGAGGGGGAAAAATACACCACTCTCATTCTCTCTTTCCTCCTCGTCTTCACTTTGCTAGTGCTCTCATTTCCCTCTGTCAAATAAGCAGTACTTGGATGTCTCCAACTCTCCATCTGTTCCCTGTACAAGTATCACCTTTAAACTACACTTAACATACATACAAACACACACAAGTATACACACACACCACCACATCCAATACAGTAGATCCAAACACACAGCACTGTGTTTTTGTTCAGATATTTGTTCAGATATATGTTGTAGATATACAAAGTATTTACTTTACACACGGCACAGATGCAAAAACAAAACAATGAAACCAAAGAAACTCTCAAAAAATCACCTCTGTAAAGACCAACTGTAAAAATTACCTTTTTTTGTTGTTGCTAGAACTGGATAGAAACTCTTTTGACATCAAACAGTGCTGTGTGACGCACAATACATTATACAGCAATTTCTAGATAATGGTAATGACTTCCAGTTATTTTATATTATTATGGAGTGGGCTGGGTTGAATCTCTCTGGACAGACACCACTGATAAAATCAAAGAATGCAAGCGGAAATAATTTCCAAACTTGTCAGGGCTTCTGGAGAATTTACTGGAGAGTTTACTTTTATTGTTAATTGTACAGATTAGTTTAGTTTTATTGTATACAAAGGATCCAAAAAGTATTTGGACACTAATATATATATGAATATATATGAAATATATAGCAAAACATTTCACACATTTTTATTTTATTTTAATAAAACAATATGTATAAATAAATTATAATTATGATAAATATAAAAAATAGCAAATAACACAAAATTAAATAATAACTGCGTGGAATAAATTATAAATCTATTAAGCAGTGTATTACCAAAAGTGAATTTCTTTCTTCCTTTTTCTTCAAAACAAAACGTTGTATCGTAAATTATGTAAGCGTGCTCCAGCCTGGAATGTTTAAGGGTTAGGTCATCCAAATTCTGTCATTAATTACTCACCCTCATGTCATTCCAAAACCATAAGACCTTCGTTCATCTTCAGAACACAAATTAAGATATTTTTGATGAAATCCGATGGCTCAGGAGGGGCTCCATTAACAGCTATTTAATTGTAATGTCGCTTCATAAAATCAAAGTTGAACCACTGTAGTCACATGGACTATTTTAAAAATGCATTTCCTACCTTTTTGGGCCGTCAAATTGTTAATTAAATAGCTGTAAATGAAAAAGACAACCGTACCTAGTGTTAGTACGCCCTAACTTCAATTATAGTCAAGATAAATACAAATCAATGTGGTTTGTTAAACTGTACAATCATGCACTGCGTTATGCTTTCACAAACCACATAGTGACTACTGACGGCGGTCCAATTAGTTCAATAACGCTTTAGCGAAAGGATTAAGTTTGTCTGTCTCTTTAAAATCAATGGGATAATTAACTGTAATCACCCCTACACTATCTATGGCATCAGATGTCCAACTGGCACACTCTATTGTTGTGGACGACAGTGAGTGATAACAGATACCAGCCTGCCCAATCTCTTTGGCTGTGTAGTTGAAGTCATTTTAATTGAGACTGGCTGTACCTTAATATTTCAGTTTTTTTTACTAAACCACATTTTTTTCCTGACTAGCATGGTAGTTAAATCAATCAATCACTCACATTTATTTATATAGCACGTTTAAAAACAACACACGTTGGCCAAAGTGCTTTACAGTCTAAAGCCCAGCACATATAATCTAAGATTATAAAACCATGTATAAAACAATTACAAAATTTTATTACAATCAAATGCAATAGAGAAGAGAAGAAAACACTAACAAGGCTCAGAAAGTTCAGAGAGTTCCCCAAGAAACTTAACTTATACTTTGAGTACTAATGTTTAGAATAAAAATTAAATAAGCAACAAAAACCTTTTGCTCACAAATGTCTTGTAAAATGTAAGCTAGATGCGAGTAACAAAAGAAAAGTAACAAAAGAAAAAGAAAAATGGCCTGAAACTTTTCCGTCCTGATTGAGAAAACAACCACGATCACCAGAGTCTCGTCCCGCCGAGACCACCCTTCCAGAGCTTCGTCCCGCCAAGACCACCCTTCTAGAGCTTCACGTCAGTTTTGCTGAGCCAGAGACTGTTCACGTCAGTCCTGCCGAAGCCAGAGACTGTTCACGTCAGTACTGCCGAGCCAGAGACTGTTCACATCATGCCTGCCGAACCAGAGACTGTTCACGTCAGTCCTGCCGAGCCAGAGACTGTTCACGTCAGTCCTGCCGAGCCAGAGACTGTTCATGTTAGTCCTGCCGAGCCAGAGACTGTTCACGTCATGCCTGCCGAGCCAGAGACTGTTCACGTCATGCCTGCCACGCCTGAGCCTTTGTCTCAGGCAAAGATGGTCGCCACCTCGTCGCCTGAGCCCTCGGCTAAGATGGTCGCCACCACATCTGTCTGTTTCTGAATTCCCACCTAACCTCCCTCTCATTCAGCCGTCATTTTCCTCTGCCACTTGTCAGCCCCATCACTCGTCCAATACACGCCAGTGGAATGGGCTCACTGAGGGGCTTCCAGTCCTCAGCACCATCTTAGACAGTGGATCCCTGGGATCCGACTCCAGCCACCGCGTCCAGGATTCCACATCAACCCATGGCTCCTACCTCCTTCATCTACGCCCCGTCCCTTCGTTCACCCAGCTCCATTAGACTCCTCCCTGGTCCTCAGTCTCTCTGTCTCCACCGCGCCCTTCTGTGTCCCCGTCTACACCTCAGTCGCCCGAGCCAGCGGCTTCCCCGTGTCCCTCTGCTCCACCATGGTCCGGCATACCTCAGTCTTCTCCCTGTCATCTTCCCCCATAGGTTCCGCCTCTGTCCGTCATCACCCTAAAACCTCCTGCCCTTCAACCTCCATGGCTCCTTCCTCCATCGGCTCCACCATGGATCTTAATCCTTCCCTCTGGACTTATCACCTCTCAACCTAGCCCTTCTTCTCCAGATATTCTGCCTGCCTTCTCCAGCCCTTCGTTGCCAGCCCTCCACCTGCTCCTCGTCCTCTTCCCTAACACCCACCTTCATCTCTCTCGTTACAGCGCGAGGACGCACCTTGCGGGGAGGGGCATTGTCACAGTTGTGTTCTGTTTAGTTTGTTTTCATTGGACTTGTCTGCCTGTCATCACATCAACAGTCGTCCTCTCTGTCATTATCAGTTCATCTCTATCCCCTGTGTTTAGTGAATCATCATCATCATCTGTATCACCAGTGTTCTGTTAATCAGTTTCATCTGTGTTACATTTACATTTAGTCATTTAGCAGACGCTTTTATCCAAAGCGACTTACATCTGAGGACTAAAGCAAGCGAGTCATCGTGAAGAGGGAAGAACAACGCAAGAAGTACTCAAAATACAAAGTTCAGGCATTGCTCAGAGTAGGAAAAGCCAGAAACGGGAAGATTTAAAAGGGAAGGAAAGATTTAAAAAAGAAGATTTTTTTCATTTAAATTTTTTTTTTTTTTATGCTAAGTACTCACGGAAGAGATAAGTTTTCAGTTGTCTTTTGAATGCTGTCAGGGATTCTGCATTACGGACGAGGGTGGGGAGATCATTTCACCAGCATGGAACCGTGAATGAGAATGTTCTGGAGAGTGATTTAGTGCCTCGCTGTGATGGCACCACGAGCCGTCGCTCCTTGGCCGATCGTAGGCTTCTGGTAGGGACGTAGACTTGTAGTAGGGAGTGAAAGTAGGACGGCGCTGAGTCTGTGGTAGATCTGTAAGCAAGCGTCAAAGCTTTGAATTTGATGCGAGCAGCGAGTGGTAGCCAATGCAGTGAGATGAACAGAGGAGTGACGTGAGCCCTTTTGGGCTCGTTGAAGACAAGGCGGGCTGCAGCATTCTGGATCATTTGTAGAGGTTTAGTAACACATGATGGAAGTCCAGCAAGAAGAGCATTGCAGTAATCAAGCCTAGAAATAACCAGGGCCTGGACGAGAAGTTGTGTTGCTGTGATAGATGTGACCAGTAAAGGATAAAGGAACACGGAGGCAGCAGGCTACTACAAACGTTTAGGGGTTTATTTGCCAATGCTAAACCAATGAAAGTGAACCAAACATACCAAAAATCAAAATCGTACAAAAAACGTACAATAACGATGGGTCACTGCATTTTCCTCTCAAACATTTACAGAGGTCAAGGATCAACAGAACCTGTACTCTAACAGAACACCCTCTTACAGAAAAATTAATAAATGTATACCTTGGTGGCCAGAACCAATTAACACATAAAGGGGATACACTGACATATAATGGCAATTACATACAATAAACGAACATGAAAACACCCCATATACATAAACAAACACCTCAAATAATACTATCAAATGACTTCACTTAATAAACATACTTCTTATAAATAAACAAAAGAAAAGGAAGCAAAATAATCCTTGGGGTTCCCCCGGAGCAGAAACCGGAATGGTTGTGGCCCGATCATCGGCCGGAACCATATATATATACGTCTGATGTTTCCACCCGTACCCCTTTTGATGGTGCACCAGCTCACGAGACCCAGACGTAACAAACAAACAAAAAGAACGGTAAGAATAAACTTTAAAGAGTGTGCGCACTTAACTCCAAACGAAAGTTTAAATAAAGTTTATTAAACCAAAATAATGTTGTTGTGTATTCTTTACTGTAAACAAATTCCATTTAATAAAAACTCAAACCAACCTGACCCAGGCTCACCAACATCCGCCACAGTTGCATGCTCAGTTAGGAAAGGCCTGATCTTCCTGATGTTATACATTGCAAACCTGCATGATCGAGCTGTCATTGTAATGTGGTCTGTGAAGGTCAGCTGGTCAATAATTTGTGTTTGTATTAAGTTACGTCTGTTCAGTCAGACTTGGTCCGATCGCCGTTGTATTTACTGTGTGTTGCTGCCTGTTCTGCTGTCCTGTGTTATATTCTCATTAAACCTTCGTTTTGGAATTATATCCTCGCCTCCTTCCTGCAACCACCCGTGACAATACTGAGAAATATAACACTATTAAATTTTTTTTTTTTTTTACATTTTAGCAGATTACATGTTCAACCCTAAACTGTTAAGAAAACAACTAAAATAAAAAATAAACCCTGAAAAGACTTAAACCATACTAAATAAAAATAAACAGATGGATGTCCTCAGTTCTGCTATAATTGCCTGCACACTTCTCAATTTAAAAAAGTTTGATAAAAAACATTTATACATATATTAAACTATTACACAAATGCCTTATATTTAAGTGTTATATCCTCTAGTCTTGTTCTTCATAAGGGTCAAGAAATTATCGAAACAAACTTTTGCCATGGTTTCAGGGAAAAATTTAAGTTTTCGATAATAATTAGAATACTGTTATAATTAAAATACAGTTTTTGCAAATAATACATTAAGAATCACTGAAGTTCTGGTTGTCAGTGAATTTTAGCTTAAGTTTAACATTGATATCTAATGAACTGGCAAATGACTCCATGCTCTCCTAAGTTATATTTAACAGCATGTGGCCCATTAGCGTATAAGAAAGGAACAAAAAAGCATATGAAGTCTGACCATGGGTCATTTAGAAAGTGGAACCCGATTGGATTGAGACACCATGCTAAGAGAATGTACAAGACATGTTTCCTCTGGTGATCTGGTGAGGCTGTTCCCAAAACACTGCTGGTTTTCTTGTCAATCATGAGACAGAATAGAATATGCTTAAAATAGACATATAAAAGAGATGCGCAGATAAAAAAAATAAGATGCAGGAATAATTCATGAATCAAATCAAGCTTTGTCAAAAGTATTAAAATAACGGTTGTTAAAATGCTATAGAAAATATGTTAAATCAAATCAGAAAGGAGAGGTGACTTTTCAATTGTTCAGTTTGGTTCTGAAATGAAAATTCTGTCATCACTACTTCAATTTTTCAATTTGGTTGTAAAATGCGGTTGTCACTCATATAAATAACAAAACTCTTTACAAAATGCGATTAACAAAGAGGAGTGACAGCCATATTTAACAACTGCTGCTGACAATAGAAAAACATGCACCAACACGAAATACAAATATGGCACTTTGACATCACAGCCACATTATACTGTAGCACCTTGATAGATAAACACATCAAGAGCCATCCAATTAAAACTGCTTTATGTGGCAAAGCTTGAATGACAAGAGAGGAAATGGTCCATCTATTACATCAGATTATGTGTCATACAAGACAACAACTGCACAACCTTCACTTTTATATAGAAGCACAAAAATGCACATAGATTAACACACACTCCATGAAAGATAAAATACGTCTCTTAAAGGAGTCCACCCCAAAATGGAAATTCTCTCATGATTTACTCACCTTCATGCCATCCACAATGCATATAACTTTCTTTCTTCAGATAAACACAAACAAATATTTTGAGGAAAATTATCAATCACAACTTCTCTTGCGTGAATGCTCGCATGACAGTAGACCGGAAGCAATGATTTAAAGTTAAAAAGTAAAAAAATAATAGAATTATCTTACACACACACCTATTGTTTTGCTTCCGAAGACATTGATTCAACCACTGGGGTCATATGGTTTTTCAAGCGTCAACCGAGTGGCAGCCATTCACTTGCATTAAATTCCTTACAGAGATGGATTATTTTCCTAAAAATCTTCTTTTGTGTTTGTCTGAAGAAAGAAAGCCATGTACATCGGGGACGACATGAGAGAATTTTAATTTGGGGGTGAACTATTCCTTTAAATGCATTGTGAAACCACAAATCCATTTTACTGTTTTGATTTGTGCGCTTAATATAACCATGTAGTTTTTTAATTCAAATTATGATAATATTTTATCAGAGTAACCCAAATGGCAAAAGAATGACAGGATATGAGGTGGCAACTGTCAATTAATGACTGGGTGTATGACATGAGCTGAGTCACTGTCATGCATTACAATAAAGCAAAACAAACAGGAACCGCAGACAATAAGGTCAATATATAAGGTGAAGAAAGCACATACTGACACACGCACATTGTCCTCCTAAAACTGATGACATCATTAAGATGTCAGTGAGATTTCCTCCATCCTGACCTCTCAATCTTTTTCATACACACAAAAATACACAGGCACACACATACACTTGAACATTCTCAAAGCAAGGTCGTGTTTGCTTAGCTGAGAGCTGTTATTCATGGAGACCAAATGGAGCATTCCACAAGCAAAGGTGGGGTAACGTAACCTGCCTCTTTTGCTAGCCTAAACGTTCAAACAAAAACATAACACCAAAATAAGCCTGTGAATCATCAATATGCAATATCTCACAGTTTGCATGCAGCGACGGATAACCATTCAAATTATACTGCATATGCGCACTGTTCAAACAGACTGAAAAGTGTTGTACCAAAATAATCAGTCCTTTACAAACTATCATCACTCATTTCTAAAATAAGCATATACAAACAGAGAACAAGATGGGACAAGAGAGACTAGGGTGAGGTATCTGCCCCTTGGCACTGTTTGCAAATGTGTGGAAATTATCTGTTTCATTCTTTGCCATTTTACTAGTTTTTAAGGTGATTGCACAAATGTTTTGGATATGTTACTGGACGACATACTGTACTTTTTTCAGTTATAGATAATGGCTAAAATGAGCAAATCCAACCAAATTTCATATCACAAAATCATGTTCCCTCTACAAAATGCATACATTAGGCTACAAATTAACATTTTTGCTTAAACTATAATTTTTTTCATGTTTAATGCACTTTTTGCATCTACTATAGGAGTTAGATGCATAAAAGCAACTAAATTCCAAATTATTTACAGTCCTTATGATTAAATAAAAATATTATAAACAAAAAAAATCTAAATAAAATATATAGGCCTATAAAAAATGCTTTAGTAAAACGTTTCAATGGAATCAAAATAGTAAAATTTGATGAAATCAAATTCTCTACCCATAACTGTCAGGCAACAAATGCATCAACAAATGTTTAAATCTATCCCACAGTTACACTTTAACAAGCCAGTGAGAGACAGAGTAAATGAAAAACCCAGAGGAAAGGCACTAGTGGAAGAGAATGTAAATACAAGAGAAATTCTTTAGGAAGAGTAGAACTCAATTTTGTGGTAGGTGAGTGAAAAAACAATGGGGGTTAAAACTTAAGAGGAAGCAGAGAATTACACAAGATGTTAAAAAAAGATATCGTCTGGTGTAAGACAGGAGAAGGAAACAGCAAGCACAGGGATCTAACCGAAGGAGATAGACAAAAGTTCTCCTTTACCCATCTGTGTTCTTAAGTGAACTGGTGGAGCGAGACCGGGGCTTCATGATAATGCTCATTCTGGACGTGGATTTCCCTCTGCTAGCGGCTACAGCTAATCCAAACAGTGTGCATTTGTTTTCAGTCCTCATGTGTGTCTCCAAGCGTGAACATAACTCAGTCGAGACGGCCCTGCCTCTGTTTGTTCCACTGACAGAAGCCCCTCGTGGTCCGGGACTCTCAAACTGACCGGACAGGAGTTCCAGAGTTTGTGTCACTCAGCAACCGGCTGCTATAATGCAGGGCAATCTGTCTCTCCCCCTCTTACTCTCTCTCTCCTGAAACTCCCACCCTATGTACTTTTCTCCCTCCCTCCCTTCCTGGCTGGCTGGCTGCAAGACTCATTGCTTGGACTCGTGTAGAAATGACGTAGTTGGGGGTAGGGTGCTTCTCATGTTTGAGACGAATGAATGGGGGAGGACACTTACACCTCAACTTGAGAGGTTTCAGATGACGGGGAAAAATTCATCCCAACAGATGTATACTCCCTAAAAAAGGGTGGAAATGATTTGCCCAGTAGTTCGAATTCAAGCTGAGTCAAAAGCACTTAGTCTGAAATCGCATTAGTACTTATGTGGTAAGTATTCTTATATCAGTGTACTTTAAGAAAACTAGTAAGTGTACTATTTCAATACTACTTGGCCCACTTTTTAGTGTCTAAATGTATACTTTTAAGTATACTTTAAGTCTAACAGTAGTACACAACTAGTTTACAACTAAGTTTTTTGTTTGTACTGCAACTAAATTGCAGGTGAACTTATAGGTATACTGAGAGTTTACTAGTCAAATACTTGTAATAATTTTTTTAGTTTATGAAAGTACACTTTGAAGTATACTCTCTGTAAAGTACTAGTTAAATCGTTTTATACTGCAAGTATACTTGTAAGTTTAGGTAAGGTAAACATAACAACATACTTAGTTTATTATTTATATATTATTTTTGCACTTTAAGTATACTACTATGTTTATTTTTAGGTACATTTTTTATACTTGAAATATACCTTTAACTGTACTTTAACTTTTTCCATTTTTAAAACACTTTATTCTAGTTTGATGCATCCTTTTTTAACACTTGAATGTAGGTAAGTTTAGTAAAAAAAATTAAAAAAGCAACCTTACATTTTTGTCAAAGACTACTCAAACAAAAGAGTAAACACAACTACAAGCCAAGTATGCTTAATTATACTTTTAAGTGCATCTCGGTGAAAAGATTGAATACAAGAATAGGCCAAATATACTTAGACTTTTCTGTCAGTAGTCCAGTACACTTCAAGTAACGTATACTTCAGTCAAGTATACTTAAGTCCAATTTTCTGGGAAGTACATTAAGTATATTTCTGAGAAGTACATAAAATGTAGACTGAAAGTATACTTATTTTTAGTTTAAAAGAAGTATACTGATAACACACTTGAATAAACTTCTATTTTAAAAGGGTTCATATACAGTTCATGTGCAATGACCAACATGCAATAATATAAGAGGCTAAAAAATAACTAGTACACAATGTCATTTCAATTAGAGAACTCTTCAACAAAGAAAATCTAACATTCTGGCTGTACTTGCTAGATTGTTTACTGCTGCGATTAACGGTTCACACATTAACCCATGCCAAGGGCCCTCAGAGGTGTTCCAGTGACGCAAGACATGCGTCAACCAATGACAGCAAAGCAGAGAATATCGCTTACAGCTCTGCCCACTTGATGGTTTCAAAAAAACATTTAGACAACAGGCTTGATTTTATCTTTAGTGAAAGGATTACAGATGTCTGATTACGAAGCAATTAGTTTGGGTGAGAGATCTGTCAGTTCTGAATTACAACAAACTGAAAAAGACATGTGTTTGTCTCATTAGGTATTAATATATCAATAATATCACATAGTATGAACAGCTAATCTATGTTTGTGCACATCATTGCCCCCCTGTGTTCACAAGAGATTAAAGCAGATAATAATAGACAAAATTAAGAACATATCCTAACAAAGTCATTTACTCAGTGAAAAAACAACAACAACACAGAATCTAAATACAATTAAGTAATAGATAAACACATTTATATTCACTGGGCCAAGATTTTTACACTCTTTTTTACTCCAATGAATATTTCTCAGGCTTGGGTATTTTTATTTTTATCCTTCTATGTAAACAAATACATGTATATTAACAGTGATACATTTTTGAATTGTCTTCCACACTAAAGCAACTTAATGGCCTTTCACAATTAATTTATTTATTATTGCCATATCCGCAACAATGGCTATTTTCATTAAGCAAAGCACAACACAACACACACACACACACACACACACACACACACAGAAAACACACACACGCACGCACGCACGCACGCACGCACGCACGCACGCACGCACGCACGCACGCACGCACGCACGCACGCACACACACACACACACACACACACACAGTATTTATATATATGCTTTAGCCATTGTTTAAAAAAAAATACAACATATGAAACACAAGACAAATTAACCCAATGTAACAACGTGACCAATTTGCCATTTATAAAAAATATTGAGCCAAGGTTCAATTATATAATGTATCTCAGTGCAGTTTTATACATATTCGACATTTAGCTTGGAGAATCTTTAAGACAGTTTTAAAAGACCACTGCAAACAAACTAACAAAAAATGTGTGCAATAAAACAGTTACTGATAGTTCGCAACTAGTGTAAACTGTTAACAAGTTAAAAGAGACATACTGTAAGCCATATATTTCTTTAATATGCAACTCTGTTTGTACCTGCGTGACTTGAACCAGCGTTTCCTTTTCTTGCCTTTTAGTGAGTTTATATCAAGCTTGCGGCCATTCCAAGCAAAAGTGCTAAGAAAGAGAGAAAGAGGAGAACCCCCTGGAGATTCACTAGCCATGGTGTCCTGATGAAACTGACAGCTTGACTGACCTCAAATAAGAGAGCTTCAGCTTTGTGTGAGGAAAATGTCCACGTCACTACTCATCCCATAATCCAATAAAACCTGTCTGGCCTTCTAGCATTCAACTGCCATGTCAGAAACACAAACTTCAGTGCTGGTAAACTGTACATGAAACTATGTCACCAGAAAGCAATCAGCTTTCTGGTCAAGAGATTTATACTCCAAACATGCAGTAATTATTCTGACTAGTGTGGTTTGGAATTAACTGAATTTCATCTAGAAACGAGAAAGTGCTTGTTTCACAAGACACAACTAAATGTCTAAAAATGTAACAATTTACATTATTTCACATACAAATTCTGAAATTGCTAAGCTGAAATCAAAACATATTTGAAATCAACAAGTTGTTGTTCTTGCACCCAGTATTCAAATGTAACAGAACTAATCTTCTGTTACAAGGCCATAAACACCAACAACGTTTAATATAAAAAAAAATTTAATTTATATAAAAAAGTGGTTGTGTCAAGTGTTGCTGTGCAAGAAGCTCACAAAAAACAAAGACTACTATTAATTTACTTTTTAACTAACACACATGATATGCACTGGAGGAAATTGAACACAGAAACTTAGAGAAACCATTGACGAGATTGGACAAGGACTAGAATGAAACTCAGGGTTTCAATACACAGGAACTAATGAAGACCAGCTGAACAAAATGACTAATTAATGTGTTACCTAAGAAACAAACAAGGAAATCCTACAAAACAAAACTAGTACACCCAGTACTGACCCCCACCCAGTAATGAGAGAGACACAAACGGTCAGGGGCAAACAAAGCAGTCAATGGGGGAACGGAAGGTGGGAGGAGCCAGATTGTAATCCAGCCAGGACGAAGCCTCAGGGCAGAGTCAAGGGAGGGAGGAGCCATGGTGGAGACTTGGATGACCGATGGAGATAGAGCCTCCAGAGATGGAGATGCAGGTGGAGCTGATGAGCCAAAGAGCCCACACAACATCAATGGCACTGGAGACTGAGGTGGAGCTGCAACGACGAGGTTCCAAGGCGAAGCCAGGAAGCCTGAGGACTGAGGTGAAGCCAGTGAGACTGAGGACGAAGGCGGAGCCAGTGGGACTAAGGACGAAGGCTGAGCCAGGGAGCCTGAGGACTGAGGTGGAGCCAGTGGGACTGAGGACGAAGGCTGAGCCAGGGAGCCTGAGTGCTGAGGTGAAGCCAGTGGGACTGAGGACTGAGGTGAAGCCAGCGGGACTGTGGACTGAGGTGAAGCCAGTGGGACTGAGGACGAAGGCGGAGCTAGGGAGCCTAAGGACTGAGGTAAAGCCAGTGGGACTGAGGACGAAGGCTGTGCCAGGGAGCCTGAGTGCTGAGGAGAAGCCAGTGGGACTGAGGACTGAGGTGAAGCCAGTGGGACTGAGGACTGAGGTGAAGCCAGTGGGATTGAGGACGAAGGCGGAGCTAGGGAGCCTAAGGACTGAGGTGAAGCCAGTGGGACTGAGGACGAAGGTTGAGCCAGGGAGCCTGAGGACGAAGGCTGAGCCAGGGACCCTGAGGACTGATGCGGAGCCAGTGGGACGAGGGAGACCGGTGGAGCCGTCAGCACGATGGTTTCTGGTGGAGCCGAGGGAGGGAGGAGACAAAACGAAGCCAATAGGTCGACAGGCTGTGGTGGAGTGATGGTTCATAGGCTGGAGGCGGAGCCAGGGGATCCTCCTGATTGGGCGGACCTGATGAACTGAAGCTCTGAGGCAGTACCTCACAGAATGGTGCTGGAGATGCAAAAGGTCTGAAGTGAAACAGTGGAGGCTGGGCTGAGGAACTGGCTGATTTGGGAAGAGGAGTTGGGAGAGGGAGGCTGGGTGGGAACTCTGAAGACATGGGAAACTCTAAACTGTATGGGACCAGCAGGGAAACAGGAAACTCATAGCTATATGGGATCAGCGGGGAAACTCAAGAGTTTAGTGGGATCAGCAGGGAGGGGAGAAACAGGGGAATTACCTCCTAATTCCCACAGATATCTACAGCTGAGTTGAGTTGTGGGCGAGGCCCCTTGAAATCCACAATTAGTCCCTTGGCGACGCACAGTGCCGCCAGCTCACACACCTGGTCAGACTCTCCGTGTGGCTCACGCTAGTGGCGGTGTCTCTTCCTGTCCAGGCTCGGGCTGCAAAGAGGACGGTGGACGGCTGAATTCTGGATCTGTGTACGGAGCAGGGCTGTCGACTTCCTCTTTGGTAGGGTAGATGGTGCACAGGGAACCGTTGTTCACCAGCACCCACTCAACAAACTCAGCGAAAGATACACACACACACACACACACACACACACACACACACACACACACACACACACACACACACACACACACACACACACACACACACACACACACATACATATATATATTCACCGGACACTTTATTAGGTACACCTTCTCAACTGCTCTTTAACACTCATATCTACGCAAATATCTGTCTGGTCTGAGTATTTCAGAATTTGCTGATATACTGGGATTTTCACGCACACCCATCTCTAGGGGTTTACAGAGATTGGTCCAAAAAATGAAAATATCCAGTGAGCAGCAGTTCTGTGAGTGAAAATGCCTTGTTGCCAGAGGTCAGAGGTGAATGGCAACATTGGTTCAAGCTGATAGAAAGGCAACAGTAACTCAAATAACCACTCGTTACAACCAATGTCTGCAGAACAGCATTTTCTGAACGCACAACACATCCAACCTTGAAGCAGACCAGCTACAGCAGCAGAAGACACACCAGGTGCCACTTCTTGTCAGCTAAGAACAGGAAACTGAGGCTAAAATTTGCACAGGATCTCCAAAATTGGACAACAGAAGATTGGAAACATGTTGCCTGGTGGTATGAGTCTCAATTTCTGCTGCAATTTACAGATGGTAGGGTCAGAATTTGCCATGAACAACATAAAAGCAATGGTTCAGGCTGGTGGTAATGGTGTGGGGAATATTTTCTTGGCACACTTTGGGCCAATTGTAACAAATTGAGTATTGTTTAAATGCCACAGCCTACCTGAGTATTGTTGCTGACCATGTCCATCCCTTTATGACCACAGTGTACCCATCTTCTGAGGGCTACTTCTGCATGTCACAAAGCTCATGAACAGCACAATCTCAAACTGGTTTCTTGAACATGACAATGAGTTCACTATACTCTAATGACCTTCACAGTAACCAGATCTCAATCCAATAAAGCACCTTTGGGATGTGGTGAAACAGGACTTGCATCATGGATGTGCAGCCGACAAATATGCAGCAATTGTGTGATGCGATCAAAATCTCTGAGGAATGTTTCCAGCACAAATCAATGCCACAAAGAATTAAGGCAATTCTGAAGTCAAAAGGAGGTTCAACCTGGTACTAGTAAGTTGTACCAAATAAAGTGGGTGGTGATCATTTATACGTATAATATTTATCATTCCAGCAATTAATTACTTTTTCAAGCCAAGAGAACTTTCCATGCTGTCTGTCTAAAAGTACTACATTGATTCCAGATTGTAAGTGTCGGATAATCGGTGCATCTCCACATGCATTCATCTACATATCACACTCCCACTCGCCTACAACCAATTATTGATGAAAATAAATCATCAGGAGTTAATCTAAGAAAAACAAAGCTACTTTAGAAGTGTTGAATATGTCCTAAATATCATAAATGTGTTAAACCACCAACTCATAATTACTTGGATGAAATAAAATCATGCAGAGAAAGACGCAAAAATAGTGGGCCGAGGCCGGAAGAATAAAGAACACAATGCAGACGATCTAAATGGGTCTGTGCCACTGGATAAATATAACTTGATTTTATTTCTTCATCTGCAAAGTTTGATTCTATACTGGAATTGAATTTATATTTTATGTTTTCTGACCTGTCCATTCAAAGTCTGGGTTAAATGGTAGTGTGTATATGAGTGTGTGTGTGTGTGTGTGTGTGTGCGCTTTATTGGCATTAGCATAAGGAACATATCTGATAGCGATTTTCTGTTGCCGAGCATTTGTCTCAGGCCCAATACACACTGACCTATTCTCTTCCACTCACACACACACACACACACACACACACACACACACACACACACACACACACACACACACACACACACACACACACACACACACACACACACACATTCAAATTTCTCTCAATGTGTACTGTAGTTATTGACACACACCTGCTCATTGTTTGACTGTGCAGATATCAAAACAAAGGCATTATAGTGTATTTAGTAGTAATACTACTAATATGAATCTTTTTATAAATGAATACACATTTGTTATGTAAGTTCTCACAGTATCTGACATTTGCACAGCACAGGTCATGATTGCCACTCAATTCAACCTATTTATTGCCATTTACCTAACAGATCTACAGATAGGTTTATCGGTGGCGAGAAGCATTAAAGGATCTTTAAGGAAATCAATGGGCTCATAACCAGCTGGTTATCGCATCCTATTATTAACCACAGGCTAAAAAAACATCTGATATATTTACATGCATTTTCTTTTAAATTAAAAATGTTGTAACAAGCTGAAGTATAATCATAGACCATCAGCAGTCACATAATATGTGATCCAAACTGAGTCAAAAAGAAATTGTCTTATTACTTTTAAATCATGTCTAAACACTCATCTTTTAGTTTTAATTTATGGAATTAATTTTGAACAGATGTTGCTTTGTATTGCTGTCTTGTATGTTATGAAGGTAAGTGTTTTGAAAGGCACCTCTAAATAAAATACATTTATTATATTTATATTATACATTTAAATTGTTATAAACTGTCAAAAGAACGTTTATTAATTCATTAATTAGTCTAGGTAATAAGGATGAACAATACAAAATACGAAACATCTGTAATTCGTTCCACATAACTCAACAGGGAAACATTTAACAAGCATGACAATTCTCCCAAATTATGATCCAGTCCTAAAAAAAACGTAGCAGCTGACTATTCTGACACATATCACACATATAAAGCTTTACCATTTCCTCCTTGGCTTGATGTCAATGGGTTTGTTGATGGCATACGGTGAGCCATTGATGCAAGCGCTACGATAACGGGCAATCCTCTCCAGAGAACAAAGTTCTGAGTTTGCTGGCAAACTCATTCTCGACTTACAATCAATGCTGAACAAGACCAAATACAGCTGAGCAAGCCTTCCTGGGTCAGTTTGACCAAGCTTTCAGTACTGTGAGGATAAATGAGCGTGGAGAGATTGAGTGAGGACTGGAGGATGTGCAGAAAGGAAGAGGAGGGAGAATGAGAGAGAGAGAGAAAGCAGCAGGTGGGTGAACAAGAAGCAGGTAGGTGCTGAAATCATTGGCGAGATCAGTAAACTCAATCAGCCGTTAATAAACTTTAATGAAGACCAACCAGAGTCAGCGTGTGAGTGTCTAAGTGTGCAAAATCCCACACGCACCTTTCGTGGAATTCTCCTGATCTGCTCCAATCACACTTATATTGGCTCTGTGCCATTTCTAAAAAGCTTTTATGCCCCGACTCTCTGCCCTTAATCAGACAGACGGGACTGACGCACATCAAGAACATAGTCTCGCAAACAAGAAGATGCCACAGACACTATATTTCTACTCAGCCAATTTAACCTACGGTGCAGTGGAACAGCTTTGGCCTGCTAATGTAGTCTCTCCTGTGTACTACACCTAATGTCTTGTTATACACTGTATGTACTATTTCATTTATTCATTCTGTGTAACAGAAATCTGTTTAGCATCTGCTAGTGCATTAAACTGCAACTCATTAGTGATGTTATTACTATCACTCATGTCATGGGTTTGCGGTTCATTCTAAACCTTAATCCAGCCACAAACCATTAAACTTTGCCATTTAACTCACACCATCCAGTAATGATTCCTCCTATTTATTGTCTGCTGTGACTTTTCTAAGCTATCAGATTTATAATTGTCCCATAGCAGATAATACAACAGGTGCAAATCCCACAGACCAGGTGTCTTCAACCTTTTTTAGGCCAAGGACCATTAAGATAATAATTATTGAAGAAAAGAAATGCACTAAAATACATTCAGAAAACCTTAGCAACTGCATAGCAATGCTCAGTTAACTTTAACCCCATAACATTGTGACCAAGCACTAGTGACAATTTCTTCAGAGAATAGTTGCTAATGTTGTACTAGAATAGCAAAATTTAAGAACTTGCAGCATTAATGATCACTGAATAATCCCCTCTGGTGGAACTTAACGGGGTGATAATACTGAAACTAAATACAACTGACAGAGCAGTGAATTTAATTTTTTATAACATACATATTCCTCTCTTAAATCTCTGTCACTAAAAATTCTACTTTGTCCACTAGATGGCAGCAAACTAACAGATTATATCTGAAGACTGAGAGATTCCAGTATCTTGCAAGTGCCAAAATATTGTCTGGTTAGCCACTGTTGGGAGATGCTATAACTACACCATGATAGGGGGCAAAAAACACCTTTCTCCATTAACGGCCATTCAAAAATAGGGATTTTTTTTTTGCAGGCAACATAAAAATGCAAATATTGTATTATATAAATCACATTTTGCCAGTTAAACATGGTGAGGTTCTCAAAAGGGTAATTTGTGAATTCTGTCAACTATATAATGAATACAGATTTTAGTTGAAAGATTAAACTGTGTTCATGTGACAAACTGAAATTACTAAATAAAAACACTTGACACTAAAACAATCCGTAAGATCCATTAACCTCCTTAAATCAAATCATTATCTAATACCAAAAGCCCATATAATTTCCTCAGCTCTACATGAAACACATACATGATAAACTAATATCCTACAATATATACTCTAAAGACACAACTGAATTTGTTTTTAATGATCATAAAACACCTTCGGATTTAAAATCTTATTCTTAAAGGGATGTTTCACCCAAAAATTTGTCATCATTTACTCACCCCTAAGTTGTTCCAAACCTGTATGAGTTTCTTTCTTCTAATGAACACAAAATATGATATTTTAAAGAATGTTGGTAACCAGAGAGTTTTTTTTTCTATTATGGAAGTCAATGGCTACCGTTAACTGCCTAGTTCCCAACATTCTTTAAAATATCAAATTTTGTGTTCAACATTAAAAAAAAATCATACAGGTTTGGAACAACTTGAGGGTGAGTAAATGATGACAGAATTTTCATATTTGGGTGAACTATCCATTTAAAGGCTTGATAATAGTTTTATTAGACGAATATATATACATTTTTAATGGATTAGTGCAGAGCTGGAATGTAATAAATTGTGTAAATATATAGACAATTTATTTATTAGAAAATAAATAAAGATTGATATAATAATTATATATAAACATATAAGTATATATTTTATATTGAATAAATTCTTTTAGTTACCACTAGGGAGCATTCTATCACTAACCACACGTACTTTAACAAGGGTCTCTCACGCAGACTCATCATAACAGGAGGGCGAAAAAAAAAACAGTCACAGCGATGGAAAAATATGTCCAAGGCCAAAAACCCATTATCACATGACTCTTATGTAATGATCATGGTGTTTCATAGCAAAAATCTAATTTGCCACAGAGTACATGAATATATTATATACACATATATTGAATGAGTTGCTCTGGAATGAGCTTTAGGCATCCAAGTGTAGCGAAAGCTCCATTTTAACATGCGCATTTATCGTTCATTACCATCAAACGACAATCAAAGCTGCTAGTGATGAATATCCCTTTAAGCTCTGCCAAGTATAGCCTATAAAAAACTCAGCTTATCCAGGCTAACCTGCTATATAATGCCATTGCAACTGCCCTTCCTGAAGACAAAGTGTGGGGCTTTTTATGCAGGCAGGGAGGTAGTTCCCATCATCCATCACTGTTCTTCAGTAGAAGGCGAGAAAAAGCCACGGCATCTCTCACTGTCAGCGAGCATCACTGACGTGTTGTGTACCTGGCAGCAACACTGTCAGACTGTTCTCCCGTCTCCTGGAAGCAAAGCCTAACATTCTCTTGAACCGATTTTCCCGAGAGATGACAAAGATCTGGTCATGATTCCTGTACCTGTATGAATCATTCAGCAATGATCAGGAACAGGAACTCCCTCTGGAGTATCTTAAAGCTAAATAACTCGCTCAAAGGCATGGAGGTAGTAGAACGGCATTGTAACATCACTCAACGCTTGCTAATAAACTCTCAGTTTTTAGTGTCATTGGAGCCAAACACCCATATTTACAGCTGGCACAGTAGAGCTTTTAAGGTGATGTGAGCAGTTTCTGTGCCACTACACTGTAAAAACAAAAATAAAGTGTTTGTACAAAATAAAGGCGGAAGTTTGCACAGCATTTTTAGTTTAATTCATTTATCTAGATATTGCCATGACATAAAATCTGCCATTATTGTAATAATTACTCTGCCTATTTAAATTAACTTTAAAAGCCCATTCAAATCAATAACTATAATGATAACTAGAGTAGGTAATTAATCAAAATGCCAATTACCACTGCAACATTAAATACAATCAAGTCACATGTGACCCTCGTTCACAAAATCACCACCAGGTGGCGGAAAGGGACGGTTTGCAACATTGCTCAGTAAGGCTGTAATTGTGACGTTTCTACTTGTAAATGACGATAATATAATGAAATAAATTATTCGTAATAATAGGAGTATATTCTATTGGCGTCGACAAAATACACAACAACTTTCTGTGAATAGTATGAGAGTGTGCTGCAGTACGTAGTCAGCCACTTTAAATAAGTGAGCTCTTTAAAGGGGTCCTAATATGCCCTTTTACAAAGTCTTGATTGTTTTGGGGTGTATTAGAATTTGCTGGCTTTCATGCTTGATTGTTTATAAAAACATAATTTTTCACATATTTCACATGATCACTGATCCTGTCTCCCCAGTCTGTCTCGAACAAGTCTTTTTCGATGAAGCCCCTCCTTCCGAAATGTGTTGTGATTGGTTAGCTGGCCCAGTGTGTTGTGATTGGCAGAGCTTAGCGTGTTCAGGAAATGTACCGTCCCTCCATAACTGCCAGTGTAAATAAAGGATGGTGGCAAATTCAAACCAATTCGAGCCCGGTTAAGACCCTGACAATGTTATTGTTAACAGACAAGAGGAGCATCTAGAACGGATTTCATGCACAGACTTTGCAAGCACTGGTTTTATAGGACGTTTCAGAGTGGTATGTTTTTCATATGCATTATATATACGATGTTATCCACTATTTAATCATGATATTTGTACAATGGTTATAACTACTGTAATACAAACAGTAATTGATCACAAAAAATGTGGAGAGGCGGGAATTTCCTACGGGTGGTGAACACTCTTACAAAAACAAGAGCTTTCTTCAGCTATAGTAAACAACATATTAACACTAATGTTGGATAGCAGGAGAGCGTAGCAACAACATAAAACTTATAATTAGAACTGTTAATAGAAAATGCAACTACAAATATTAAGATATTCTTACAAGTTGTGATCCAACAACAGATTGTCCCGACAAAGTGGAAACTGCTCCATTTTAAGGAGATGCTTTTATGTGTGGCCTGCATTGTGGTTCTGGAAGCTGTTCTCCGTAAAATGTGCAACGCACAGATAAACATCGGGATTATAATGTTCAGGAACAGTATTTAAAATAAATGTTAACCACTCTAAGTTCTCTAACCACTCAGCCTTAGGAAGGTCAAACAAATTAGTTGTGGAAAAAAAATCTCTTTGACATAGCAGCAGCTCAACCAGGCCTTGTCCACTTTTTTGCAAAATCCGGTGGGCAGAGATTATTTAAATGAGTAACATTATGACTGTATAAAGCTCGTAAAAATCGCGTAGTAGTCCAAATGAGCCGTTTATTGTAGTTCTTGAAAAGTGGATTATATTAAATAAAATATCCCCTTTGGAGTGGATTTTGAGCTATATCCTTGCAGATATTTTTTTATGCTCAAACAGCAACACTACGCACTGACTAAAGTTGAAAAAGTAAAAAAGCATAATAGGACCCCTTTAAAGTCAAGTGGATTCTTATTGGTTGTCAATGTATAGTTCTTCAGCTGGAAAAAAAAACTTTCTAAATATGATTCCAACGATATTGTTCCTGCGTCGTTATAACTGTGGTGGACTTCCCTATTCTCACATAATTAGAATATTAAAACTTTACAGTTATTGGTACAGTTATCGTACTTCGTGTGAAAGGACCTTAAGTGTTGAATATATCGGCAAATTGCAAATAATCTCGATATTTCGTCATGTTTTTTTCTATTCTTAAATCATTAATGTTGGTCATGAAAAGTATTAAAAAGAGCTTCTGACTAGAACAGAAAAACATTTTAAAAATAGCAAATATCACTTTTAAGCAAAAAGCTTTTAGTTAATAGCAAGTGTAAAGTTTGTTTGCAATGAAAAATGTATTAGCCCTCATCCCATTAATTAATTAAACCACACAGCTAACAACTATGTGCATGTCTAAAGTTAATTTTCCAGCTGGTGCAACTCAATCTAATTTGTCTTCTCTACAGCCTCAATCAGCTTTGTCTTAATATACACAACTCTATCGAAAAACACAAACTGCTCATGACCTCTGGGGTTGCAAGTAATGCCCTGGCTTGTAGACTGTGCAATACCTCTGAAACATGATGGATTTCATGGCCTCCCGAGTGGAGCAGAGGGGTTAAACAGCTTTCTCCTAAGTCACCAGGTGTTCGCGCAGGCCGGCCAGGCTGCACACACACAGCCAGACTGTCGAGGGGAAGAGAGATCGGCTAATTAGCCTGTCTGCATGTGGCCAATTGTCGCACACCTGACTGGCCTATGACGTACCACACAGTGCTGGCCTTTGGCCAAAGCTGTTTGGGAATTGGTTAACTCTGTAACCTGTGTTTGGTGGGATGTGATTTGTGCTTTGTGTATGTGTGAGAGGCATCTTAGTCAATAGGCTCATTATAAGCAAAGAAACATTTCCCTTGAGACTGGTTATATACAAATTACTAGCACTTCCATGTCTATTACCAAGATTCAAACAAACAGTTCATTATTTGCTATATTGTTAAAAGCGCTATATAAATGAAGGTGACTATTTATATACCCTCATATAATTTGTAACTTCTGAGGAGCACAAATAGAGAAATGGAGAAAATGCATATATATCGTTATTTTTTTTTATTTGTATTGTAAATTTTGAAAAAAGAATATAACAACAATGAAAATAATATCTACCTACATACATATATACTGTACATACAAGACACAAACATTCCCCAAAAATTAAATAATTACATATACTTGAGAAACACAAAAGGAGAAATGGAAAAGATAAATAAATAT
This sequence comes from Siphateles boraxobius, assembly GCF_051911475.1. Lineage (NCBI taxonomy): Eukaryota > Metazoa > Chordata > Actinopteri > Cypriniformes > Leuciscidae > Siphateles > Siphateles boraxobius. The sequence goes on from NW_027509219.1 coordinate 27,118,126, forward strand.
CATTATTATTTTTTTGTTATATTTTTATACAAATATACACACACACACACACACACACACACACACACACACACACACACACACACACACACACACACACACACAAAGATATATATATAATTGGTGGGCCGTTAGGGCCAGCTAGGCCTTCTCTGCTGGCCTAAACACTATCAAAATCACTGACTTGCACTTTTTATATATTTTTCCATGAATGAGTATTAAAATATTCCCAATAGTCCATTCTCTTAATTTCAACCCATTCTCTTGGTTGCGCTGCTTCCAGTAATGTATGTTTATGTTAGAGCTTTTATCCAATCATATTTCAGCCATCGAGTTGTCAGGAACAAAGAAATCTGCTTTGAGGCCTTCAGAATCGATAGTGCGGCGCCTGTAGCTTAAAGTTGCAGTAGGGAGTTTTGAGAAAATGTTGACTTAGCCTGAAAATTTGAACAAGCACAACTTACAGGTCCAACCCCCTTGCTCTCTGCTGCGCTACAGCCCTCCCTCCACAGCTCCTCCCCCACAGCTCCTCCCTCCACAGCTCCTCCCCCACAGCTCCTCCCTCCACAGCTCCTCCCCCACAGCTCCTCCCTCCACAGCTCCTCCCCCACAGCTCCTCCCTCCACAGCTCCTCCCCCACAGCTCCTCCCTCCACAGCTCCTCCCCCACAGCCGAGCCTGCCGTGAACGCGCAGGCTAGTAAACAGGACCACCGATGACGGCGGATTATAAACAGTTATGGAACATTCACTAATAGGGACGAAACATCAACAATATGCTTTACATTGACTATGGCCTGCCCATACTTTACAAACTTGGTCCTCAAATCATTATGTATTTTGCAATACATGTAACTTTATAACGTTGCACTCTTTCTATAAGTTATAAATAGCTAGTAAGATAACGTTAAAGGATTAACTTAGTTCACTTTTAAAAAAACTTTTGCTGATAATTTACTCCCCCCCATGTCATCCAAGATGTCCATGTCTTTCTTTCTTCAGTCGAAAAGAAATGAAGGTTTTTGACGAAAACATTCCAGGCTTTTTCTCCATATAATGGACTTCAATTGGACACAAACGTTTCAAGGACCAAATGACAGTTTCAGTGCAGCTTCAAAGGGCTTTAAACGATACCAGACGATGAATAAGGGTCTTATCTAGCGAAACGATCGGTCATTTCAAAAATAAATACAAAACTTTACATTTTATAAGGACAAATGCTCGCCTTGCTCTGTTCTGTGATGCACGTTCGTAATCCTGTTCGAACTCGTTCATCAAAATGAACAAATCTTTTTTTGAGTCATTTCGTTCGTTGAATGAACGAAATGACTCCGAAAAAGACTCGTTCAAAATGAACAAATCTTTTTTCGAGTCATTTCGTTCGTTGAATGAACGAAATGACTCGAAAAAAGATTTGTTCATTTGGATGAACGAGTTCGAACAGGAGAGTCACGAACGACGGTACGTGCTCGCGCTGTGCAAGAGAGGGGTGATCAGCGCGTACACGAGCGTGATTGACACTGCTAAGACATTCCTCCTGGCTCTGATTGGTTGTTTCTGACCGGGAGCGGTGTATTTCTGCAAATGGCAATAGGACCACAGGGAGGAGCCAGAGGAGCTTGATTTTTTCCACAGATTATCTGTCTCATATTCTACTGTCAGGACATAATGACAGTTTTAACAAATATTTGTTTACAAAAGTGACCTACTGGAGCTTTAAAATGAATGGCAATGAAACTGTTGCTTTAACCAATCAGATAATCAGTCATAAGTTTAAGTAAATTACGAGTTATTCTTCAAATTTTAAAGTATTGCAAAGCATAAAGGAACACACCTCGGTTTCACCTTGTGTGTTCAATGACCTCAACATGCTCTACTTTGATGAAATCCAGCAGCAGAGAATGAGATTCATATTTCACAACTGCTTGTAGTGGGTTTAAACGAACAAGACAGCTTGAATGCCATATGCGTCTGACCATGAACTCAACAAACAGATGAATTAATTATGGCAGGCACAGTTGAACTGAGCCGTGCATGACAAAACAGACCGATGAAACAGTCACTAACTTCTGTCACTGCTCGATGAACATTCCTCCTAGTGAGATAACAAGAATCTGCTTTGTCTCACCAGTTTCAGCTTCAAGACAACATACTAAACCAAGCATGTAAATAAAACCTGGAGCATTTATTTAGAATATTCCTATTCATCTCAATGGGAGTTGCTCAACTGATGCAGGTGGTTCGAACCACAGACATTTTTGAACCAATCACCTCAGCCGTAAATAGGGCTGGGCGATAAATCAATAACGATAATTATCGCGATATGATTTTTCTCGATAAAACGATATCAAGAGTTCGATAAATATTCGATAATGTTTATGAACCGTGCGCCACACGGAGCATTTATCCGCTCGGGTCAAAGTCCAAACGGCAGCACAGCGCAGAGCAGACTGCTCACGAGAGCAGACGCGTTTACTCTGATCGGTCTCTGTCTCGAGATCCAGTGAGAAGCGTTTGAATTCAGCGAAGAACACAAATGTCTCAGTGATTTAAACCAGTTTAAAGGCAGATGAAACGGCGCGGACAAACAGGAGGAACACTGTGTGAAATGATATCTGAATTGATACTGAATCGATTTACCATGGATTTACTGTAACGTTAGCCTGTAATAACTGCACCATGAAATGTAGGATATACATATTGAATTGCATTATATTACGAATGTAGACAATGTATTAAATGACTAATGGAATATAATTACAGTATTTAATAATCTATTTAGGCAACTGTTTTTCATACAAATACCATGGAAACCATAAAGTTACATTTTGCCATGATAGTGATGTGCTATAGGCTATGCCTGGTTTTATCTGTGGTTATCATGATCTAAATGCATGATACTGGATGACCAATGGTTAATTTTAATAAAACTCAAACAGTCCACAAAATGTAACCTGTTTTTGTTAATGAACATAAATTTAACATAGTATTAGCTTGAGTTAGGATGTAGATTTACTGTCAACTCACTGTCAAATATGCATTTTGAGACAAAACATGTAATATTAAAATTGCAGCCTGCACTGCAAACTGTGCTGAAGATACATCCCATCAAAGTTAGGCAACACAAACCTGTTTCAAGACTTGAAACAATATCCCCCATTAGCACATGCAGAAACTAAGAAATATATTTTTCTATTCAAATATTTATTTTCTTAAGGAAAAATGACAAATGTTTGAATGTTCTACCTCAGATTTGTGTAATGTTCACCTGTTTGGTAAGTGTTTGTCGTGATATGTTCTCACAATAAAGAGTAGTTTAAAACCACAATTAACGCTCTGGTTTCTACAACTTTCCCTTAGGAGCGAAAATCTGCCTTTAAATTTGAAAGAAACAAAGATTTGACATTTATTGTGATAATTATCGATATCGACTGATATAAAAAAAAATATCGTGATAAATTTTTTTGGCCATATCGCCCAGCCCTAGCCGTAAATGCCATGTAAGTAATCAAGCTGCAAAACCATGAAATCATGACACATCAATGTGCGCCAAGCCCTCAGTAGCAACTATCCTGAGCGGTGATGTGTGAAGCTAATATAATCCATATCTAATGATTGTCTATGGAGAAAGAAGCTGTTTCGAACCTTTAAAGATGCATTATGAGCCCTAAAAGATGAGATTCAGAAGATCAAAGTATAATAGCCGGCTAACTTGCATGTACATGACTCATTTAAACATTAAATAATCAGTGAAATGTTACAGGCTTGTTATCTCATTGGGTGGAGTGAAGAGCTCTCAGCCTCTGTGATAAATCTTACAGTACACTTGAGGAGCTCACAGAGTCTGAAACTTAGATAAAAAAAGAGAAAAGCTCATTTCAATAAAAACATATTTCAATCATCTTTCTCAGATAATACACCATGAAAACGAACAAAGAAACATTTCCTAAAGTACAAAAGTTGTTTTATCACTGAATATTCATGTAAATATTCTTTAAAATTAAAGGTAAATGTTATTACATCTGTATTCAAGCTTATTTCCTAATCTTTAAAAGACGAAAGCGACAAAATGGTCAAACTCTATTCAACGTTACCAAGGTTACTGGAGTTGCTTTCATCTGGAGAACAAGGAAAGTCAAATGCTATGTCTCTGAAAGCACAGAAACAAAGTCTTGCAGAGAGACACAACCAAAGACAGATGAAAAAGCAATAGCCAGCACTATTTATACTCACAATACTATAGGTATTAGGGGTGGGCGTTATTAACCGGTATTAATCTTTTGGACTATCGTCTCTATCGCGGTTACGCACTCAAGTGACGTTGTTTATCACCCACCCCTAATATATGTTGCACATAGGTTCAAATATTCAACCAGCACAGCCAAACATAGCCCACATGTATGTATCTATTTGATTTGAAGCTAGGATACAAAACAGAACACTTAAATACTGACAGCACAAAAGCAGAATACAGTGTCACAAAGCATGAAATCACACAGCCTCAAATAAGCAATCCAACCAAAACTAAAGCATATACACAGTTTGTCTTGTAGCTGGTGTTTTCATGTGAAGATACTAGTGGCATGTGGCTGTGGTAATAGGATTAGATTAGACTGACACACAGCTGAATGATGTCACATCAGCGATAGTGCGAAAGCATAATGAAATCATCAGCACATGCTCTAGAGCAAGACTCTACAGCTGAAAGACATTTAATAGAGGCTTGTATATCCATATGGTTCTGCCATGCAAAACCATGCACGCAATAGCCTTTGCTTGCTTTTCTGTTAAAATTAACAGTGGTTTGTGAATTTGATGCTTTAATAACAAGTAATTTATCAGAAGCGTTTATGCTTGGATGTATAGGTTTTGGCTAGGCGACAGGTAACTTCATGGATGTACTGAAAAAAATCTATTTATACTTTTATGCAGGCTTTTGTGGGCGAAAGCGGGAGAAAACATGAATGTTGCAGGCGGGAGCGGGAGAAGTTAACATATTTTTGCGTGAGCAGGTTAGAACCCTGGAAAAATACGACCCATGCAGGTCTCTTGAGGCGAGCATATAGTGTACCACTGAACATTTTTCTTGCTGGAAAACAAAACAAAACAAAAATATTGATTACTCATCCTGCACTACACAGATTAAAGTAAAATCACTGACTACAAAAGGTTAAACTGAGTATGCGCGAATACAGATTGCTTTGACTGGCAAATATACAGACAATTAAATATACATCTCATTCATTTGCAGAACTTGTTTGACATCTTTATTCTTCTTCTTTAAAGGGACAATGCACAATAATTAACATGAGCACTCAAGCCCATCATGTAAATGTGCCAGATTTAGCCATATAGGCTCATTTTCATCTGTAGTTCCTGCCAGGTTGATGGTAAAGTCCATACAACATAAAGTCATGTTAAAACACATTCCAGCAAATATAGCCATCACCAGAGCATATTAAAACAAATACAAAATGACTTTAAATAAGGAGACAGAAACAAGCCACTACTCCAAATTATGAAGACATGATTGCTTATCCAATAACCACTGTTTTATCGATGCAGAAAAAGAAGTAGGCTAAATTATATAATATTTCTTAATTCTGTAGGTATAGTATTCCAGGTATGTGCAGCTCTATAAGAAAAGGCTGACTGCCAAAAAGCACTTCTTTTATGTGGAATTATACAATCCCCACAACTAGTGGCTCTAGTAGATGAGTTATGATTTTGTCTAATAAACTCATTAAGAGGGGGTGGGGCCATATCATGCAAAATTTTATTCACAAGTAAAATATCTGCAAATGTAATAATTTTCCCAGTTAAAAAAAATCATATTTAGTTAAAAGTTTAAAATGATGATATAAATTAGAACATCCCTCCCTTGTTATCAGTTATTATATACAGTATAACAGATTCAGATACAATATTCTTGCCAGCAATTCAGTGTATTGTCCAGAGCGGCATGTTTTTTAAAACAGGAAAGGCATGGTGTAATTTGATAAGTCCAGCATGAGTTTGTTTTGAAGCGAGAATGACGCAAAACATGAAAATGGGTTGACAGAAAAGTTAACAATGGCATAATGCATCTACAGCAAGGATAAACTTCCAAAATGTTTTCTTTAAGAATCTGTAAATATAATCAAACTATGAACCAGACTTTTACTCTTCAGTTAGATATTTGGTCAGTAAAATTAACTGATTATTGACTGATGTGGTTTTATGTAAAAGCAAAACAAGTCCTTAGACAACATGCTATCTTTAACTCAAAGCTGCGCGTAATAGAAGGTTTGGCAACACAAGGTGAGAATGAAATATGTAGGATTGTACTAAACCATAAACATTTGAATGTAAGTGTTGCACATTTATGTCCTCATGCGGTCTTTCGCCAAAGCCGTTTTTAATAATGAAAATACTGAATGTTTCATTTCAACTGGTGATGCCAAATGTTCTGACTGTAGGATCCAGAACAGTGGATTAACTTTGGAACTAATTTTCCATTGAAAATTCTTTGTTATTTGTTGCTACTTGTAATCTGTGTGTGAGAAACTCGCCCTAAGATAAAGCTAAAATGAAACCAGAATATACAGATAACACTGTCTCTTAACCTCTCAAGGCATTGCAAATCTCATAGGCTTGTGATTCAGACGAAATGACTGAGTTGTGTGGACCGGGATAATAAAAGGCAGCATCAATGAGGAAGGACCAGAGGGGATCAAAAGAAACAGATCCACAGAAATGTGTCATTGAATGTAAATCTCAAAACAAAGGCTTACAACTGCTCCTTCCCTCTCTGTTGAAATGCTTCGCAGAAGTTCTTCCTGAGTCACCTCACACTTACGCTTTATATGCATTGTTATGCAATAAGCATTTCAACAATAATCAAACAGCAGTACTGACCTTTCTCTCCCCACAGCTTAAATGGTCTGAGGGAGGATGTTGTGGGGAAAATAGAACACAATTGAAGTTGAACAGGTCAAGGGCAAATTGACATTTCCTGTTAAAAGCTGCTGAATAAAAGTTATATGACTACTCTACTGGGCTTAGACAAACGTATATGAGACTTGAAAACTGTATATGATCCGGCTGATATTTACTGAATGTTTACAGTTATATACACACACCCCCATACATACACACGTATATGTTCCTCCCTGATAAAACCATGACGTTAGAGTTGATAAGTTTGATTCATTTCTGTGAATGAGTTCAAACTTTGTTTTAATAAATCAAATCAAAATTTTGAACTTTGATTTTTTTTCACATAATTTTACATTAAAATATTCATAGGTAAACATTTAGACCTATTAGTTTATTAGTGTGTACTATGAAAAGAACATACTTTAAAAATATATGTATGTATAATTTCTTTACAACCAAAAAATTATAAACGAAATATACAGTGCTGGTCAGAATTATTTGCCCCCTTGGTAACTATGATCAAAGATGGCTGTAAAAAATAAATCTGCATTATTAATCCTTTTGATATTAGAGGATTAGCAAAAATCTAACCTTTTATTGAAATAAAATAATTGAAAGTATGTTCGTGGGGGGGGGGGGGGGGGGAGACATTGAAACATTGAATGAAACCATTATAAAATAAATGTTTTTTCTCCAAAACAAGTTGGGAACAATTATTTGCCCCCTTTTACTTTTTGCAACCTCCTTTTTCCAAGATAACAGCTCTGAGTCTTCTCCTATAGTGCCTGATGAGTTTGGAGAACACCTGACAAGAGACCATTCCTCCATACAGAATCTCTCCAGAAATCCTGCAGATTCAGAAGTTCATGTTGGCGCTTCTTCTCTTCAGTTCAATCCACGCGTTTTCTATAGGGTTCAGTTTAGGGGACTGGGATGGGCTTTGCAGATGCTTGGTTTTGTGCTCAGTTACCCATTTTTGTTTTGATTTTGATGTTGGTTTTTGGATCACTGACCTGTTGGAGGTTTCAAACATGGCCCTTTATAAGATTTCTAGCACAGGCTGTCATCTTCCAACAGGACAGTGATCTAAAAACCAACATCAAAATCAAAAGAAAATGGGTCACTGAGCACAAAACCAAGCATCTGCAATGGCCATCCCAGTTCCCAGACCTGAACCCTATAGAAAACGAGTGATTCTGGAGAGATTCTGTATGGAGGAATGGTCTCTGATCTCTTTTCAGGTGTTCTCCAAACTCATCAGGCCTTATAGGAGAAGACTCGGAGCTGTTATCTTGGAAAAAGGAGGTTGCAAAAAGTATTTAATAAAAGGGCAAATAATTGTTCCCAATGTGTTTTGAAAAAAAAAAGTTTATTTCATAATGTGATTTTCCCCCCACTTTCAATTCTTTTACTTCAATAAAAGGTTAGAATTTTCCCTTTTTGTTTTAATAAAATATCAAAAGGATTAACAATGCAGATTTATTTTTACAGCCATCTTTGATCATATTTACCAAGGGGGAAAATAATTCTGACCACCACTGTACATCACTGCAACATATATTAAATTTCATCAAAAGTGTACAACTGGTCCTGTGATATGGCATATATGTACAGTATATCATTCAGGCAGGAAAGATCTCGATTTCATGTGAATTGTGCTGTTTAGTGAGGTATACTTACTATAAAAAGGAAAGTGCTGATCAATACAGACTTATGAAATGTTTGAATGGGAGTTCAAAACAGATTTTCTGTGTGTGTGTGTGTGTGTGTGTGTGTGTGTGTGTGTGTGTGTGTGTGTGTGTGTGTGTGTGTGTGTGTGTGTGTGTGTGTGTGTGTGTGTGTGTGTGTGTGTGTGTGTGTGTGTGTGTGTAATTCTTGTAATTCTAACTTTGTGAATCTTCATAGTGAATTTTCGATGGCATGGGTTTGAACCAATAAAATGTGATTTTCAATTCACGCAGATTTTCTGTGTGTGTGTGTGTGTGTGTGTGTGTGTGTCAGTGTGTGTGTGTGTGTAGTTCTTGTAATTCTAACTTTGTGAATGTTCATAGTGAATTTTCGATGGCATGGGTTTGAACCAATAAAATGTGATTTTCAATTCACGCTGATGTAAACAAAACAAGCTTGTTGCTAACCAGTCGCAATAACTCCTTCGGTGATTATTCATAACACCCCACGCGGTGGCACATTGTTGTATCATGGAAGCGCCCATCCTCTAAAAAACATGAAAAGTAGACAAGGCTTTTAAGCTTTTAACGTAATATTTGGTGATATATGCCTGTTTTGTACTCACATCAAGTCAAATCACCATTTATATAGTGCTTTTTACAATACAGATTTTCAAAGCATCTTTACAGTGATAATAGGAAATTAATGCAACAAAGATAGTTTTGGCTTTATAGCAGCTCTAGAAGAAAGTCATTGTTTATCTTAAGTAAGTTTTTGATTTATTAATCTCCGTTGTAAAAATCATTAGTTATTAACTTAGGGGCAACTTACACAACACCGTTTTCAACTGAAAACAGAAAACTTTTTTTTTTTTTCATTTACATGACAACGCCGTTTTGGTGGTGTTGAGAATGCAAATTAGGTTTCAAAGTTCAAGTTTTTGAAAACGAGTTTTGAAAAAGATACCGTGATCATCTCTAAACGTGAATCTGTGAAAACGGTGAGGGCATGCACATACGAATTACGTGTTTAGTCTATAGGCATGCACGTTTGAATGCATATGTGCGCAGGCACGCAGTCTTTCTTTACAAATAATATAATGCACTGGATAAGGATGATAGTGAGAGTGCACACTTGGTGTCTGCTTTAAATGCACTGCGGTCGGCGAGTCTTGACGTAATTAACATGGAACATTTTGTTAAACTTATTAATGACAACTTCAGTGATAATGTGCCACCATCAAAACAAGGTGATTGTTTAACAATGGTTGGGCATGGGCACAATATGAAACTGTCATGACTGTATTAAAATGAGCTTTGCCACTGCAACTCTGTTGGTCACTGGCCACACATCCATGCTGGATAATTATTTCACAGAATTTAGTCATTTTTATAAAATTGTTAACATGAGATAGCTTATTTGTTATTCATTGTTATTGATATTTTGTTTGATAATTTTGCTATGGATTGGTACATGGGGAGTCCTTAACCAGTGACACGCTTTTCAAACTGACTGCTAAGCAGAAAAATCAGTCAGGTAACAATGTTAAATATTCTGTATAAATATTTTCAATAAAGTTGAATATATACTTTCACTATAGATATGGGTTTGACTTGGTGTTTGCCAAATTTGGTGTTACTACCAGGGATTTTTAAGGTATGGTTTGTAGGTGATTTTGCTTTGGGAGCTTCAAAAAACTTTTAACTCGATTTTTTTCAAAATGGACTTTGCTGACTCTATCGACTTCAAACAGGTGTAGCTCGTTAATTTTTGATCAGATTTCAACCAATTATACATAATTTATAATATTTTTAAAATAAATGAAAGCTTTAGCGCAAGTTCTGACAGGAAGACTCATGTTCTAATACTTGCAGTATAAAAGATTGGTACTTACTCATGTCTGAGTTTGCAGATGCTGATGCAAACAATTACCTCCATCCTCCCCACCACCACCAGGATGGTCCCTTCCCATACCTCCCAGGGGGGGTCGGCTGCGCCCCTGCCTTCGTCTTCAGGCAGGAAATGCAGATTCCTTTACCCTCGGATTGTGCGCTACAGACGGGGCCTACGCCAAAGAACTTTATAAATATTTGCTTGCTGAGCTGTTGATAAATATATGCTTTTGTTACATAATTTTATCTCCCGAGACTTTCTGGTAGAACAAGACCTCATGTTTGAGAATTTGCTCTTTCTGACTCATTTTGCCAGCACAGGTCACATATATCGTTATTGTGAAATAAAATTACTCATATCATGATAAAAGACTTTAATATTGCCCACTCATAATATTTCTCACCACCTAAGATGTTAAATTACGACACAAAGGCTCTTGGTATGGTATTCACACATGTAAGGCACCAGTCCCACTCCTGCATTTGTAGAAGGACTTGGCTCTTACAGTCAGGTGGCAATGCTTCCAAGAACGGATGGCACTTTGGAAAAGCAACAATATTTGCCAGGGGATGGATGGGAGCTCTGAGTAAACTATTCCTCATAAAACTAAGAGAACACTGGAAGTGTTCCCGTTCATTATTTCAAGTCCATTTAAAATGTTGGGGTTGTAGCTTATTTGTTCCTGAGCAAGCTGTTTTCTGGATTACCTCTATTGCTACGTGAATTGCAACTTAAAAGAGACACTGAAGTGCAAACTGGGAGCTCACAATATGCCATTAAGCCAACAACTCAGCAGCATTATTAGCAGGGTTTGAAATTAACACCCGCCAACCCACCAAATGCGGGTAAAAAACAACTGTGGCGGGTAACGCTGTCAATCACTAGCTGTTATTATTTTTACTCACTTTGCAGGCGAAGTTCATGTAAGCCAAATGTGCGCAGATTTAGCGCAAATACTCAACTCGTGAGTCATCATGATATATTAAATATAGCATATTGCACAGAAACTGCATATATGGCTTACTTGAACATGCCCGTCACTACGCAACAAATAACGGGGTGCTTGTTCATTTGCATTGAAGCTTAAAAAGCATTTGGTTTACAGAAAAGACAGATGCTGTGTTCGAAATCGTCTCCTATACCCTTATTCACTATTCCTTACATTACTCCACTAATATCGTCCACTTGAAGAAGTGAATGAAAACGAGTGAGTGAATTCGGACAGCCGCTCGTGCATAGTTTGTGCTTGCTGTTTAATAATAATCATTTGAAACTGCCATGGAAAATACATTTTTGGTGAAAAGGATGAGGATGAACGAGGAAGGGTGGAAATGCCTGGATGACAGTATTTTGATTGAATATGAAATGAATGTATGAAATCCAAATTTGATTATATATTTTCTATAGGCCTATATAGTGTGTGTGTATGTATATATATATATATATATATATATATATGTAAAGCTGTGACGTAGTTATTTTTTAGTTAAATCTTTTGGCTAGCAGAAGTTCTGAATGGCCGGTAACTTGAAAATTTAGTAGCCAAATTGGCCGGTGAGTGAAAAAGTTAATTTCAAACCCTAATTATTAGCATTATTACAATAATCCTGCAATTATGCCGTTTTTTGACTTAATGTGAACAACTTTGTGTGTCTAAAAAACAACTATCGCACAAACAACGTAAAATTAGTTGTTTAGTTGTAAACAACGCCAAAAGTTGGCCGTAAAGTAACAATGCTGTTATTTGGGTTGGTAACGCAACCCCTTGTCCCTTAAAGGGAGTATTTGAAGTTCCCGTCGCATCCGTTAAGCTATCGTCTGTCGCACTAACAGATTGTGTAAGCCTGACTATCCATGTATGAAATGTGGCAGCCCACACACTGACATGAGAGATTTTGAAACGTACAGGAAATATGACGGCAGCAATGAATCGGGTTAGCATCGGTAGGCCGCTAACTATGCTAGTCGCTTCAGGCGCTATTCTTCCCGCATCAACGGGGCTGGAACAACGGATGGAGCTGATTGCCGCCCGCTGACTGTGCTGACACTGTGTTCTTATTGTGAACTAATAGCGAGACACCCACTCGTTCCTCACTGTTGTCAAGGAGCCCAGCGGCAGATTCAATAAAGCATCTATCAGCCAAGCCCCTCTGCTGAGCTAAAGGGAAGTGCTACACAAGCGCCTGTATTTCCAGGGAAAATCAGAGCCTTGGCAAGTCCACGGTCAGGGATTATGTAATGGGCCTGCAGTGATTTAAGAAAAAATTGTCCCTGTATTTGAAATATGAAAATGTTGCTGTGAAGCAGTCATATGAGAGAAAAGGAAGCGGAAGCCAATGCCATTTTCTAAATGTTTGTTTTTGTTATTGATTTTTGGCACAAAAAATCAAAAACATTAAATCTATTTCATTCAGTCCAAAATAAATAGCCTAGTGCTGTATATTTACTTTTTTGTAATAAAACAAATTGCTGTATGAATAGTGAATACATAAGACATAATTCGTCAAATATGTGACTCCCTTCTCAAGTTAAATGTCTATACGTTTTGTGCATAAAATCTTTAACATGTTAAGTTTTGACGAATATCAGTAAAATATTATAAAAATTACTTTTATTCACACACATTAAACTGATCAAAGGTGACCAAAAGAAGTCCATTTCAAATAAATGCTTTTGAACTTTGTTTATCAAAGAATCCTGAAAAAGAATGCATGGTTTCCACAAAAATATTAGGCAGCACAACAGTTTTTAACACCGATAAAAAAAAAAAAATATTGAGCGTCAAATCAGCATATTAGAATGATTTCTGAAGGATCATGTGACACTAAAAACTGTAACTGTAATGATGCTGAAAATTCAGCTTTCCCATCACAGAAATAAATTACATTTTGAAATATATTAAAATAAAATAAAAATGTTATTTTAAATGGTAATATTTCACAACTGTATTTTTGTATTTTTGATCAAATAAATGCAGCCTTGATGAGATTAAGAGACTTTTAATATCGTAAAAAAAGTCTTACTGACCTCAAACTTTTGAACGAAATAAGTGTGTGTGTGTGTGTGTGTGTGTGTGTGTGTGTGTGTGTGTGTGTGTGTGTGTGTGTGTGTGTGTGTGTGTGTGTGTGTGTGTGTGTGTGTGTGTGTGTGTGTGTGTGTGTGTTAAAATAATTATGGACAGTAAATAAATAAGAACAGTGTGTCTCACCCTTAAGACTATGAACAATAAATTAGCTACTGCTATAATCATCTTTGGCTGCTCAGATGTTCTGCTCCGATTGGCTCACAACAATAACTATTCTGATGAAATTATAACCACCTCCCTTGCTAATCTGCTTTTGATATACACCCTCATCTGTGAACCTGCTCAAGCATTTAATGCTGGATGAAGCTGCAGGAAATGAGTCCACCATTAAACAGTAAATTTACTCTGAATGGCAAGCTGATGGACGAGAGCTGATGGATGAGAGCCCGGCGACCTGCGACAAAGCATCAGTTCAAATAACAGGCACACACACACACACACACACACACACACAAACAAACTGACATGTGCTCTCAATCGCATATGACGCAACTGAAACAATTAGCATGTGAAAAGCGCTGGATGTTCCTTGACACATTGCTGTAATGTGGACGCCACTCCCCCAGCGGTCAATCAGCTTCACCAGAAACACAAACACACAAATACATACATTACATGCTAAAGGAAGCTCTCACCATATCCAAGAGTGCCTCCGGAGAGGAAGGCTGCTCAAGCGTATCATTCTCTCCTCGCGAACCCTCTGATTGCGGCCGGACTTCATTGAATGACAGACTTTCAAGAGTTTCTCAACAAGCACTCCACGAATCCTTCTCATTGAGAGAAAAGACTATGTGACAACTGTGTCCATATTGTCTCTGTACCTGTTTGCCATGTTTGGTTTTGGATACTTCCATCTACTACTTGGACACACTTTAATGCTGATAAAAATATATATAACACAAGACAAAAACAAGCTATTCCAATAAGTGTTTAAGGGAAGACAAATGAAATCACCCTGAAACGAACAGTGGCATCCATAACGTCCAAATACAACAGCCTCTGACGGAGTGTGTCGAGCTGTTCCCGTCTGACGTTCATTGTGTTTATCTGGAAAACGCTTGGCCACATTCCTCCTTCCTATCCACATGACGATATCAAGTCTTTGTTTTTTCCTGTTGCCAGCGATATATTTCCTCTCGCTTTACAGAGGGCAGGGCAGTAGAGTTCAGCAAGTACACTGCCCTAAATCCTTCAGTGTTTTAATAAATGTTCAATCAGCTTTATCCACCTTTTTCCTGAACATTAAAGTTGTTGAAGTCTATTTTTGTTTTCTTGGTATGAGAATTTTACGCCTGACATTCGCATACCACAGGGTAGGGGTGGGCAATAAGGCCTTTTTTTTTTTTAAGGCAGGATCATGATCTACAATCTTATTATTCTTTTTCATGTTAGCTTTCAATACTTATTTTGGAAGTTTCTCAGCAGTACAGCCAAACTAAGACACCACTGACGTTCAAAATATTTTCTTTTGTGTTCCACAGAAGAAAGTCATACAGGTTTTGAAATTACATGAGGGCGAGTAACTGATTTTTGGGTGAACTCTCTCTTTAAATTAAAGAGAGACATCAGGGCAGTCAACGGAAGAAAAAAAATGTATTTCATAGTCACCCCCTCACTTTCACACTATCGGATCATATATTTCATAATATTTGTGTTTTATTTCTGCACATCTAACTCATTTTCTTATCTGATTTTTGTTGCATAGGCAACGTCTCCCTTGGACAAAACATCCCTGGTTTATGAGCGTGTATGTGTTTGTGGGGGAGGAAAACACATTGCAGGACCGAGTGAGACTACTGTTCTTGCGTAGATCTCTTTCCCTGTCGGCATGTGGTCATCCTCTTCAACCCCATAACGAGAGCCCTCTTCGTTCCAGCAATAAAGCGTATCGATTCTGTCAGTGCAAGCTGTACTCTTTAGCTTTTTAACACAAAAAATGACGCCTCAAACTGAGAGGGAAAGACAACAAGGCAACAGCGACAAGAAGACACTCATGATCTGATTTCTCTTTCTCTTTATCATATACCCACACAGACACACATGGGCATAGAATATGCAGGGGAAGTGTCCCCCGCACTTTTAATAAGACGTCAATTCAAGTGTGTTCGCATAGAGGTTGTCATGGGCCAATGTGAATCAATATAGATTTAAATTAAAAGAGACAAGATAGTCTATGCATGACCTAAACTCTCATGTAATGTATGTTTCATTAATACTAGAAGCCAGAGATCTCCCTTGCGCAGAAAGTCCAAAAACAGACTCGTAGAAGTAATAACTTATGATGTTTCCAGGAAATCCTGGAATATTTCTGGAAGGAGTTTTTGGTAAATCACAACATAGCACAATTGTGCTAGTCATTATAGAATTTAAGTACCAAAACCTGCACTCTTGTTTTAACATAATGGTTCTCAACTGATTTAACATTGGCCATCAACATCAAGTGGCCAACCATAGTTTAATGAACAAAAGCAAACAAAAAAGTGCTTAAACTCTAAAAAAAAAAAAGTATTAGTATTATCCTGAACTGCACATAGCCACAATAAGCATCTTCTGAACAGCAACAATAAAATGAATGTCACTCTTTCTTAATTGTAAATTTGACAATTTTGCACAAACAATAGCCAAAGTGTGATTTGAAAGCCTAACATATGAAACAAACACTCTGCCAACTAATGCATTATGCTCCTGAACATACGTACAAACTGCACAGAATATTGCATAATATATATCAATGATGTGTTTATTGCTGGTTTTATGCTCTCTGCATAATTCACCACAAAGCGCGGTCAGGACAAACAATGTTTTACATCTTCATAAGCTTCTTTTTTTTAAATCTAATTATGCATGATAATATAATTGTTTTTCCTCCCTGCAGTCCACGACCCTAACATAATAGACCTACACCCATTATCGGGTCACAACCCACCACTGCTTTAGCTCAGTGCTCAATGCCATAATATATCTGTCAAGTGCTGATTTATAAAACTGCTTAAAATCATCTCACTGTTCTTCCCTTGAAATGCATTTACAGCAGGTACGCTAGGAGTCACATTTTATACACTTTTATTGCATAACATCCGTTAGGATAAAAGCTTTTAGTGTTAAAAATCCACAGAGCATAAATTTTTAGATGCACCACTGAACTGCAACCTGGTTATAGTGTATTATGCAATAGCTTCTTTCCTTTTTTACACATGATCTGTGACCATTATCAATCTCCACCATTTCCACTTCATTCACTTGTTAATTTGACGCACTTACTGACAGTGTGAGCTAAATGAAATGCATTCTGGTATTTGCATTGGGTGTGATCACCGAAGAGTGAGAGGGGGAGACGTTATGACTCCTGAATGAGGGTCTGACTGGGGCTGCTCACACTAGTCGTTCACCCAGCTCCCAAAATAGACTTTCTGCATTGCGCCGGCAGCCCTTATCTCGCTGTCTGATGTTTATGTTATCTCTCTATGGGGGGATCTTTCTCTTTCTTTCAACACTGCTTTACACATTTCATTTTCACAAACAGGGCCACCAGGAATCACATAGCAGCATCTGAAGTATTAAAGGGGACCTATTATGCAAAATTAACTTTTACATGGTGTTTGAACACTGATGTGTGTCCACAGTGTGTGTAAACAACCAGCCAAAAATGGTAAAAATCCACCCACTCTATTCTTATGATACCCATAAATCAGAAGCAGTGTCTGAAAATACACTGATGTCACAGTAGGGACAAGCCCCACCCATCACTGGTGACGATCTGCCCTATAGAGTGGTGCAGGTATGATGTAAATTTGTAGGCCAAAATGTGGAAACGTTAGCAAAATGTCAATGAGTTTTTGATTAAATGGATTCTATTAAGGTTGGCGGTCTAAGACATAAAATACATTAGTATTACCCCACTTGTGGTTTTCTTAAGCTGTTACGTGTCTTGAAGAAGGCGGTTTGCTAACAAGTGGCTAAATGGGACAAGATGTTGTCAGGGACATTAAACATCACACCGAACAGGTAAGCTCAGGCACTTTTACAGGCTCATTATGCTTATAACTGTGCTTCTATAAACTATTCTAAATTTTTCTGGGAAAATAAAATAAATGTTCTTTTTTTAAATAAAAACTGAAAGAGTTGTCAGAAGCTTAGTGATGGCTACATTGAAGTTGTCGGACCGTGGTGTAGTTTGTTTATAGCCTAAATTTAGCTTTTTAATTCTGGCGACTACATTTAGGCTTCAAGATACATAAACGTTATGTTTTTGTCGAGGGAACCAGAGTGATGTTAAATGCCGGTTAGCGTACAAAGTGACGTCATAACTGCACCACCCTATTAGCATACAAAGTGACGTCATAACTGCACCACCCTATTAGCATAAATCCCACCCTGAGTGAGCCCGACATAGTCTGCCAAAGTATATCCTCGCTATAGAACCTATTAGCAGAGTTTCCACTGTCGGGCCAGTGCGAGTCAAGGCTTTAAACAGGCCGTGCCAGGCTAATAGCTAATAGTCACACAAGCACATAATTACACCAACAAATGGAAGTTTTATCAGAAAACGAATCAGAAAGAAATCACTGGAAACAGGGTGATCGCAAAACAAACATGATAAAAGTGACCATTTGCTGGCATTTTTGTTGTTTACTTGAATATTTAAAACCCAAGCATCGATGTTTTACCAAAGGTTTACAATAAAAAGAGATACATTGATCATAATGAATTAATTTGTGTCAAAATTGCATATTAATCACAAATAAATAAAGTGGTTTAGCCTACCGTTAGGTCTATTTCACAAAAGAAAGAGGACACACTTACTTATTCAGTCGCGTCTGTTTCTGTTTATTTGGTAGTTACAGGATTTTCGTTATATTTTCAGTCAGAGAAACAAGAGGAAGCTCCCGGAAATAAAAGTTGCTTTATTTTATGATAGTCCGGTATAAAGAGATGAGACGTAGGCTACCGACAGATAAAATAAAAACATGATTTTGATAGCTTTTATGATTTGTCTGATTTCTTCAAGCGTTCATATTTACCATGTTTACTATGGTAATGGTTAGCGTGCATAGTCTTTTGCATCGCGCATAAAATATTTCTACCTTATACGGTGATCAGATTCCACATCGGATTAGGAAACAAACAGAAGGCATTCAAACATGAAAGTGAGTTTTGAGGTAAATTATTTTAAAAGTCTTTAATGCTGACACAATCATCCGACGCTGCCGTCTCCAGACTCAGGTACACTCCGCTTCTGTTCGTAACCACTCCTCAAGCCCGAGTTGGCCCGCTTTGGACCAAGGTATTCGTCGGGCCAGAAAGCCCTGGCCATTGTCCCTGAGGGAGGCCCGATCAAGCCCCGGAAGTGACAGTGGAAACGCGACTGGCCCTGGCACGCACTAGCATGCCTGCTTTTGGCCCAACAGTGGAAACGCGGCTATTGAAAAAAATTCTAAAATTACAAATTTTCTGTTTTTGGATTTACCAATGAACATAAGAGTCTCCATAGACTCCCGGCACCTGAGCCACTGAGGACACAGAAGATGAATTTGTGGCTAAGAAATTAGGTAAATTCTTGATGTTTGTGCAAACTTCATCCAGAACAAGTAAGTATCACACTTCATATTTTGTAAATGTTTCCTAATGAAGTTTCTGAAAGTGCTTGTTGGCATGCTGTATGGATAATGTGGCTAACGATGATTATAGAAATTATAACCATAATTAAACAAAGCGATACCTGTTCTATGTCCATGCACCATATATTATCTGGCTCTGTAGATATTCTTCAGTTCCCACATGAGCACCTGTACAACAATTTATAGATGATCATGACAGAAAATGCTAATCAATAAGTTGAATAATGTTACATGTAATAATGTTACATGAAGTACAATGTTACTCTACAACAAATACATCAATTCATCAACTAACCATTCAGAAACATCCTGTTGCATTCTGAAAGTTGTAACTTCTTCCTGAGTCTCCCCAACAGTGTCCGGCCTCGATTCGAACATATAACGCTGCTACTGACCATTACTAACAATTTATGATATTTTGGCTGCTTGAGATTCTCTGCTTGAGATTGATGTTGTTGTCGGAATATCTGAAGAACAAGCTATAAAGGCTCCGCCCTCTTCTGGAAAAGGTATATACACGAAAACGGCGTGTTTTTGTTCTCACCCAAATAGGGGCAAATTGGACATGCTATTGTAAGACTGGAAAACTAGTTGAGGAACGATCACTCCTCGAGTGGACAAAGGACCCTGCAGAAACTCACTCTGAACTCACTCTCGTGCAGCATTCGAGTATAAGATTCTGGGCAGAGTATAAGATTCTGGGCAAGTCTCACCCCAGAATCATTCTAATCTACATCTTTTACCTTGACCCCCCATTCTCCCCCCACGTCTTTTCCCTCATGTTGAAATCATCTGAAATGAATCCAAAATATATATGGTTTTAATGTGAGCAATTATCATGCAGTTTTATACATGTTTAGTATCTTTTAAAATGTCTCAGTGCGACTGGTACTAATGTCCCATTCCCAAAGAAGTAAACCAAAAGGTAATAAAGTTCTTAATAGTTTAGAAATATCTTGCACACAGAAGGGTGTGTCTTACAGACAAATGGTCAGAAGGTGTTAACTCAATGCAAATTTCCACTGATAGCAAATGGTTCAATGTAAATCAACTTCTGCCCCAGTAAGTTTGGGACAGTGTTTAAGGTGAATTCCCTCTGTGAACTCATGTTTACATTTGAAATGAGTTCTGGCTACAATATATAATGGAATATATAATGGAATGCAGCAAAAAGATCAGGGCCTTTTCTGTACCTCAGATCAGCCCGTGAGGCTGAGAGTTGCCAAAACTGTCAGCTTCATGTATTTCTTGAATGTCGGGTTAACATTTCTCCTCTTTATTCAAGAGCATTTGAAGTTTTGTATTGATTTTGTTTTTGTATTGTATTGATCTTTGAACTGATTATGAAATTGTTATGATACATTTACCTGACATAATAAATTGTTACATTTGATTATTCTAACTGACTTTGACATTATTTACAGTTAAAATGAATAGTCAAACATTCTCTCACATTTAATGATGCACGGATATCATTAAAACCTTTTTCATTTATGGAGTCAGATGAAATAACGAGTTAATAACATGAGAAAATGTATTGAATTTAATCAAAAATACTTTGCTGCAAGAAAAGACAATAACACGTAGAGACCTTCCTTGCTGGTCGGATGCCGGACCTTGGGCTGATCGAGCGCGAGTTTACAAGTATAATAAATTATTTGTTTGGTATTTGAGCTGAAACTTCACAAACACATTCTGGAGACTCCAGAGACTTATATTACATTGTGTAAAAAGGGGCATAATAGGTCCCCTTTAAAACAAAAGCACTTCATAAACTGAAGCAGGGCAGCACAGAGGGCCTTAAAAGCATCATCACCGCAGAGAGATCTATTTGACTCTTAGCTCAGGTTTTAAAGGTTCATAGGAGTCTATAAACTACTTCATGGTTTCAGTAAAGTTCCTAAGAGAAATACAAATGCCAGTGCACACCATGTGCTTTCCAACATATCATGGTCTAAAAATCACCCACATCAACACATATTCCTCAATGACTTATTCATCATTGCCGAAACAAAGCTACTGAATCTACAGTGCAAAATAGACAGTGTGAGCAATGTAGTTTGATTACAAATGAACAAAACACTCCTAACCTAATCGCTTTAGTGAATCTAACAACATGCAGTGCAACCAGTGTAGTCTGATTTTTGAGCAAATGACTCTTCCGAACTTGTTCTTTTTAGTGAATCGAAAACAGCGCAAACAATCAAAGTGTCATGACTCAATGGATAACAGGAAGCAATAGCAGGTAAATAACTCTTTATTAAGGGAATGAGGAAGTGCAAACAGAAAGACACGGGCGTGGAACTGGTGACCCAGGGACGTCGATGGTCAGCGAGGTGAATCCCAAGTGGTGCGGTGAAGACAGACGAAGAACAATCCACAAACGGTGATAATCCACAACCGATGATAATCCACAATCAAGACGAACTTCACAGGAACACACGACGAGAGACTCAGGAACACAAGACTGGAACATCGAACATCCAACAAACGATCTGACAATGGAGATGAGAAAACTGTGAGCATATATAGTGAAATGAGATAGGCTGCAGCTGGTGATGATATGATGATCAGCTGGAGCGAGTCAAGGAATGACACTCAATCACGCCCACAACACACGTGCTTTCATGCAACAACAACAACACGAGACGAGAAGGAAGCAATGAATTAGTATACCGTGACAGTACCCCTTCTCCTAAGGACGCCTCCTGGCGTTCTCAGACTCCCTTACCTGTCGATTGTAATCATCGATCAGAGAGTGATCCAGAATGTCTCTAGCAGGTACCCAACTTCTCTCCTCCGGACCGTAACCTTCCCAGTCCACCAAGTACTGAAATCCACGTCCCCTCCGCCTTGAATCCAGAATACGATTAACCGAATAGGTGGTGTCCCCATTTACGAGACGCGGCGGGGGGGGAACCGGGACTGGCGGATTAATGTGAGCATGAAACACGGGCTTAATTTTGGAAACGTGAAAAACGGGATGTATTCTCCTGTACGCTGGAGGTAAACTAAGGCGGACTGCCACCGGACTAATGATCTTGGTGACAGAGAACGGGCCAATAAATTTGGGAGCAAGCTTATTAGAGACGGAACGGAGAGGAATGTTCTTAGTAGAAAGCCACACTTTTTGACCGACGACGTATATGGGAGGCTTTGACCGGTGGCGATCGGCCTTAGCCTTGGTGCGCGCCCCCACTTGGAGTAAAGTCTTGCGGGCTCTAGTCCAAGTGCGGTGACACCTCTGGATTAAAGCGTGGGCGGAGGGAACCGCGACCTCGGATTCCAGACTGGGAAAGATAGGTGGCTGGTAACCTAAACTACATTCAAACGGAGATAGGCCCGTAGCCGACACTGGTAACGTGTTGTGGGCGTACTCCACCATGGAAAGTTGTTGGCTCCATGAGGAAGGATTCTTGGAGACTAAACATCGCAACACCCTTTCCAGATCTTGGTTGGCTCTCTCGGTTTGTCCATTGCTCTGGGGATGAAACCCTGAGGATAAACTAACCGTCGCTCCCAGTAATTTACAAAATTCTTGCCAAAATTTGGACACAAACTGGGGTCCTCTGTCAGAGACCACGTCCATCGGGAGGCCATGTAAACGAAAGACGTGGTCAATGACTGTCAACGCTGTCTCCTTAGCTGAGGGTAATTTGGGTAAGGGAATAAAATGAGCTGCCTTCGAGAACCGGTCCACCACGGTCAAAACGACTGTGTTACCCTGGGAGGGTGGGAGGGCGGTAATGAAATCGAGAGCGATATGGGACCAGGGTCTCGAAGGAACTGGCAGCGGTTGAAGGAGCCCATCTGGGGGTCGATTGGAAGTTTTACCAGTGGCACAAACCGAGCAAGCCAAAACAAAACTGTGAATGTCACGAGCCATAAGTGGCCACCAGAATCGTTGCTTGACTAGAAATTTAGTACGATAAACTCCTGGATGACAAGCCACGTTGGAGCAATGACCCCACTGAATGACGTCAGACCTTAATCCCTCCGGCACGAATAAGCAATTCGGTGGGCACCCGGGCGGAGGCGTTACCCCTTCTAAGGCCGTCTTGACCTTCGATTCGACCTCCCATACGAGTGTGGAGACAAATAGACTCTCCGGTAAAATGCACTCGGGAGTAGACGGGCGTTCGGAAGGATCAAAAATGCGAGATAAAGAGTCGGGTTTGATGTTTTTGGACCCCGGGCGGTACGAGAGAGAAAAATCAAAACGACCGAAAAAAAGTGCCCACCGAGCCTGCCTGGAGTTCAATCTTTTGGCAGTTCTGATGTACTCTAAATTCTTATGATCAGTCCAGACTATAAAGGGTACCCCCGAGCCCTCTAACCAATGACGCCATTCCTCCAAGGCTAACTTGACTGCCAACAACTCCCTGTTACCAATGTCGTAATTGCGTTCGGCTGAGGACAAGCGATGAGAAAAAAACGCGCAAGGATGCATCCTGTCGTCTGTGGGAGAACGCTGGGACAGGACTGCTCCTACCCCCACCTCTGACGCATCGACCTCCACCACGAACTGCCGTGAATAATCAGGGGCAACGAGGATGGGAGCTGAAACAAAGCGGCTCTTGAGTTTGGCAAATACAGCCTCGGCTGTATCTGACCACCTGAACGGAGTACTGGGGGAGGTCAAGGCAGTCAGAGGCGCGGCTAGTTGGCTGAAATTACGAATAAAACGTCGATAGAAATTGGCGAACCCCAGAAACCTCTGTAGGGCCTTACGGGAATCTGGACTTGGCCATTCTACCACAGCCTTAACCTTCTCAGGGTCCACACGCATTCCCTCAGACGAGATGATGTATCCTAGGAAAGGAACAGACTGTGCATGAAAATCGCATTTCTCCGCCTTGACAAAAAGCCCATTCTCTAACAACCTCTGAAGCACTCGTCGGACGTGTTGCACATGTTCCTGGAGAGACGAGGAAAATATCAATATGTCATCCAGGTAAACATATATGAACTGGTCAATCATGTCTCGCAACACGTCATTGACCAGTGCCTGGAAGACTGCTGGGGAGTTGGACAGCCCGAAAGGCATGACCAAATATTCAAAGTGCCCCCTGGGGGTGTTAAAAGCAGTCTTCCACTCATCCCCCTCCCTGATACGAACCAAATGATAAGCGTTACGCAAGTCCAATTTCGTGAAGATGGACGCTCCCTGCAACCTCTCGAAAGCTGAAGACATCAACGGCAAAGGATAAGTATTCTTTACCGTGATGTTATTCAACCCCCGGTAATCAATACAAGGTCGCAGAGACCCGTCCTTCTTCCCCACGAAAAAGAACCCCGCCCCCGCTGGAGAAGAGGAAGGGCGGATGAGCTTGGTTGCCAGAGAATCAGAAATATATTTCTCCATAGCCTCCCTTTCAGGAACAGAAAGTGAGTATAACTTGCCTTTAGGCGGAGACTTACCTGGCATTAAATCTATGGCACAGTCATAGGGACGATGAGGAGGAAGAGAAGCAGCACGAGACTTACTGAACACTTCCTTCAGATCATGGTACTCCTCGGGCACGTTAGACAAATCCCCTACTTCCTCCTGAAACACACAAACAGGCACAGACGGACAAGCAGACACGAGACAAGACTTATGACATTCCTTGCTCCACTCCAGTATAGCTTTATGTTGCCAGTCCACACGGGGGTTGTGACGGGTGAGCCAGGGATGTCCAAGAACAATGGGTGCCAGGGGTGAATCCAGAATGTAAAAACAAATTGTCTCGGAGTGATTGCCTGAAGTGATGAGGGTGATGTCTTCCGTGGTAAATGAAATGGTGGGGAGTTCTTGACCGTTAAGTGCATGAACTGAAATCCTTTGTGTGAGTGGTCTGAGGGGAATCTGAAATTTGTGTGCGAAAGTGCTGTCCATAAAGTTACCTTCAGCCCCGGAATCCAAAAGTGCTCGACCGTCGTGCTGGTGAGCTGACCATCTCAGTCTTACCGGAAGGAGAGTAGATGTGGATGAGGTCTTCTGGGCGGAGATCCCACCCGATAGTAGCCTCATGCTTACTATCGGGCTTGGCCTTTTACCGGGCAGTTGTAAGCGTAGTGTCCCGAGCCTCCACAGTATAGGCAAAGGCCCCGGGATCTCCGCCTCTCCTTCTCCTCCCGGGAAAGCCGAGCTCGACCCACCTGCATGGGTTCGTGATCGAAGACTGGGCTGACCGCGTCCCTGCCGCTGGACCGTTGTACCTCGACTCCTCCTGTAGGACGGGTGGACAAAGCTCTACTCCCGACCCTTGCCAGCCGCGCGTCCACCCGTAGAGCCAGGTCGATGAGGCCATTGAGAGTCGTTGGGAGGTCCAGGGCGTAGATCTCCCTCTGGACGCGGTCAGCCAACCCATGCAGGAACATGTCCCACTGCGCCTCCTCGTTCCACTGACATTCGGCCGCCAGGGTTCGGAACTCGATCGAAAAATCCGAGACCGACCTCTCACCTTGACGGAGGTCGGCCAGCACCCTAGCGGCCTCTCTCCCCGCGACGGCACGATCGAATACCCGTTTCATCTCCGCGGAGAGTGTCAGGAACGAGGCACAGCAGGGATCTTGATTCTCCCACACCGCCGTCCCCCAAAGCGCTGCTTTGCCGGTTAGTAAAGTCAACACAAACGCCACTTTAGTTTGCTCATTTTGAAATGTTCTGGGCTGTAGAGCAAAATGCATGGCACATCTGGTCAGGAATGCTCTACAGTATGCAGACTCACCCGCGTAGCTCTCTGGAACCGGTAGGCGTGGTTCGGCGTGCGTCGGATTCTCCGGTGGAATGAGGGGAACGGCTGGTGTGGGTGGCGCAGCGGGAACTCGAAGAAGTAGAATCTGCTGGGTCAGCTCGGACACCTGCGTCACCAAAGCTTGTACCGCACGGCCCGTGTCATTCAAATTCCTCTCCTGCGAGTCCATTCTTCTCATACTGTGATGAACAAAGTCCTCCAAACTGGTCGATGAAGTACCCGCTGCTTCCATGGTAGGGTCAGATCGTTCTGTCATGACTCAATGGATAACAGGAAGCAATAGCAGGTAAATAACTCTTTATTAAGGGAATGAGGAAGTGCAAACAGAAAGACACGGGCGTGGAACTGGTGACCCAGGGACGTCGATGGTCAGCGAGGTGAATCCCAAGTGGTGCGGTGAAGACAGACGAAGAACAATCCACAAACGGTGATAATCCACAACCGATGATAATCCACAATCAAGACGAACTTCACAGGAACACACGACGAGAGA
This sequence comes from Siphateles boraxobius, assembly GCF_051911475.1. Lineage (NCBI taxonomy): Eukaryota > Metazoa > Chordata > Actinopteri > Cypriniformes > Leuciscidae > Siphateles > Siphateles boraxobius. Next base: position 27,144,539 of record NW_027509219.1, read on the forward strand.
CTCAGGAACACAAGACTGGAACATCGAACATCCAACAAACGATCTGACAATGGAGATGAGAAAACTGTGAGCATATATAGTGAAATGAGATAGGCTGCAGCTGGTGATGATATGATGATCAGCTGGAGCGAGTCAAGGAATGACACTCAATCACGCCCACAACACACGTGCTTTCATGCAACAACAACAACACGAGACGAGAAGGAAGCAATGAATTAGTATACCGTGACACAAAGTCCACTTGTTGAACATATGATTTTAATGAGTCGGTTCGTTTTAGTGAATCAACCACATGCAGCTTACAATTAAGCATGGTTGTTCACATGACAGAGTGTAGTTAAACATCCACATTATGTATTTTGTCAATACTTTATGAAAATAACTGTCTGAAACCATATTGTTTTGCTTAATACTACCACATTTAGTATTGTTTTATAATATATGCCCTATTATTGGGGATTACATTACATTTATGCTGATTCTCAACAGACCCATTAAAAGTCTGCATAAACAGATGCGTAAACAAAATAATTGTTTTAAATTGATTTATTATTGAAATTATCTCATTATCTCGTTATTTGGCAACGGAATTTAATTTATCCAAATATGTATTCCTTAAATATATTAAGAGTCATTAATGTAACCATAGAGGGACAGGAATCATGTGGAATTGGAACTAGAACCATTGAATTCTTGATACCTTCTTCATGATACCCATCCCTAAATGTGGCTCATCCCTAAATAAACAGAAATTACTAAGGAGGTGTAATTGAACTGAATGACAATTACTTCACTAAAATACTGACGACACTATAATATCCGTCTTGCATTTCTGAACATTTTGAAATTGCTGTTCAGAAACAGAAACATAAAATGCTTTCTCATATTTGATTACAGGCATTTCACTTGACTCATTTAAAAAAATAACCATATTTACATAATGCACAGGACACCCAGGTATGAGTCAACCTTTTAGGACAGGTATGAGCTGTAAAAAAAGGCATAATGTCATGCTCTTAATGAAATTCATGTAAATGAGCTCTTAAGTAAATCGCATGAAACATAACCTGTCTTCAAAAGTTATAACCCAATTTATGTGCCTGAAAGAGGCAGCAGCCAAATATCTTTGTTACATTGCAGGCGCTAATGAATTACTCATGTCCAGAGACTAATTTGCATAATTCCAATTCTCACCCAAAGGCATTGTTCTGGCTTTTTTATGATTCCTGAATTCTATTACTGTTGTAAAAAACAAAACCCCAATGTGTAAAGAAGGTAGGTGATGGTGAAATAAATTCAAAGGGCCAGTGGAAAGAAAGGGAAGATAATATCGCGGTTATCAATGTCATGCGAGCCTCGTCTGCTATCTGTCCTCAGGACTGTGTAATTACTGTCACAATGTAATTAACCTTCACCCTGTCTCGATGGATACTTTGGTGCTCACAACATATTGGCGCCGACAATGCAAGCAAGTGTACAGCCATGTCTGATAACGGTCTGGGTGAAGATTTGGCGAAGCACAGGTGGTATTTAAATGTCATAGGTCAAAATGCTACACGAGTAAATACATAAAGCATCATCCTAATATCAAAGAAAATAACACCAGACAGCAGATAGAGCTTATGGAATAGCAGAAATGCAGCCGTTACAAAGGTAACCCACTAAACAAGGCAGCTGTGTTACTTTCTGTTTCTTAACATTACTAAAATGTTTTAAACAGTCATTCAGATTTTTGTATTCGCAATGTTGTTCATCACAGCACTAAACACTTAGACTTATAGGCTGTTTATTTCCAAACTTACACATTTTATTCTGGACTACAACATGCCCTAGATATTGATTGAAAACATTCTGATTATTTATTATTGTTCGGAAACACATTACAATAAAGCTCCATTTGGTTAACATTAGTTAATTTATTAGTTAACATTAACAATAAAAAATACTTCTAATGCATGAATTAATCTTAGTTAATGTTAGTTTCAAAATGTAATACTATATTATTGTAGCTATTGCTCATTGTAATTAACCCTCTGGGGTCTGAGGGGGTTTTGGGGGCCCTGAGAAGTTTTGACATGCCATGACATTTGTGCTTTTTTCAGTTGCTTACAGTGGTGGTAAGTAACGAAGTAAAAATACTTTGTTACTTTACTTAAGTATTTTTTTCGGGGATCTGTACTTTACTTGAGTATGTTTTATTTGCATCTACTTTTACTCTTACTCCACTACAATATTAAAGACAAAGTTTACTTTTTACTCCGTTACATTTCCCCATGCCTGCTCCAAGTATTTATTACACTGGCTTTCCAAACCAATGAAAAACTTGGTTTTATTTTGAAAAAAAGAACGCACAAGCTCTTTGCCAGCATACGCTCACATAACAGTCAGTTCGCCATTGTGGAAGATGACCGCAGAAACAGGTGAAGGTGCAGCTCTGCCCAGCAATGACCCAGAGATTCCCGCTTACACTGTATCTTGCACATCTTCTGTTTGATGCAGCTAATGTTATGGAACATGTCTATTGCAGAGCTGCCAACTCTCACTCATTCAGACTCACGCAATCGACACTTTCCACACGCTCTCACGACACATTCATTTTCTCACGCAGAGAAAAATCGCGAATCAAAGAGGACATTGACACCGACAGACAGGACAGAGTGGGTTACTTTTGATATGAAATAAATTCTCAGCTCTCAGATTCTGTCAATTTTATTACGAAATTCAAACAATAAATACCGTTTTGGAGCTTTTAAATGTGACGTGACCAATAGCTAGCGCCTGCTATATGGGGTGCCGTTAATCTCTTTACTACTAGTTAATTGTAAATAAACACAAATGAACAATAATAGGTAGCCTATGTTGAAAGATACAGTACAACTTACCGAAATCTATATACCTTATACATAATATCAATAAATCAGTGTTTTTCAACCGCAGAAAGAGGTCAGTAAAACAGCTGGAGAACAATGTCACATAACGTTACATTTAGGCTACCTCAGAAAAAAGAAAAAAAACATTTAATGACCATAGCACGTTAGTTTGCTAGTAAAATTTGTATTTTATAATATATTTAATATTACTATAAATTAGTATTTTGCTAAATATGTGCACACTTTTACTTATATCATTAAAATATTATAAAGTTGTTATTATAATAAAAATCACATGTATTTTTAACATTTAATAATACCAGCTGACAGGGCTCTCTGTAGCCTATGTTTACAGAATTAGGTGAGATTTTCTTAATTTAAAAATTAACATGTATCTACTGTACCAAATATTTATCAAAATGAATCTATATTGAATCAAGATCGGAATCAAACCACAATAATTGAATTGAAATTGTAAAATTTGTATCAAAGAATGGCCTACCAGTCATTGCACCATAATATGCTGTCAATAAACTTAATGAAATTGTTTAGAATTGATGCAAGGTGCTTCATTGTCTCTTGACTGATTGCAAATCTAACAAATTCTTAATTGCAGTATCTAATAATTTTTTCAATTAAAACATTGCATATCACTCCCAAAACAATTGATCTGTTTAATTATTAATATTTACAGTTTGAATATTTACTTTTTATTTTCGGTACTTAAGTACGTTTTAAATCGGATACTTTTGTACTTTTACTCAAGTGATGTTTGAATGGAGGACTTTTGAATGGAGTCATTTTTTATTTAGGTATATATACTTTTACTCGAGTATAATTTTTGAGTACTTTTACCACCCCTGGTTGCTTATAAACATATTAATGCATTAGTTAATGGCCCAAGAATGTGTCTAACTTGGCAAAATCAGAACGTGCCCATTGTGTCGAAGGAGGTGGATTGGAATCCACTGCTGCTTCAATGTATATGTAATAAGTGATTAATAATCAAGGATAAGCATTTCTACATAAATCATTTCTATATTCAATGAGCGATTCAAATATAATTTTAATCATATGTTGCTGTGAGTGTTTAACCAGCTTTTTTCTAGGCGCATTCTGATGTCTGTGTGTAATCTTTGTTGACCCAAAAGAGGTTCTTGAGAGAACAGGCTCTCTGGAGTCGAAAACATCTATCAGAAGAACTCTGGTCTGGAGAAGACCCTCACCATGTATTGGGCTATATAATTGTTTCTAACTGAGTAGTTAAGGTTCCAGGGGTCAAACTCTACGTGACTTACCTGATTTGATTTATAAAATTGTATGCCTTTTATGTGTAGTTCTCTAATGACTAAGATGGACCGTATCTGTATTTCTTCCTGAGGAGGGAATGTGCTATCAGTAAGTTTTGGGTAGTTGTCCTAATGATAGTGAGCTCAGGCTCTCTCCAACTCTGAGGAAACTGTGATTTTAAAGTGCTTTGTGTGTGCATTGGATGTTATGTGCAGGTGCTGTATAGGAGTTTTGGGACACTTGGATGCTCTCCAAACAGACCCGAAGACGCCTTTCTCCAACCTGCGAGGTCACCACAGGACTAAATATAGGAATCGGATGGCAACTATCTTGACTAATGGCGACATACTCTCCTATCTATCCATGTGTGGAAATTAGCTTAGACTATATGTGTTCTTAGCCAATCAGAAACTGCAACCTAAAGCAAGGACGTATCTTAGACCTTGGTGTAGGGTATAACTGCTGTGATCTTTGTAACTGTAAGCGGGGTGGCCTACGAACTCCTGTGTGAGTCTTGAAGCTGACTTCTGTTGATGAAACTGCAAACGATCTTCAGTAAAACTTTTCTTCAATTTATTATAATTCTGACTCCGGATCTTCTTTCAAACATCTGGTCCTTGGGTCCTAAACTGTAAATCCCCTTACAGTATCCCCTTCCTGGATGGCTTTGCTTGGAAACAGATGCGGAACCCACACGTTTGCTGCTCGACACCCTGGAAACAAGCCCTCTGGTGCTACATGAAGAGTCAACCACTAAGTTTTTCATCAGACTGTCACTTTATCTCACCTCATTCCAGCAGTACCATTTATTTCAATTCATTAGCTATGATCGCACTGAACGACCCTTTATTGAGTTTCCCGCCTCGAGCAGGAAAAACAGGGAGAATTTTGGGTATCTTGTGGAAAGCCTGAAAACAGAAGTGATATAAATAGCAGATGGAGCAGAATTATGTAATAGAAGAAAGACAAAGAGATGGGGTGTGCATTCAGGAGACAAGGGGTTCACTTCAAACCCACTTGCTCATTGATATTCATGCTGATGCGGCTCTTGCTGTCTGTTACCTCATCAACTTTTGGAATGTAGCCGAGTTACAGAAAAGTTAGTATTTTAATTATGTTTTCCTTTTCTTTTTTTTTTACATTAATAAAGGTCATACAATGCTATTGCTGCTACTAGCAATAACTGAGATGAGATGTGGTAACTGAGAGGACATCATCTAAACACAGGGGAATTGAGTCGTGATGTAGGGCTCTGTGAATGTAAAATCTGCATTGACAGTACAAATGAAAAGCGTACCATATAATGCCAGCTCATACTGGAGCGTTAGCTGTGAGGAAGACCCTGGTAGTCGAGGAGAGCGATGAATAATTCAGTGCTTGCCTCACATAGATCCTCGTGGCCGATGTGAATAAGCTGTTTTGTAACTTAGGCTGGGTGGGAAGTGAAAAGAGATTTATTACTGATCCCTTCTGTGCACACAGGTGCTTTAATTGACTGGAAAGTATAAAACTTTCTCTCTGCCTTTCTTTAAAACCTTATTTAAAAAAAAAAACAATAACAAATGTCTAAATAATAAAAAATAATAAAAATGTATAAACCATAATAAATATTTATATGAAAACAAATATAAATTGATATAAATATATTTTAATAAATACATTTTATGATAAATAGATATAACATACAAATATTTATATTAAAAGTATGGGGTCAGAATTTTTTTTTGATAGAAATAAATAGCACATTAAATTGCTCAAAGGTGACAGTAAGCAATTTGCTAATATTCTATTCTATCTCTTAACACTCTTAGCAGTCAGCGATTCAATGGACTCTTAAGCACAGCTATTAAACCAAGAAGGTTTACAACTACTTACAACTACTCTACAGATGACTGCTCATTCTCTCATACTGCTCTCAAAAATTAGATTAAGAACCAAATTCAAAGGTGAAGAGTGGAATTTCTCTGCCACTAGTGCCACCAAATGGAATTGTAAAAATAGTAACTGTTACCAAACAGATAGTCCAAACTCACGCCCTTGGTTGTGCCAATGATGCTGTGTCAAGCTTCTCAAAAAAAAAAAAAAATATTTTGATATACTGTATAACACCAAAGTGCCACAGTATTCACACCAGGAAAACACACTTTCTGGGGGTTAATTTACACTTTATTAGGATACTACATTAGGTTCATTCCAAGTTCAGAACAATTTAAGCTCAGCAGCACTTGTGGCATAATGTTCATTCGATTCAAGAGCATTTTTTGCAAATTTAGAACAACTAGATTCATCTAACATTAACATTTGTGTTTACATAATACAGTATATGTGTGTGTGTGTGTGTGTATATATTATTACATTTATATATATTATGTCTGTGTGTGCGCGTGTCTGTGTACATACACACAGACATAATATATATAAATGTAATAATGTATGTACACACATATGTGAACACAAAATTTTATGTTAGATGTGATCAATCGGGTTTAATTGATTTGACAGCTGTAGTAGATTCACAATAAGATTTGATTCAGTTTGATTAATGATTCAATTGTGCATTTTTAAGTGCATTCATAGAATTATTAAATGCTTCCTCAACAATTGAATTTTTACATATTTTAACCCTTTGGGGTCGACAAACATGCCGGAGCGTTTTGCTCGATTTTTTTCACATAGCAGGAAAATAGACTTAAAATACTCTGTCATTTTTGGTCTTACAGACTTAAGAAATATAAAAAAATAAACTGTTGAATGTATCCACTTACAATCGAAATAAAACATTGTGCTTTTGTAAAATAAAGAAAATAAACAGGGTGTGCTTTCTGTCTCTCCATCTCCGTTAACAGTTTTTCTGGAGCACGTCTCTAAACTTAAACAAAACTCAGCGAATACTATTCACCCAAGCATGAGCAATATATCTTTATAATCATTTAAGTTTGTACTTTTAAAATATCTAATTCAAAACTAAAATAAATATTCTCTGTTTATGTAATCTATAAAAAAAAGAGAGGTGTCAGCCAATCTCATTATCATTCTCTCAGCTCATTATTCTGCTAATGTGACACGGCCACGGAGAGCGCGCTGTATTCAAACGCAAATGATCTAAGGCAAGCCATTCAAATATGCCAACGCCCACCAGCTCGTTTATAAAACACATCATGTTTGATAAAAACTTGTACTTTACCTCGTCTTGCTACCTGTGAGGAATAATACTAATAACCCTGGAAAATGGTAGTTTCATTTCTAAGGGTGTCACGATTTCGATTTTAAATCGAAATCGATCGAAAATTAATTCACAAACTCAAAAATCGAAATAAAAAATGGAATCGTCGATACTGCCATGCCCCCATGTCGAGCCCGTGATGGAAAGTTCGGATCGTTTTACTAACTCTATTGTTCAATCTCGTTCATCAAAATTAACTAATCTTTTTTCTAGTCATTTCAGGGGCTTTAAATGTTATAATTTTAACAGCCAAATTCCCCGAACACATCCTACGCAATCTTGATCATATTCGGAATTAAGAAATCATTATAATGCAGTCAAAAGTAATTTACAGGGAACTTTAATACTTGACCTTCCGAGTCTTTTGTTCATTTGTCGCGTGACAGAGGCAATGAACGGATCGTTCATGAACGACTCATCACGGCGCGGGAAAAAAACACACGTGTTGAAAGGCTGTGAGTCCTCTAACTTGGATTCTATGCACGAGCCCGAACTTGGCCGATATTTCCCGTCACTAGATTTGATGGCCGAGTGCGAGCGCGGGCGGTAATGCACTCACTCTGTGTGTGCGGGAGAATAAACAGATTTGCGGGACTCCCGCAAACTAGAAATATCTATGAATAAAACATATAAAAACTAATAATTTTTTTTCATCTGTTGCAGAAAAGCAACAAGAACAACTAAAACAAAATAGAAACGATTTACAGGCCAGAGTTAATATTTATAACATGTTTGCAGCGTTGAGCGATTTAGCCAATCACAGACATATGTGTTGATTTCTTGAACGCAATGACCAATCAGAAGCATTTAAGATAGACTCTCTCAAAACGCTCAAAACGGACTTTTTGTTCAGTGCTGAATTCTGTAAGCTGGCAAATCCTCTAATTATAACAAACAAAGTGTAGGCTATATATTATGAAAGATTCATTGTGCAGTCAGCTTCACTGATTATAACAGAGATGTGTGAGATTGCGATGAACTGATGTCAGCTTTTTAGGAGCAACAGCAACCTGTGCTTAAAAAAAAAAAATCGAGAATCGAATCTAACCGTGACCTTAGAATCGAAAATGTAACCGAATCGAGGATTTGGAGAATCGTGACACTCCTATTCATTTCGAGGAGCAACGGATCCAGCTGATGTAGCAAGTCATTTATTCTTAAGTGCTTTGTTCTAATCGCGATATTGAATAGTGTCTGACTGTAAACCGCAAAAAGACTGTTTAAATATGAATTGCGTGTCTGTGTGTAGGCTAAATGATGAATGAACAGCACAGACGCGCGCACGTTGTTTACTACAGTTATACAGCGTGTGTCTGTGCCGTTCATTCACTCTCGCACCTACATTAGTAAACGTTATTTTTACATGAATACATCCAAACTATATTGCTATAGCCTACTAAGATGAGTAAAAATAGACTGAAATATGTTTAAATAAAATGTCTGTATAAGCAACAAACTGCAAATTAACATGTATATGCTAATATAGCATACACAATATGTTATAGACTAAATATGAATGTTTAGACAAGATTTTGTGATTAGTTTTGGATAGATTATAAAGTTTTGACTGTAAAAAAAGACTACTGTCACATTAAATAGTTAAGCTTTTGTTCACCAATTTCTGTTCATATGTTAAATATACTATAGTATGATGTTTTGTCAAAAATAAAGTAGGTATATTGAATTATCAACTAAGATGTTATTATAGTGTTTGTTCCAATATTCAAACTAATGAATCCTTACCTTTTTAATACGTATGATAAAATTTATACTTTTTACAAAGAAAGAATACACTTGAAATATTGTTAAAATTGTAATTGTTGTTGTAATTGTAACCTATTTGTAATTGGTTACAATTTCTAATTGTAAAATATGTATATATAGATAATTTCTTTTGTCCTTGCATTCTTTGGGACCCTGTGACACACCTGTGTGAAAGGCTAATTAATATGCAGCTCATTATGTATGTGGCACATTATCCGGCCTTTGTCTTCTCATGTGTGAACACGCCTCCATGCATATTGACTTTCCAAACAAAAGGTGTCTTTTAAAATTTAAATCAATGTATTGTTTTGTGTAAATGATTAGGCAGGATGATTTTCAGATCATTTTGAAGCAAAAACTCTAGGCAACAATGCCCATTAGTCAAAAGTCTTGTGGACACATATTTAGTATGTGTTTTGTGGCCTTATTTCAGACACTTTAAGTTTTAGTTTTTTCAATAACCATGCATAAACAATACTCTCTCAAAAATGCAAACATGTACATAAATTTTGCTCACATATTATGGTAGCCCTGTTTGTGCTAAATAGAGTGTAATTACACCTTTGCTATTAATATGTTTTTAAGCAACTGAAAAAAGCACAAATGTCAGGGCATGTCAAAACATCTCAAAGACCCCAAAAACACCTTAGACCCCAGAGGGTTAAAGCATTGAATAACTATTGAATCATGATTCATTCGATTCTTAGCATTTTAAATTGATTACTGGCAGAAACAAACAATTCACGATTCAAAAATTCATGTTTTAAGGTATAAATTGTTAAATTACACATATCACCTTTACAAAAATCAAACAGTGAGAGGAGAGCCAGTGTAAGCATTACTGTAAGAGGAGCAGAATAAAAGTTCAGGAAGAGATAGAATGATTCAGTGGAGTGTGAAAAGAAAACGGGGGTGGGAAAGGGCCACTGCATACCCAATATAGCTGCAAGGCCATTAAACAGTCTACATTCAGTGCTATGACAGACTAGTGGACACCAGGTGCATTAACGACTGCTCACAAAAAGCACACTGCTGATTAAATAATGCAACTGGCTCTAACCGTGCACTCGTTGCATAGAAGTGAGTGCTGAAGAGGCAGATGAGAGACTCGACTCTTCGCTGAGAAGGCAGCATTGTCAAAGGGGAACATTCAGCGGCTGTTGACTATCGATCTGTTGATCTTTCGTGCACTGAACCCTCGCACCTCAGTACTCTGCATGCAGATCTACACTGAATCACTGCCTTTACGAGGATATTTTTACCACAGCATGATTAACTAAGGAATGACATCTTCCAACTAAACATTTAAAAGCTGCAAAGCAAAACACCTCACACTCACAGTGTACTTATATAAGCCTGCAAATAACATTTTAAACATATGCTATGAAGCATCTGCCAATTTCTGTTTGCTATTGCAATTGCAAAACCCACCCAATGCACACAGAAATATTAAAAAAACTAAACCACTGATGCACTCTGAGGTGAATTCGCTAAATTCGGTTGTGTAACTCGGTTCGGTTTATAATGCTACTTTATGGCAACAATTTAATTGTTCAATTAACTCATCAACCATTTATAAAGATCAATAGCTATACAAATGTCATACTGTACAATTATGTAGTGATTTATCCTTAATTCATTTCCCCATCACAACATTGATTTGACATTAGAAAAAAAACATTTACTTGACTACAAAATATTGATTTTAGATTAAATAAAAAAACAACTATGTACTTATCAGTAATTGCCATAATTGTAATATTGTAAGGAAATCTACTGTAGTGATGTTCGGTTTTTGACCGAATCGTTTTTTTGAGCCGGTTGAACCGGGTTCATAGGAAGTAACCGGTCGAGCCGATTCATTAATCAAACTGAATCGAACTTAAGTTCCGGGTTGACGCAAGACCCACAAGCCGAAGTAGCGTGTCCGACTCAAAAATAACCGAATTAGCCGGTACAACCAACTGTCAAAGTTTGCAAAGGATTACAGAGTAATCTGATGAGTGAGTTGGCGATACTATGCAAGCCTGAGGCACGTACTGGAAATATGCTTATTATGACTCCTGTTATAAAATGTAAAAATCCTGCAAAATCCTTTCTGTTGAGAGTTGAAAATAAATTTTACTAGACTTTCTTGTGCATTCAGATCATATTTTAAGTTGTTAAGCAAAATCAATGAGTTTAAAAGACTGGTTTATTCTTTCTATATACTTTACACATGTAGAACATATCCACGTTTATGCATCTCTGTGATGTGTGCTGTAGGTGCGAAAGTTTTAGGAATCTTATCCAAGATGTAGGCTACTCAACATTGGTGGTCAGTAATATCTGACATAAAGGATCCATGAATGAAACTGACCACAAATACCATTAACTTAAGTGAATGAAAGGTTATAATCTGCTATAGGTGTTCATACAAATAACTTTTTATTTCAATGTTTTAATATGCATTGACACAAATTACTTTTTTTGAATGTTTCATTGATATAACATGGCACTGAGTTGAACTGGTTCGCGGAAATTATCTCTGTGAACCCATGAATGATTAGGAGTCGCTAGGAACCAATGAACCAAATAAATGAACCGAAACTCAGCGTAATAAGCTACTTGCCTCACAGACATGAGAAATAAATAGAAAGCTTGAAATGTCTACTTAAAATTCAAAATGAAAAAGAAACCGACTACTCTCTGCTTATGTAATCCATATGAAATGTGCATTTCGTAGAGAAGACTTTACTCTGTATTTTTGTCCTACAATATATCTTTAAAAATCAGCTGTTGTATTGAGGATTTTATAGCTGTTGCTGTTCAGTTAATTATTTCACTGCTGTTTTACAAGCATCACCTGAGGATTTAAGAGACTTGGGCCCGTATTTATCAAGCCTCTGAGAATTACTCACAAGAACACTGCTAAAAATTGACTTGAGTAAAAAAAAAAAATCTGCCCTTAAAAGTTAGTTATTAAGTATCTCAGTTGTAATTTGAGTGAAGTTTGCGACTAAATCATAAGTGTCAAAATTTAGAGTAAATTCACAGGAGTCTTCAGAACAGGCTCGTCCTAGTCGTCACCCTGACATGACAGTGCGCAGAGTTAACTAGCCTATAATGTTAATGTCTTTTTATTTTATTTGGGCTTTCTTTCTTTTTGCAAAAAAAAACTACAATAGGCATTAATTAGTAGGCTAAATAGCAGCATGTTGAAATTATGTGCCAAAATGCGTTTTTTATTACAATGATAAAATTGTACAGTAGCCTAGTCAGGTAAGGACAGGTTTGCCGATGTGCGTTTTATTTAGGCTATTTATTTATTTTTGTCCCCGTGCGCCGATCAGAGTTCTCGGGATACAACATAGCAGGCTATACTAGGGACTTTAGCCTTTAAATATCTTTGCTGCATTGGATCAGTCTCCTTTCTAGAGCGCCAAAGTGCTTTATAGCCGCGCGGCAGCAGCGCCTTGCATCACTCATAGACCTTAAAACAATCAGCGGATGGCGGTCGCCTGGGATTTTGAAAATTGGTCAAAAAACGTTGGTGTGGATGGATGTCGGACGGATGATGAGTTTTGTAATGCGGTTGCGGATTAAATAATAGACCATCCGCGCATCTCTAATACGAATTAATGTTATTATGTGTCATGGAACATTGCGCTCCCCAACTCGCGAAAGGTCGGATTTGCTCCATCTTTTGATGATAAGTTTTGTTCAGAAAACCTTGAATCCATGTAAGACATAATGTCATTAGACATAATCCATTTCATTAGAATCAATAAATCCATGTCATTAGACACAACGTGCACACATGTGCAAGCCAATGTTTTTTTTTGCGGTGATGACAGTGACGAGCTCAGACCCGCAGTAGGCGTCACGTGACCGCTGTATTGCGGTAACCGTCCCAGCCCTAGGCGGTAATGCACCTAATGCGCTGGTTGCCAACCGCTGTTAAAAACCAAGAAAAACCAAAAGCAACTGAGACAAATATCAATGCATCCCTATATGTCTGTGTACATTTACTAGCATTTTCACAACTTAGCTCTTTGAATTGCACTGTGAAAAATAAATTCATCATATTTTGAGCATGTTTGCACCATTAGCTTATCTGCATAATTCCTTTAGCGAATTGGGTGCTAAAACATTGCAAATGGTGCCCTTAAAGTCACCTTCAATCTTTATTTATTTTCAGATAATAATATTTTCTCATAAGCTCAATAAAGTACAAAAAAAAGCATGTTTGACAGATATGAGGCTTTGGATGATATCAATATAATAAGTAATTAAGGTAACACATGGTGTCATAAATATTGTAACCTTGCAGGACTGAAAAATCATACATAATTCATTCATCTCTATGGTGGGGTCTAAAAATAAGGCTCTTTCCTGGCACTAATAATTCATTGTGGATTCTTTATGTTAACAGAGAGCTCCTTTCCAGAGTGACGGCCCCTGGCTTGAAAGGACAATAATATTGGGGTACTATTCAAATGAGTGACATTTCCAGGAAGAAACAAATGCTGGACGCACCAAGAAATGTCTGGTGAGATCTCTTTGCACCTCTTGTAAACATCTTTCATCACAGTAGTTTCGGCACTTTCTCATGCAACAGCTGTGAGAACCGCTTTGTGCTATCATAGCAGGAAGATGGGGTATCTTCACACGGCCAACTGTTGAGAATGCCACAAGACTGCTCAATTATTTGTACACTCCTCAGTGGCTTTCATCCTGACTGCTGGCTAAGCTACAGTTTTTCATTTTCCTGTTTGGATTTAAAGTGCTAGAAAAACCAAAAAAATCATCCATATAAAATTAAGGATAATATAAAAATCCCAAATTGGAAAACTGCTGGGGCTTTTTTGAGGTTGAATCAAACTATATGACTTGTTTTACATGTTTAGTGTGGTTTTCACCACAACTGATGTATAAGATAACTCTCTCAACTCCAGATCATCATACATGTTAAAATATATGTGCATCCCAGTAAAACAGTTGCCCAACATACATGTACTGTAGGCTCAGGCTGACTTAAGTTGTTTTTTCTCCCAGCAATGTCAATGAAATATCTGATATTGTATTAATCTTACTGACTGGTCAATGTAGATTTTCAACCATATGAAAAACATACATTTTGCCTATGTCTTTCTCTCTATACATGTGTCTCCCTCTCTGCACAGACCTTCTTACGAATGATAAATACCATCCATAAGCACTAACAGCACTCTTGTGGCTGCAGTCTGGCCCTCTGTTACACTAAACACAGTAATTCAATGTCTTCTGAATGTCTGACAGGGCCAATTAAAAATCTCAGGAATCCAAACCACGTCTGCAACCAACAGCACACAAACAAATTCACTCATACAAACAAAAAAACTGCACAGTGTAAAGCCGGGGACACACCAAGTCAGCGTCAAAGAACAAACAGCAATGAAAATCGACTGTGTTGTCACCTCTCGTCGGCTGTGTCTCGGCCAAAAAGCTGCTCTTGAACACACCAAAAAGACTTTAGACAACTGTCAACTAGCACATGCATTCTGCGCCTGCGTGTAAGTAAAGTATGTCTATATCAGCAGGTATTAATAGTCTATTTTTGTCATTCAAAAAGGGAAACCAAAACTAGGACTGCATATATACAAACCATAAACAAAGCAGTGCTTGCTTATCATTTTGAATATCAATCACACTGATCGTTTTCTTCATTCCAGTCGGATCATGTTATTATGAAAATATTTGTGCATGTGAATGCGCAGGTAAGATGACGTAAAATTATAACATCCTTCTGTTTGTCCCATCTTGACTTATTTGCTCGCTTTCATTACTTTCACTTTTATTCTCGTGCACTGACTTGTTCGCTAAACTGAAGAGCATTCAGAGTTCTCTCTCTCACCGACGCCTATTCTACATGCTGAAAAAAACGACGGCGCCCGACTAGAGCCAACGGTGCAGAACACACCGGAAAAACTAAGCCGACCGATGCTCAAAAACGGCCTGATGTTGCCCGACGGCCAACCGTCGGCTTTGTGTGTCCCTCCCAGCCCCAAAGGCTGATTTATACTTCTGCGTCAGACCTACCCCAGAGCCTCTACGCTGTAGGCAATGCGTTTGTTTTCATTTATACTTCTGTGTCGTTGTCCGCGTTGAAACGCAATTACACATGCAGAGGGAGCATGTGAAACCTGAGGCAGCTTTTCTAGCAGACCAATCACAGCGCTTAAGTCCGCGTAGAATTGACGTGTTGTTACATTTTTGGAGAGGTGCACGTCAGGGTACGCGTGCTACACACAGCCTACGATGTAGCTACGGCGGGAGATTACATCTATTTCTGATGGCATTAAACAGAAAAAAATGCTATTTATTAATAAATTGTTATTAATATTAAATTTAAAAGCAATTATGTCATGTGAATGTTTTTAATGCATGGCTCTAACCCACTAACAAAAATTAAATTGGAATAGGAAAATCATTTACTTTCGTCTGGTCTTTCTGTCTTGTGTCTTCTGTTAATTCCTGGGCTCATCAAGATCAGTTTAGAGTTCAAAGCAAACGAAGACATAATTTGAACCATCCCTTACTCAATAGAGATTAATTTTCCTCTAAAAACTTTTGCTAATTTACTGTACTGAACGCAACCACAGTGCATACAGGAAGAGATATTAATACTAATCCAGCATGCTTAAATGAGATCTTGCCGTTTCTGCGGGTGGCCACGAAAGATACTTCATCACAGCTAAAAATAGCCAGACGGCACATTTTGTCCATTATTTCTGCACATCGTTATTTTGTTTTGATTTGATCGGCAATTAAATCAAGCACTCTGGGATTATGAGCACTGTTGCTGCTCACCATGGAAACCAGAGTTAATTCAATATGTGAAGGTTGCTTAAGTCAGTGCAACACTTCTGCAGAGCACATAGCAACACCAGACTGATGGCGGGGTGATGCGGGCCTGTTATCTGTAACCACTAACCAGTAAACTGTGTAGAGGGGGGGGGAAAGAAAACAAATCAAGGTGATATCCATTCTCTACTGTGATGGCAGGCCAACTGCAAACAGATCTAAATGAATTTCTATAAATAGACTTCCTGACAAAAGCGGGGTCTTGGACCTCTCCTATAATGATATGCTGGTGCTAGGAGAGGGGCAACAATTATTTCTGAGCAAATGTTGACTCTGCCACGCTCTGGTGCATATTTATATTGTTCAAAATGTCTGCCGTAGTTTTGGAATGTAATATAAAGGCATTTTGAGACTAGACTATTAAATTAGGGTTCAAATGCATTACAAGTCTATTTTTCAAGTTAGCATTTCATTGAATGCAAAGATATAAAAGTCAAACAACTCAGGTCCAAAACATACTCAACGCAAGTACTGGAATGCAAACGACTCTAGCTAGTAAGCACTGAATCCTCAAAACTGCCACAAGGGGCACCAGACCTTCTGTTGTAACATGGTCTTACACATTTTTAAAGTCACCATGAAATCAAAATGAGCAATTCTTTTTTTATGGAATATTGCAGGTTTTTTTTTTAATAAACAATGTATCTGTTCACATCATAATTTTTTTTAAATTCAAAATAATCAAAATAACTTCCCCTCCCCTCTTGCAGCAATATCTCTTCTCTGATGACCTGTTTACTGGCGTGAGGGTGACATCACACCGATAGCAAACCACAACCATCCAATCAATTCCCGATGGAAAAAACCTAATCCTGCCTTACATTTTTGTCTGGTTCAAAAAGCCATTTTACTAGATTATACAGAAGAAAAGACTTTGCCAACTTTAGTGCCAAGGACACTCAATATAAGAAGATGTATTCAAATATAAAGACAAATATTTAATTAGCTTAGTTATTATTTACAATTTATACTGTGTGAAAAAATTGCAAGTGTTATACTATAAAGACAACATGTTATTTACAAATTAACTGGGATTTATTTAATCATTGTATTAAAGCCTCAAGAAATAATTAATATAAAAAAAATTTCTGATATTTTCACTATACCAAACTTTTAAAAACCCTGGTCTAGACAAAGTTCTTGCTGCAACACATACAACTTTACGTCATTACAATGCGTCACATTTTACTGTGTGTTAACAAGAAAAATATATTATCTAAATACTAACATTCTACAATGTTACAGATATTGATATTCTTAGCAGTTACCGTCTTTCTCCTGGTGCCTTTCATCCTGAACTAAAATACAGCAAATAAAGTTGAATGAAAATGATCCCATTTACAGCATTAAAGGGCACCTATTATGCAAAATTCCCTTTTACATGGTGTTTGAACATAAATGTGTGTTGGCAGTGTGTGAGCAAATCCACCAAGTGGCTTTTTTACAATCTCAATAAATCATAAGCACTGTCTCAGAACGAGCTGTTCTAAGATTCGGCTCAATGTGACGTAGAATTCAGCAAGCCCCCCCGACGTGGTTTGATTGCCACTGTGGTTTTGGCATAGAACCTGCCCTCGGTGATCTTTACACCAGCCTCCATTGTTTCAACGACAGCCGGTGTTCTGACGATTTGTGCTGCCTTGTCGAAAATGTCTTCTAAGAAACATAAGTGTTCTGTTGTGGGATGTAATAATGTACATAGTAGTTTTCACTTACTTCCGACATCAGAGCCACTGAAAACGCAGTAGATGGATTTTATTTACCAAGGAAAGGCGCCACTTAAACTTCCAAAATATGTTTGTTTGCGCGAATCATTTTCTGACTGACTGTTTTGTGAACGAGGGTCAATTCAAAGCAGGTCTTGCTTCAAAGTTAATCCTCAAGTGTGGATCGTTGCCTACTGTTCGCGATCCAACGTCACCTTCAGTAGAAGTAAGTGTATTTTATGATTTTTGAGCAAATAGTAATTTCAGTCGATGTCAGCCAATTCAACAACAAATGCGTCTAAAGTTGTTGTCGTCGTCGAAGGATGTCTGTGTATATAATTCAAACCTTGTTTGTATATTGTGTAACCACACGTTTATAAATATATTTTTTAAAGATATTGTATTAAAAACTGTGCATGTTTTCTGTAAAGACAAGACATCAAAATTGGTATGTTTATACAAAGGCCAGCACATCGACATGAAGCTGTAGAACGAGGGATATTGGCGTGCAGACAGAAACATCACATAAATGTAATTTCGTTTGTACGTAGCAAACGTTATCACAGTATTTGGGTTTGTGGTTTCAAAAAATTGCGCCAACTTTATCACAGTTTGTGTGTGTCTGTGTGTGTGTTGCACATCCATAATTGCAAAGGGGGCGCGATTACAACTCTATAAGTATATACCAAATAACCATTCTGAGACGTCCTGGTCGATTCTCATTTGTGTTTCTTCTGCCGGAGTCTCTTCATCATCTGGGTCTGATTCCGGTTCAAACATGTACGGCTGAATGCCATACAAAACAGCACGTCTCGTCTCTCACTCTCAGCCATTCTGCTTCTACCGACTGTTTATTGCCATAGGTATGCAAGTTACGCCCTCATCCAAAGGCAGGGCGGGGGGTATGCAGCTCATTTACATTTAAGGTGGTACACACCAAAACAGCTCTTTTTAAAACAGGCCCCAAAAATGACATTTTCAAATGGTTATAATAAATTAAATGTGGGGTATTTTGTGCTGAAACTTCACAAATACATTCTGGAGACACCCGAGACCAATATTACATCTCGTAAAAAGGGGCATAATAGGTGCCCTTTAATCTTCATCCATTTCCCAACTAATCACTGAATAAGAAAACCACAAGTGTAGAGCACATGTACCTCAAGGCAATGGAGCCATTGCTCAGTTCTGACAGAAATCTAATGTGGTGAGCAGGCAGGCAGTCGTAAAGAAGCTGTGATTTGTCAGCGCAAAGGTTATTCTGTCACCCCTTCCTCCCCAAAAAACACATAAGGGGACAGACAGGTTGACGTTAATGTTGTCTCTATTCTTCCTGGATGAGAGTGTCAGTCCAGCAGTAGCAGAAATAAATAACCCACAGCACTAATGCAGGGGGCTAATTCTGTGTGTGCAGAGGAGTAATGCATCACCACACATTTATCAGCTATTCTGAGACAAAAACCCGAAAAAGACTGAGTTGGCAGAGGCCATGAGCTCTATACGGACAATTTCAGGTGATTTCCAGCCTTCCACTATTGGTTGAGTGGGAATACAAAAGGGTACTGGGAAAAGAAATTACATTATATGGCATAACAACCTGGGGTTATCTGGAAACATGAAAACACACCTATCAATTCGATTCTGATCCTGCTTTATTTTTCTTTTTGATTTGATTTCGATCAATTACAATTAATTTGGCAAATGAGTCGTTCGTGACTGCACTGGTCACGCTTTATGTTACAGATTCACTAAAAAAATTTGTTCATAAGAGTCATTTGATCGGTGATCTGACTGCACCACACTAGGAAGACAAGAAGCCTTTTAGGTAAATTCAACTTCAGGGGCACGACGCAGCAGAAAACAATAAAAAAACAATCTCTGCATTTTCTTCAATATACCCTAGTCACCCTAGTGACCTAGACATGATCTTCTCACTACACCAGCTGCAGGAGAAGTGTCAAGAGCAGCAGATGCCACTCTACGTTGCCTTCATTCACCTTGCGAAGGCGTTCAACTTGGTTAGCAGAAGCGGTCTATTTAGGCTTCTACAGAAGATCAGCAGCTCGCCACAACTGTTGGGTGTCGTCACCTCGTTTCACGATAACATGCACAGCACAACTTGCTTTAATGGCACAACAGCTGAGTTGTGAGAACTCTGTGAGAACCTCACAGAGAGGACCAAGCTGCGCATCTATATGGCCTGAGCTCAGCACACTTCTCGATAGTAGTGAGGCGTGGACCACTCACGCGAGGCATGATAAACTCAACAGCTTTCACTTAGGGTGCTTGTGGCTTATTTTGTGCATCCAATGGCAGGACAAAGTACCTGACACAGAGGTTCTGGAACACGCCGGCATTAGAAGCATGTCTGCCATACTTAGCGAGAAGCGCCTTCGTTGACTCGGCCACGTCAGGAGAAAGGGCCCAGGCTGCATTCCCAAGGACTTACTGTATGGCGTGCTGGCAGAGGGCTCCCTACTGACTGGACGTCCACGACTCCGCTACAAAGATATCTGCAAGAAAGACATGAAGCTGTCTGACATCAGCGTTCGTACGTGGGAGAGCCGGGCAGAATACCGCTCCGACTGGCAGCTTGTTGTCAGACAGGGTGTACAGAAAGCCGAGGAAACCAGAAATAAAAACCTTGCCACAAAGAGAATCAAGAGGAAGGAAAAGCAACTGCAGCCTCAGCACGCATCATCTTCACCTGCAGAAAATGCAGCAGAGATTGCCATTCTAGAGTCGGGCTCTATAGCCACTCGCGAAGGTGCAGATAGAAAACCGCCAAAAAAGTTGCCTAGTTGCCTAGTTGATGAATTTGTTGCATTCTACACGTTGTCACTTCTTGAGTCTCTACATCTTTGTCTGACTCAAACATAAAAGGCTTTAAGTTTTTTAAATTTTCAGTGCATGTCTGAGGAGGTAATCGAAGCTCTGCCGGGAACAACAGGAGCAACAGCAACATTTAAAGGGACACACACAAAAAAGGTTTATTTTTGCTCACCCTCAAAAAGTGACAATTTTAACATGCTATATAGAATATCTGTGGGGTATTTTGAACTAAAACTTCACATACACACTCTAACTTCATGGAAAGGAAGCATTTCTAAAAACTTTTCTTTTTTTGAAAATGTCTGGATTATTTTATCTAAATGATCTGCAGTTTTAGCTACAATATAGACTAGTTTCTCCAACTGACATAACATACGGACAAGTATTATTTGTAATCTTGTAAAATCTCTATGGTTGTAAATAAAGGAATAAAAGGATCAATCTCTAAACATTCAGGAATGAGCCTTTGAGTGTTTTCAGAAGAAATCGAACAGTTGAAGTGGAAGATATATTGCATTCAAAATGTCATCCACCACATAGCGAGCACTCAGAGAGTGTAGAGGGTGCCGTCTAATATATGACACAGCACGTACTGAGGCGGCGGGCACAGGTCTCATCTGCACCATTGCTAGAGGATTTTTCCTTTTTCAATCGTTACCCTGTGCTCCTCACAATAAACTTCATTGAGCCTTGACTTTAATTTTATGGGATTCTCAAAGCACAGCTGCTCCCATCACTGTTTCTTCTTATGTGCAGCAGGGTTGATTTTAGATTTGGTTGATTTTATTTTTACACAGATATTTGTTTTAGTCATACAATGTTCTTTAAATGTATTCATTATTTAAACATTTCACAATGGGTTAAATAGCATAGTTTAATCAACAAAAAATAAAATTTTAGTTTAAAATATTGTGAAAAAAATATATAAAAACATGCGTCAGCCTCCGTAGTATTTTTAACATTTTTCATAAATATTTAATCTAAACATGTTTTAAAGATTAAAATTCATAAATGAAATAACATGAAAAAACTGTCCTTGGTTTGAAAACTTGTTGATATATTGTCTAATGTTTTTCTCAATATATTTTCACCAACAGTTTGTTTTAATTTTAAAACATTATCATTAAAGCTACACTACACTACAATCACAATTTAATTGACCTTTTTATCATTATTTTTAATCGATTAACATGAATAGGTCATGACAAAAAAAAAAAAAAAACTTGTTGCATCTGCTGTCAGAAAACATCTTAAACTGCAAAAATGTAATATATTATTATTGGGCTAAAAATTAAGCAGTCTCTATTCTGTATTCAACACATGTCCAACTGAACCATATTCCAAAGGTCACGAAATTAATAACTACAATCAAAGACTTTAAGTCCTCTCAAGAATATGGCTGAGTAGGTTCTTCTAAGTACTTCTAAGTATTACATCTGAAATGAGTGGAAAGTGGTCGGTAATGAGATGTAGAAAGTAATCTGAGAGCAAAGATGAGGATATATTTGTATACTTATACAGTGCAGGGAAAGACTAAAATGTAATGTCTCTGCGAAGGATGACTAACAGGTTTCAAGTACAGCGAGAAGCATGAAGATAGGACGATTAATCAATACACGCAGGCAAAGGATTTCTCTGAGATTGTACATCTACATCCCACATGCACAGGGATGTCAGCATGGAGCACCAAAGAACCACTGAGAAAATGAAAGTGGATAAAAAAGGAAAACCTTCTCAATCTGTGGGTTTGACATGTGATAGAATCCACATGTTTCACACCATACATACACTGCGGCATTTAAATATTGATTCTAACAAATAACACATTGGTGATGTTAGTTTTTTTACTTTGAAAAAAAGCTTTGTTTATATGTTTGTTGCTTAGGCTTACATCTACAGCTGTACAGTTTGTACTACTAAAACCTGGAAGAGACTTAGCATTTTCAATGCATAGGCTCTTTAAAACAGTTTTTATAAAGGTGGTTGTGATGTATGAGTAAAATATAATCTGTAAAGTAAATTTCAAATGTAAAGAAATTACAATATAAAATCTCTAAAAAGAAAATCTTTGTTATTTATTTGAAGACATTGCGATTGGTTTTCACCTCTCACAGAACTCTTAAAGTCATCTTTGAATGACACTAAATGTCACACTAGATGTTGACACGGCTGTGACTCCCAGAGATTTACTTTTTAGGATGGCAAGCTGGATGTGGGAGGACTGTGTGGGCAAGTGCGTTTTATTTATTTATTTATTCCTTGCGAATCTTGAATACATGGGCTAGTATGAAAGTATACAAATATCACCAACACTCCTGCCCACTTTCAGCTAAAAGAACAAGGAACAGTATATGTTCTTGACTAAGATTGTAAATAAAGATACACCAATACTACATTTCTCCACTGATACGCTAGCCGATTATACAGAATTACATCTACCGATAGTTTTATTTTCATAGGGAACCTCAAACCAATGCCGTAAACTATACCGGGAAGTTCAGGAACCCTCTCATTTGGTACATTGCTATAATATTAGAGCCAAAACTATTATATTCAACTGCCATTTATATTCAGATTAAATAATTACATGGATACACACATAATAATTAAATGTGTGTATATAACCCAGTTGCACATATGCACAATGTAGTTTTCATAAACACTTGTCTTCATGACAAATATAATTAACAGTAAATAAGCTCCTCTTTATAGTGTTTTTATAGCTTACTAAAGAACCGTGAGATGAGGATGATGCGGCCCCTTGCCTCAGTCTATCCTCGTGGAAGTCTGTAAGCGAGCAGCCGCTCACCTCAACATTGAGTGGCCGGCTCCACAGAGCGCCACCGACCAGGAAAGGGACATTTACGAAAGGAAAGTCGTTGCTTGCTCGGCGGTCTGCTTGCTCCCCCTAAGCCAATCTTGCCCAACAAAATGGACCGTTTTTCTGCCTCAGTTCACCAGGCCGCTTACAAGTTCTCGGCCTTTGCTATCAGGGACCTGAACGTCTCTTCCCTCCTTTCCGCATACCAGGCGGAGATCTTGTTTTGATTTTGCCTTCTGGGATTTGACTTAGATGTCCCCCTTGGGGTTAAAGTGCAATCAGAAACAACAAGCAAAAAATACAAGATGGCAGGCCCTGCCTTTGTAGACAGTGAAAATTTAACATAACGTAACATAACATATAAAATATCTGGATTGGGATTGGTAGGGATGTAAATAAATAAATAAATAAATAAATAAATAAAAATAAAAAAACTTGCAACACAATAAGTATATTGTGATTGTCAAAACATTTGGTAACTAAACAGAATTTTATTAAGTTTAGTGACAACACAATGTTGAAATGGTACAATAACTGGTATGCTACTGTTTTTATTATTGTTTGACACAAATTTCACAATTTCAATTCAGTTCTTGTGATTTGATTCAGATCTTGATTCAATATCATTTCCTTTGGATAAATATTAAGTACAGTAGATACGTTAATGTGTTATGTAAATTTTTCTCAAAAAAAATCTCACCTAATTCTGTAAACATACAGAGCCCTGTCAACTGGAATTATTATTAAAGGTTAAAAATAACATCTCAAATTAAATATGCGTTTTTTATAATAACAACGTTAAAATATTTTAATGATATAGGTAAAAATAATAAATATGTAATATAGTTACCATATTTAGCAAAATACTCCTCTCTATAGCAATTTAAGTCCAAATAACATGCAATGGTTAAATGGCTTTCCTGAGATAAATGTAACGTTACATGACATTGTTTTCCAGCTGTTTTATGGACCTCTTTCCGTGGTTGAAAAACACTGATCAATCGATTTTATTATATTTCGGAGAGTTAAACTGTATCTTTCAAATTACCTATATTCGTGTTTATTTACAATTAACTGGTTTAATTTACAAGCACCAAAACAGTGTTTATTGTTTGAATTTTGTAATTAAATTGACAATCTGAGAGCTGAGAATTTGTTTCATATCAATAGTAACCTTCTCTGTCTTGTCTGTCGGTGTCAGTGTCCTCTTTGCTTCGTGATGATTCTCTGCGTGAGAAAATGGATGTATGGTGTGAGATAGAGTAAAAAGTGACGATTGCTTGTGTCTCACGTGAGAGTTGGCAGCCCTGCGGATTCAGTTTGTAAATGTTTTTGGCGGGTGTGCTCTTGGCCTTGGCGTCAGCTAAATGTGTCGGTGAGCTACATGCACTCTCGGTTCATCCCTCGTGCACTAAATTCTTGCACTAAGATAAGGTTTCCCTTAAGCCTAAGGTTTTCATGCCTAAATGATTCCCTGAATGATATCTGAAATAGCAGAAAGAAGCAGCAACTGGCTGTGGTTGAGACGGAAAGATTCTAGCTGGCTGTGTACAGGGCGCCATGCTACGGTTTCTTGAAAACTTGAAGAGTCTGTTGGTTTATTTGTATAGGTTGTATAGTATTTACAGTCATTACGTTCCTGTGTATATTGCGTGAATAATGGGTGGTTGGGCAGATATTGTGTTTTGCGGTAGGTGGTATGCCATACGGAACCGTTGCCACTGAAACTGCATATTAACGCACCAGTGGGGCTCGACAGCCTTAGTCAAACGGGTTGGCGCGTATGGTTGGGTTGCGGAGAGATTGCGAGATTGTGGTTAGGTCTCAGCAGCAACTGTTGGTTTATTTGTATAGGTTGTATAGTATTTACAGTCATTACGTTCCTGTGTATATTGCGTGAATGACATGTGGTTGGGCAGATATTGTGTTTTGTGGTAGGTGGTATGCCATACGGAACTGTTGCCACTGAAACTGCATATTAACGCACCAGTGGGGCTCGACAGCCTTAGTCAAACGGGTTGGCGCGTATGGTTGGGCTGCGGAGAGATTGTGAGAGTGTGGTTAGGTCTCAGCAGCAAGAGGGAAGTAGAGGTCAGTAAGCTGGGCTGAGTTGAGTGGGGGACGGAGGGGGGTGACTCTGGGACGCCAGAGTCACTGTCGAGCCCTCTTGAGTTGTCGTGGGCTAGTCGACGAAACACTGAGGACGGAAGGTGCCCACTTGAAGACCCTAGAGATGTCCCCTACTCAGCTCAATCCAGAAGGTTGTCATGGGGGGACCGCACTGTGGTTGCAGCCGTTGTGTGTGCTGACGCGTGTTAACACTAGACAGAAGGAGATTTACATCACCATATGGAAAGATGCGTAAATGGATGTAGAAGCATAGGTTACTGTAAAGCTATGTCTGACATCCCTGTGCATGTGGGATGTAGATGTACAATCTCAGAGAAATCCTTTGCCTGCGTGTATTGATTAATCGTCCAATCTTCATGCTTCTCGCTGTACTTGAAACCTGTTAGTCATCCTTCGCAGAGACATTACATTTTAGTCTTTCCCTGCACTGTATAAATATACAAATATATCCTCATCTTTGCTCTCAGATTACTTTCTACATCTCAATACCGACCACTTTCCACTCATTTCAGATGTAATACTTAGTTGGTGCTTATCTTGGCGAAAGCCGAGTACAAATCAGCATGAAGTTTTACAATCTACTCTCGTGTAATGGAAATCATGAAGATCTGGATACGTCCAATGACTGCAGTGAATAGTGCTGCTGGCAACAAGGGAAAGACCTTGTGACAGCCTGGAGAGACAGCTGACAGGAGGAAAGAGACCCCAATGGGGCTGGTAAGGGTTAGTTACCCTTGTCGGCAGTATCCAGCTCTGTGTTTACAGGATGCTGGAGACACCCGCCCAAGGCTTCTGAGAAATTAAAGAGAAAAATACCCCAAGAGTCTGCGAGAGCGGGGGTGGAAGATGACTCAATGTTGGACAACATGGTTAACAACGTTGGAATGGAAACGGATATGAGTATGGAGAGTACTTCACAAAAGACTAGCTCAGGTTCTGCAGTTAGCAAAGTCATTGAACTCCAAGCTTGTGTCTGTGGCTGGTGCAAGGCGACAACGGTCAGGGGGTTGAAGATTCATCAAGGGAAAATGAAATGCTTGAGGGAGAAGGGACAAGGGCCTCGCATTGATCAGTACTTCTTACGAAGTCCGTCAAGTCAGTCGAATGAAATCCAGCGACAGGAAGCAAACCACAGTTCGCAGGATATCAGTACCCCTGTCATAGAGGAGATGAGGGTTTGCACAGTTAGTGATGAACACATTGATACTTGTGAACCCGGTCAGACTAGCCAGCATAAAAGAGAAAAGAACCTCAACGGGCATAGGCCTGGAGTTAGATGGCCAAGAGCTTGTGAGAAAACTGCATGGGACACGGTAAACACAGATCTATGCTTTGCATTGGAAAGATTAACTGGTACAGTTGAAAAGAAGCTGGATAAATTTGGGGACATCATTTACGCATATGGAAGTGAGAGGTTTGGTGTGGAAAAAAGGAAGGAAAAAGTACAAACTACTCCTGGATTGGCTAGACGGCAGCAGGAAATTGAAGGGTTAGTTAGAGAAAGGAGACAGCTGAGGAAGCAATGGAAAAGAGCGGAACAAAGTCAGAAGGAGGGACTCAATCTCTTACAAAGGGCCATAAAAGATAAGCTTGCAACATTACGCAGAGCTGAGCGCCTACGGAAACGCTACAAAACGAAGGAGCGTGTGAGGGCTAATTTCTATAAAGATCCATTCAAATTCGTAAAGAAGTTATTCACCAGTGAGAAGAACGGCACTTTAAAAGCATCTAGGGTTGAGCTAGAGAGATATTTGGAGGAAACGCATACAGATGCAAAAAGGCATGAGCCTATATCAATTCTGTCAGACAACCCACCTGTCAATCCACCAGAATACCAAATGGAGGTCTATGCACCTAAGTGGAAAGAGATAGAGCAGGTTGTGAGAAAGGCAAGGGCTTCATCATCTCCAGGGCCTAATGGAGTTCCATACAGAGTGTACAAGAGTGCTTCAGGAGTTCTACAAATTCTATGGAAATTGATAAAAGTGGCTTGGGAAAAGCAGGTTGTACCTAGAGCATGGCGCCGAACAGGGGGAGTCTTTATAACCAAAGAAAAAGATGCTACAAGCATCAGTCAGTTTCGCCCTATTTCACTATTAAACGTCGAAGGCAAGATTTTCTTCAGCATTATTGCTCAGAGATTGTCAACCTACCTATTAAAGAATGGCTTCATTGACACTTCAGTTCAAAAAGCGGGCATTCCAGGATTCTCAGGATGCTTAGAACACATCAGTGTTATCTGGCAACGAATTCAATCAGCTAAAAAGGAGAGGAAGGAGCTCCACGTGACATTCCTGGATTTGGCTAATGCATATGGTTCAGTGCCACATGAGCTTCTTTTGGGCATCATTTGATTTTTTCAGGGTACTGATGTCGATAACAAATTTAGTGAAAGCCTATTTTGGAGATTTGCAATTTAGTTTCTCAACTCCAGAATTCAGCACTACATGGCAATGCTTAGAGGTTGGAATAATGGCAGGATGCACCATTTCTCCACTGGCTTTTACCATGGCAATGGAAGTAATCATTAGGGCATCAAAATGGGTAGTAGGAGGAGAGCGCTTGGCTTCTGGGATGCGACTACCACCAATCAGAGCATCCATGGAT
Organism: Siphateles boraxobius; assembly: GCF_051911475.1. Lineage (NCBI taxonomy): Eukaryota > Metazoa > Chordata > Actinopteri > Cypriniformes > Leuciscidae > Siphateles > Siphateles boraxobius. The sequence goes on from NW_027509219.1 coordinate 27,172,667, forward strand.
GACATGACAACCATGACTACAACGGTAGCCTGCACTAATCGGTTATTGGGGAAGTTAACAGTTAATATTGAATGGGCACGAATGCAATTTAAGCCCTCTAAATCAAGGAGCATCTCAATAATTAAAGGCAAGGTAGTAGATAAAACATTCTTCATTAATGGTGAGGCAATACCAACAGTTTCTCAGAAGCCAGTGAAGAGTCTAGGGAGCTGGTACGATGGGGATCTAAAGGACACAGTTTAGACGAGAAGTTAAAGAAGAAGTTAGAGAAGTTAGACGACAAGAAGTGGAAGGGTTGAAGAGCATAAACAGCTGTGCTCTACCAGGCAAACTGAAACTCTGGTGCTTTCAGTTTGGTCTACTGCCAAGGTTGCTGTGGCCACTGACTGTGTACGAGGTTTCTTTGACGACAGTGGATAAGCTGGAAGCGTTAATAAGTTCATACATCAGGAAATGGTTGGGAGTTCCACGCTGCCTCAGCAGAGTGGGACTTTATAGTAAAGGAGTATCGCAGCTGCCAGTCTCTGCTTTAACCGAGGAGTTTAAGTGTGCCAAGGTCAGACTAGAAATGACTTTAGCAGAGTCACGCGACAAATGTGTAAGGGAGGCAGCCCCTGTGGTAAAAACTGGTAGAAAGTGGTCAGCAAAGAAATATTAAGTAGAGGCAAAGGCTGACCTTCAAATTGGGGATATCGTGGGACAGGTACAGCATGGAAGAGGGGGTTTTGGGCTCAGTTTAGCTCCTCCTAAATGGCACAAGGCAGGCCCAGCTCAAAGGAGGAAGCTGGTAGTCAACGAGGTGCGAAAGCAGGAGGAGAGGATGAGAGTTATAAAGGCCATTTCCCAGCCCAAGCAGGGAGAGTGGATGAGATGGGAGAGCGTGGAACAACGCAAAATGGGCTGGCAAGACCTTTGGTCAATGGAAGAGAGTAGGATCAGTTTCCTTATTAGGTCAACATATGATGTTCTCCCATCACTGCAGAACCTAATCCTCTGGGTAGGAGAGGATCCCACTTGTCCTTTGTGTTCATCACCTGCCACATTAAGGCACATTTTGACAGGATGTAAGGTGGCTCTTAGCCAGGGTCGGTTTACTTGGCGCCATGACCAAGTATTGCGATGTTTGGCTTTAGCATTGGAAGGCAAGCGTAGTATGACCAATAAGTTGTTCTAGCAAAACATTACACGCAGAAGACAATATTCCTCCGCCCAGGCGAGCAACATGCAGGCGACCTGCATTCACATCAGATTGTGTTAAAACTGTCCGCTTTTCACCCTCCACCTTTTTCCTCCACGGAGGATCAGAGGCTGAATGCTCGGTTTCCTGTCCGTGCCTTACAGACATATATGACCAGGACCAGTGCTTTCCGGAAGAGCGACCAGCTCTTTGTTTCATGGGTGCCCCCTCACAAATGGAGTCCCATATCTAAGCAACGCCTCTCACATTGGCCTTCTGGATGCTATAGCTTTGGCATATGAATCAAAGAGAGTGCAGCCCCCAGGGGACATCAGAGCTCATTCCACGAGGGGCTTAGCCGCTTCTTGGGCTTTGTTTAGGGGAGTGTCACTGCAGGACATCTGCTCCGCTGCCAGTTGGGCTTCTCCTCATAGCTTTGTGCGTAACTACCTGTCACGAACGGTGGAGAAGAGAATCCAAAAGGCTTAAAGCAGGTAATATAGTCCTTTAATGGAAATAAGGCAAAGCCGCCAAGGCCGTTTAACAAAGGATAGTTCACAAAATATTCTTGGTAGGCAGAATGATGCTCAAGCGGCAGATCCGGAAGGCTCTTGTGAGAATAGAACAGGATTGCCGGTGAGGCGTCGAGCCCTCTGCAACTCTCCACGGCACGACACTGGGCACAGCACAAATCAGGTAACGTACTGCACAAAATAATTACCAGCACCGGACAGGACAAGACAAGATTGGACTAATCATCTGTAGATGAAACACAAGCATTTAGCAACATACGTGACGGGTAACAATAATCCGACAGAGAAGAGGTGAGAGACAAAGCTAGAAATAGAGAGACTAATGACAAGAGATTGAGAGCAGGTGAGGGGATGAGAGAACGAGGAACAGCTGAAAGAGATGAGTGAGTAATAACGGGTGTGCGTGTGTTATGTGTGTGTGTGACCAGCAGATGGAGACAGAGTAAGAAAAGAAGAGAGAAAGAACCAGGATCATGACACTACCGGCTGGATGTCACCAGAATTTCGGTAGCACATTCTGTTTTAGGGGTGGGGTCTTCTTAGCCCTTCCCTGCAACCCCATTGGAAGTAAAAGAATAGGGGGTTAATGGGTTGGCAGGCCATGCACATTCCTGTCACCAAGCATGCCTTTACATTCCTTCCTGGGTGTATATATTATTCTAATAATCGATTAATCTGTCAATTATTTTTTCGATAAATCGATGAATCTGATAAAAAAAAAAGCGTTAATTTCCAACCCTTTATTCAAAAACAGAACTGACAGTGCAAATTCAGAGCAAAAAAATGGACTGACACAAAAAACATACACATGTATGCTTTACATCTGCCAAATATATAGGCTTTTTAAAAATAAAGTACACAAAAAGATGTATATTTTTGTTTAAAGGGACCTGAGCTGTCAGAACAATAAATCGTTTATAAAAAATAAAGAAAAATACAAATTAGAAAACTTAACAGGATTTGTTTGAACGTCAGAACTTGTTCTCTACATTACACTCGCACACACTCACAAACTCTCACACTCACAGATGCACACACTTAAAAACTTGTGTTTTGTTTTGTTTTTTGTCAAAGATGTTATAATAGTAAAAATTATTGCTTTTATTGGCTGATACCGATTATTGGTCGATACAGCGGCGCATTCCTAGTCGTCACGGTTTGAAAATTTCAGTAGTACATACCAATACCAGTCAAATTTTGTAGTTCTCAATACCAATTCTGGTACCAGAGCAAAAACTGTTAAAAAAAGAGAGTATACAGTACTGTCTCGTCCGTTGGTGCTTTTCAGCACATACCGAATACACCCAGTACTCCTTACTACCAGTACTGCAGAAATCCTGGCACCGTCAACTTTTTTTTTTTAACTAGTAGGCTATACCCTAAAAATTCATGTGGTGTTTTGCTCTGTTCAAAAACTACTGAGGTAACTACAGTATATGGAATGCATTGTAGAGCATCATTCAGGTGAAGCTTACTTCAAAAGTTAGGGCTAATCAATATTATATATGATTACATATTAGAATAGTACATACAGTATAAAATATAAAATATGTGTAATATCCTAATAAATCATGTATAATAAATGTTTAACAAATCAAAGCTCCTATTCGTGAAGCGAATCCTTCTGGGTTGGCCTGCAAATAGACATTATCATGACGGAAGTGCTCTATAACAAAATCTGGTTAACGAGCAAATGTTGCAACACCTCCCAGGCGCAGGATACCATGACACGACTCTGGAATGATGACCAGAAAGCCCAGAATCACTTATGCATCATTTCCATTTCAAACAAAATTTTACCTTCATTTCAGCAGCCCTGTTCAGCTCTGGTCGGTGCACGGGGATAAATAAGGAGAATCTCTAGCAGTGAGAGGAACAAAGGTTAGGTTGGTTTCAATCAAAGCCTTGCTTTTCATTTCTGAAATGAAAAGAACAAAGGACCGAAATAGTGGAGGGACACTGCCGCTCATTAGACCACGGCTTAATCAGTTCTCTAAAAAGCTTTGAAAGCGCAGCGGAGCATCTGGGCTGCCAATGCCCTTCCTTTTTCCTGCCCACATTGATTCATTATTTTCTCTTTTCAGGCAGATCTCGGTACCCCAATCTTGCGCCAAGCCCAAACGCATGCACAAAGCCTCACAGTTCCTTCAGAGAGACCTTCAGCTTGTGATAACCACACTGAAAATCGAAATACAGTTTAAGGATCCTTAAAGCACAAAGAAGTGGATGGCGACCTCACAGAATCAATAGCGTTGTTATGGTGTGGCTATGGAAACAGACTCGCTCTCAGACTGTTCATCCGCCTCTGTTTGTTTCAGAATGGCTTTAATTCTATTTGGGATAAAATGATTGGTCTGTGAGTTAATTCAATTGATAAATCATTTAGAAGAGATGTAATTTAGTGTTTCCCCTGCTCAAATCCAAGTTGCCGCTCATTAATGAGCAAATTACACATGCGAAGAGATAGGGAAAATGAAGGAAAAGTAATTTGCATAATTACTGCTAATAAACACGTTGCACACAGCAGATGTGTGAAATGATCAGCACATGCTATCGCATCTGCAAATCAAAGAAACGCATGTCAAAAGCAATTTCCATCAGATGTGACATTCATCAATACAAGTCCCTTCTTTCCATCCTTTGGAAATTATCTATCTATCTATCTATCTATCTATCTATCTATCTATCTATCAATCTATCTATCTGTCTATCTATCTATCCAAAAAAAAATTATTCTGCTTTACATTAAAATTAAAATTGCAGGAAGGTAATTTAAATTTAAAAGGCATTCTCAATCAAGTCTGAATAACAGACCACCCTGCTCAAGAAAAGCAAAATAGTAGTTTCTTGTAAAGCATACTCTCAATAATCTTGGGGTGTTTTTTTACAACTTTGAAAAATCATTATTTAGAGTATATTTAAAATTGCATGTTGGTAAAAAACAGAGCGGAACAAAAAAGTTGTGCGTCTGCGTATCCACAAGGAACAACATTTAAAAAATAACAGATATTATAAGATATTGAAAAACAACAGCCTGACAGATATTCAACAAATAGCGAAATATGTATTATTAGCTGAAAGTATTTTATTGGACCAAACCATTTTTGCAGTAAATATTCATATTACTCACCGAAAAAAGTCTTATGGAATATTCATAATAGCAGATACATCGCTCACAGCAGGCAATTTGAAATCCGTCACTAATTGTTTAGATTTTTTTTTTTCTGAAGCCTGTGGATTTGTTACACAGCTGGTGCTTTGCATCTGTGCTTTACAAGGTGCTTTTTTTCATGTACAAATATCCATTTATACTGTTTATAGGGTGTGTGTGTGTGTGTGTGTGTGTGTGTGTGTGTGTGTGTGTGTGTGTGTGTGTGTGTGTGTGTGTGTGTGTGTGTGTGATATTATCTGAAAAAAACAACTTTAAGTTGTATTTTGATGTCAGTCAAATTGAATTTGAGATGATAAAAATAAAAATAAAATAGTTTACTTAATTAATATTTAATTTTATTACTTTTAAAAATGTTTACTTTATTCATTTTTATTTTCACTACATATTTTTCTTGTAATTTCTCCAGACTCATTAGCACCCCCTTGCATCCCAGTGCAAATTTCACTAAACCACAGAAATCCTTGAAAATTTGCGCCTCTAAATTCATTCCCTTTCAAAGCACTGCGGCTAAAAAATACTAAAGCTTTACCTCAGTAATCAACTAGTCAGCTGATGAACGACTATTCAACCTTCTTCCTGACCGCTCGCTAACATGCACATGCACATACTTGTGTGTGCATATAGAACAAAAATGCAGCTGTGTGCACCGACTTGTACTTGAATCAAACAGCCTGCTAGGACAAATCTGAAGTGCCTGTCTATGTAGCTATGCATCAGTTCACAGCATCTCTCATCTGTACAAAAGTATTCGGCTTGTCGTTAACATGACCTTCTGTTTGCTCTGGAGATGGAATGAGGTGACTACCAACCAGCGACAACAAATGCTTTGATCAAGTTATTGCCTTCTGTGAGTAGAAGCTCAAGCCTCCCACGCATCACTGTACTGCAGGGTGGCTGGTGGAGAGCACTGCAACAATGTTGTGAGCTTGCCTCTATTTTCTTTTTTTGGTAATACCTCTGTGTTGCATGTACGCCTGCTATCTGCTCGCTGCTGGTTGACTCGGGCACCTCGGCTGAAGTCCATCTCTACCCACCCACACCTTTTTTCCTGCCTCTCCAGCACTTTTCAGACTTTTCCTCAAGTAGGATGCATGCTCAACCCCTCATACATATGGAATCAACGTTCTCGGCGCTGCTGCAGTGAAAGCTAACAGTGATTTCAGCAAAGCTTCTTCTGCTGAAATGAGATACAGGATGAGAAATGGAACATACGGCAGGATAGAAAAATCTGCGTGTAAGGCACTGCAGTGGTCGGTGTGGGAGCTAAAGCTGTGGGAGGGTATTATGGGTGAGCTGCTGGGTTGATTGCGGATCTGTTATGGGAAAAGTAGGAGTTATAGGACTGGGAGAAGGTCACCTCCCCCTCTCAACCATGCAGGGAGTAGAGGAAAGACGGCACAGAGTCTCATATGGGTTCTTTCAAAATACATTAAAAGCAAGACAGTTCATTCAGTCATCTTGACAATGGCAATTTCTCTCAGTATTTTCTCTTTAGCGGTCCTTGTTTCTGGTTCACTCTGTTCTGCATGCACTCTTTCTATCTTATCCGCTCAACTTGCTTACATCACTCCTCGCATTCTTAAGTTCAAGGCCACTGGAATTTTCTCAAAACTTTTTTTTTCCAACTTATTACTAAGGTAACTCACAGCGCTGGAGAACAGGAAAGAAAGGGAGGTAATGGAATCGTGACTGTGTGTACTTCTGTGTGTTTGTTTTTTGTGCGTTCCTGTGTGAGCGAGAGCATGACTATGCCAGAGTGTGAGGAGGAGAGGGAGCGAGCGAGTGAGAAAAACGAGTGCACAGCGTGCATGCAGTGGTGCTGATGATCTGTATCGTAACACCTGGAATATTTCCTAAAAAAAAATTCCTTTCACACTTAAGGACATGGTAAAAAAAAGGAAAATTATTTAAAATTCACCTTATGACCACTTATTTTGAATATTGTGATAAAAGTAACTAACTTCAATCATTAAAAATTGTGTTTAATATCGAATATATTAAGACATAATGTGGACATGAAAATGTACTTGAAAAAAGAAATGACCCAAGTCAGAGAGATTTCTATCTGAGGCCATCCAAGAGATCACCTATCAAATGGTGAAACCTCCGGCTCCATTTTACTTGATTGATGGAACCATTTTCCTGTGCAGGGGGCAAAATAATGGTGTTAAAAAAGGCATCTGAATCCAACAGCTGTTGAGCAAAGTGATCTCGTATTCTACCATTTACACAAAACCGCTCAAACACTTCTCAAATGTGGGCCAATTAATCGCATCTAAAACACAGCAGGGATTTTTCCTCTTGTAGATGGGTAACATTTACAAAGGGATCTCTTGAGAGCAAAAATACAGATACATCAATAATGTCTAGCTGTCTTAGTCAATTGACAAATGAGAAGCACTGTCTGCACAACAAGCAACACCCAATTGCACATGACAAGGGCATATTTCTCATTATTGACAACACCATGTACCTTTGACTTTGGATTCTGAGTATGCATGTTATCACTACAAACGAAATGTATGCAGAAAAATTACATATGCATATTATGAGGGCAAATGCACAGGGCCATCTACCTTAAAACAGCTTTAATGAGCATAGACACTGACACCTTGATTACACCCCTGCGGTTTGAATGATGATATTCTCTGGAAAGCCGCATCTAATCAAACAAGCTGATACACTTTGGATGAGCGCACCAATTCAGAGGCTTTCTAGAAAGGCCAGAGCGTTTCTCTGAAAAGAAATTCTCGAGGTTAGGGATCAATACAAATGATTACAAAATCAGTGAGAATCTACGCTATGTGTGATTTCATTTTAAAGTCACCTTGAACTCAAAATAAACTAATCTTTTTTTAATACTGTAGTGTTTATTATAAATGACTTATCCGTGCACATAAAAAAAATTTTCAATTCATGTGCCCTTGTAATATTTAATAAAAATCTCCATCTTGCAAGCAAAATCTCTTCTTATCTCTGATGATGTGTTTACTGGCGAAAGGGAGGTACAATCTGTCACTCAACATGTGACATCACAGCAATAGCAAACCACAACCATCCAATCAATTCCCGATGGACAAAATCAAGTCCCAGCCTATATATTTTTTTCTCATTCGAGAAGTAATTTCACTCAGATATACATCACAATAGGTAAGAAATGTTGATCGATACTTCCGTTTCGTGCCAACTTTAAAGTCAGCATGTAATACATGTATGTTATAGATCTTAAAAGTGAACAATTCATCTTTACATACCTTTCATTTTTTTTTAAATGCTTTGCACTAATAATGTTTAATCAAAATGTGATAACTGGATCTTCCGGTAAAAAAAACAATGTCGACTTAAACCCTGTTTCTGCAATCTCACGTTCATCTGCCTGCATTTTTGAGTAGCGCAATGGCCACATTGAAGAAAGAAAAAAAAAGATAAAACTGATTTCTTTTCCGATAATCCGTTACACAGCAGGGAAGAAAATATCTGTCACTACTTCGGTGTCATCCCAACTTGTGACAAGGCCCTTTATGGCATTCTTTACGAAAATGGCACCGATAACCGTTTCCGCTTGGCACATCTCTCTGGTGTTGGATCAGAAATGGTTAAAAGGCTAAAGAATGCTACTGAAACTCTGTTAAATGTATTTCAAAAGTGGCTTGTGACGGTAATCCGGAAAACGAGGGGGCAGCAGGAAAGTAAGTGTGAAATTAAGATTGAAGAAAGCAATGCAAAAATCCTTTCTGGAGCCCAGTAATCTGACATATTCAACAACAATAACAACAAAAAACAAATTATTTTCATAATTTCCGCTGGCAAGAAATTGGAAGAATAGGATATTGGAGGATGAACTGCAATACTTGAATTGCTTCTTCCCTCATTGTTTGCCTTAAGGGGGAAAGCTTGAAAGCGCGTTTAAGCAGTTATGATTTATTCAATAGTGGCCGAGAGCATCTGCCAGGTGTTATGGAAAGACCAGTAATATCAAAAGAGAACATGCACATTAATATTTGTTTATTTGCGCTCTAAAAAGCATGCCGGCGGGCTGAAAACGGCAGTCACCACTCAAAGTGACGCAGAAACCAGCAGGTGACAAGTACGAAGCATATGGAAATGATTCCGAAAGACACAACAAACAGAACACAACTTCTCAAGCATCTCAACTGTTTGACAAGAGACTACAACAAATGTACAAGCACACCTTTTGTAACTCTACCATCTGACAGCATCCTATAATAAAGCCAAGCCACAAATAAAAAATACAAAGGACACCAAAAAAAAAATTCCCACATTGACAGCAGGCAAGGTCCTACCAAGTGTGTGCCACGGTGAACCGCCTCTGTTTGTGGCTGTTGTTGTTGATAAGCATCCGTCGGAGGAGGCGCGGGGAGTTCCGTGGCGACAGACGGGGCGAAATGGAGGAGGGCGGGCGGCGGTGCCCGCGGGGTCGCTCCTGCTGCAGGAGGTTCTCCCTCAGGATCTTCACCAGGTCCTCGTTCAGCCCGACGTGCTTGGGCATGGGCGGCACTGCCAGCGTGTCCTGGTGGCCCACGGCCGCTTGCTGGGCCATCCTCACGCTTCACCCTTCCTTCTCCCGCTGCTGGGGGCAAAAACAAAAAAATGTCCACTAATCCGGCGGAAAACTCCCCAGGGCAGGGGAGAGCAAGGGTGAGCGAACGAACTCTGGGCGTCGCTGCGGACCCCGCACAGGCTGCTCACCGCACAAACGAGTGACTGGAATTAATCTGCGAAAAACCGGGAGAGCGGAAGATTGCGTGCTCCTGTCAGGACAACTGCCGAGCTGTGATGGTGTGCTTGTGAGAGAGAAGAGGAGCGAGAAAGAGAGAGAGAGAGAGGGGATGGGAGGGAGGGAGGAGAGACGGAGCGAGCTGTCGATCTGCAGCGCTTCACTAACTGCTGACTGCAAGCCACCACTTCGCTAAAGAGCCATTCAAATTATGTGTGTGTGTCTGTGTGTGGGGGGGGCATGGAGCAAGTGGCCACTGCTGCCAAGAAGCAAATTTTCTCTTTTTTCCTCTCTCCCTATTTGTCTGTGTAAATCCCACAAATTTATGACAAGGATGTGTGCATTAATGTGTGTGCGTTTCCAAAGGAAATAGTGTGTGTATTTGCTCATCCTTTGATCACTGAGCAGCTGTTCTAAATATGAGTTTATTATGTAGACTTTGTGCTGTCAAACATTTCACAAGAAGAAAAGCCTCACAAGGTAAGGATACACAAAGATTAATGAATCCTGACAGGAGCCGGCTATAAATATTGCTTCAGATCATCACAGCATGATTATTTTAATAACACTTATTAAAAAGTCTATGTAATATTTAAATAATTTATCCTAGAAAACAATGAAATGGAGAGCAAACTGAGACTTTTGCTGAAAGTGACAGCCCACCAATTTTTTTTAAAAAAATCTGCCTTTATTTTGTTCCAAAACTGTATTACTTTTTCTTCTGTTGAACATAAAAAAAGATATTATGGGCAATGTCTCAGTAGTCCATTTCTCCATAGAAATGGAAGTCAAAGGGCTCCAACGTTTATTGGTTCCCAACGTTCTTTAAAATATTATTTTGTTTTCTGCCGAAGTCATACAGGGTTGGTCAGATTTTAAGTCTGCAATCAAAAGTCATTACTGTAAATACGTCTTCCAATACCAAATATACTATCGACATAAATTTAATTTGTTTATAGTTTGATTTCTGTTGTGAGCATTTCTGTAGCTCAAACTGTAGAGCAATACTAAAGTGATGTTCGATCAACACGTTATCAACTCGAAAAAATTACACAGAAGGGGTACCTGTGCATTAAAAAGTGACGCCAAAGGGTCCTGACAAAAATTTCAAGTTGGAAGTGAGAATATGTTGCTTCAATGAATGAACTGATCCAATGTAATGTAAATTTCAATGCAATGTAAAGTGTCTGCCAAATGCATAATTGAAATGAAAATCTCTCCTTAGGAGATCCCAACATCTGAGACAAAATTCATATTCAATCATAACTAGGATCTCCATGTCTCCTTAGCGAGAAAATAGCAAGTATTAGCATCTCTGTAAGATATCTTTACCGTCTGTTGCTTTGTATTAGTGTGCAAATGCTAGTAATATCCAAAAATTACAATTATTTACAAATCTCCTTTTTGTATGCCTACTTGCATTTTTTCCCGAACACAGAAATTCATTCTCAATAATCCCAAACATAATCATCATCATAATGAATAGACATCTAATGCAACATTGTTTGTGACAATGAGGTCAACAGCACTTCTCTGCCTGTCCATTTCACTCACCTGAACTGGTGATACCATCATTAACCCCTATTTAGTTCTAGTCATTTAACAGATGCTGTTACCCAAAGCACTTTTAACAGGGAGAATCCTCACTGTAGAAGCATCATGTTACTTCTAAGTGTTTTGCTTAAGGGCACAATGGTAATTCAATGGGTGATTCAAAGGCTGTCAGTTTGCAGCCTATAGATCTTTTATCACTACAGGACACCACCAACTGCCGACTGCAACAGACTATCATTGGTTTCAAAAAACAAGCACCACATCACTAATAACTGATAACAAGTCTGCGCGGGACATTAAGATAACCCTCTGGGCTTTTTGAGAAGAGAGGCGTTTAACATGGTTTTTATTAGTTCACATCTGTCTCAGTGCACACTTTCAGCTTGCCAGCTGTTATCAGAGAAAGATGTATTCACCTTTACTTTACTCAGTTTAAAGAATATAGTTTAAAAGCAAGAGACCATTTAATAACAAACAAACAAACCTTAGACCTATAATATAATAAGCAACTATTTGCAATAAGCAACCAAGCTATTCTTTTCAATACAATAAAAGTGTTACAAAAATACAAAAATAGTAGGCCTACATCATTGGTTTGAATATACAATCATTCAAAATGTTGGGGTCAGTAAGACTTTTTTTAAATTCATTGGTATGTTTATTCAGTAAAGATACATTAAATTGATTGAAAGTTACAGATAAGTCTTATGTTACTAAATATTTCTATTGTAAATAAATGCTGTTCTTTTGAACATTATATTCTCAAGAAAATCCTGGAAACGTCTCGGTTACGTATGTAACCCTAGTTCCCTGATAGGGAACGAGACGCTGCGTCAAGCTGTGGGAGCGCCCCTGCGTTGTGCGTCATGAAGCACGTATGGAATCATCCAATGGAGAGACAGAACGTCATAGGCGGGTGACGTCATCGACCAGGAAACTATAAAGCACCCCCAAAACACAAGCGCGACAGCTTCTGATAGGCCTGAAGGAAGCGCTAACGGGCATGCTGGGAGTATGGCAGAACGACGCAGCGTCTCGTTCCCTATCAGGGAACTAGGGTTACATACGTAACAGAGACGTTCCCTTTCAAGGGAACTCGAGCTGCGTCAAGCTGTGGGAACGCCAATACCCACGTCGCCATTGGAGCAAATGACCGTCATGTGGGAACTAGCGCACAGAGGACGAAAGCACCTGCGCCCCAGGAGTGGAACTTAAGTCCAATTCATAGAACTTAACAAATGTATGCGGTGAGGACCACCCAGCCGCATCACAAACATCACTTAGCGATACTCCTGACAACAATGCCTTAGAAGCAGCCATATTCCTAGTAGAGTAGGCTCGTACAGCCAAAGGTGAAGGCTGACCAGCCGACTCATAAGCAAGTGAGATGGCCTCAACCACCCACTTGCTCATTCTCTGTTTAGACGCGGGACACCCTTTCCTGGGTGGCCCAAAGCACACAAATAACTGTTCTGATTTCCTCCACAGGGCAGCTCTGTGGACGTAAGCGTCTAACGCCCTAACAGGGCAGAGAAGGTTAAGTTTCTCCTGATCTGATGACACAAAAGGAGGAGGATAGAAAGCCTGCAGCACTGTAGGTCTAACAGCATTAGTAGGGACCTTAGGGACATAACCTGGTCTAGGGTATAGCAAAGCCTTAACCATACCAGGCGAAAACTCCAGGCACGAGGGTGCAACCGACAGAGCCTGCAAATCTCCGATTCTCTTAAGTGAGGAGATTGCAAGCAGAAAAAGAGTTTTATATGTGAGAAATTTCTCAGAAACTTCCTCAATAGGTTCAAAGGGGGCCAAAGAAAGGCCCTCTAGTACAATGGCCAAATCCCAAGTCGGCACCCTCATACGAACTGCAGGCCTCAGCCTCAAAGTGCCACGAAGGAAGCGAGTTATAAGTGGGTATCTCCCAAGAGAAACTCCACTGAAAGGGACATGGTAAGCAGCTAGTGCCGCCACATACACCTTTAGTGTGGAGGGGGATAACCCTGCAGAGAAACGATCCTGCAGAAACTCCAGCACTGCACCCACAGGGCCGTTAACTGGGTCCTGCCGGTGTTCTGCACACCAAGAAGTGAAAAGTTTCCACTTCAGGGCATATAACTTCCTCGTGGACGGAGCTCTGGAGTGAAGGATGGTCTCAACAACCTCAGTTGAGAGACCAGATTCTATGAGCTGGGCCCCCTCAGAGGCCAAGCCCACAGTTTCCACAACTCTGGGCGGGGGTGAAATATCGTACCGCCCTCCTGAGAGAGTAGATCCCTCCTGATCGGAATCTCCAAGGGAGAGCCGTGCAGAAGAGATATTAGGTCCGCGAACCATACTCGGGCCGGCCAGAACGGGGCTACTAGAAGTAGGCTGACCCCGTCCCGGCGAACCCTCTCCAGAACTCCTGGTAGCAGAGCAACCGGGGGAAAAGCATACAGACGTGACCTCGGCCACGGCTGTACCAGAGCGTCCAACCCCAGAGGGGCTGGCTGACTGATGGAAAACCACAGATGACAGTGCGTTGTCTCCTTGGAAGCGAATAGGTCCACCTCGGCGCGACCGAAACTCAACCAAAGAAGCTCCACCACCTCGGGGTGGAGCCTCCATTCCCCCGGCCTCGGCCCCTGCCTCGACAGGGAGTCTGCTACCACATTCAAATAACCAGGAAGATACATAGCTCTCAGAGAACGTAACTTCCCCTGGGACCACAGGAGGATCTGACGGGCCAACTTGTAAAGTGGACGCGACCGCAGGCCCCCCTGATGAATTTATATACGAGACCACCGACATGTTGTCTGACTGAACTAGCACATGATGACCTCTGAGGTCTGCTAAGAAGTGTTTCAAAGCTTGGAACACCGCCAACATCTCTAGACAATTTATATGCCATGATAGATGATGGTCCTGCCACAGACCTTGGGCTGGACGACCACTCATGACCGCCCCCCCATCCTGTGAGGGAAGCATCCGTCGTTAGCATTACGCGACGACAAAGAGCCCCCAACACAGGCCCTTTGGATAGGAACCAGGTTTCTTTCCACATGACCAGAGCACAAAGGCAGCGCCGCGTGACTTTGATCGTGCGGAGGGGATTTCCCCTCGGGGAGAATCCCTTGGTCCGGAGCACCACTGCAGTGGTCTCATGTACAACAGGCCGCAAGGTATAACGTTGGACGCCAGTGGCGTCAGGACTTCTTCTTTGCCGAAGCCTTCTTGGCCATAATAACTGTCCTCAGACTTATTAAAAGTGGTGCTTTAAAAGAAGATGCAGCTTCAGCAGAAAGGTGACTAGCAAGCGCCTCTTCTGCTTTGGGCATCGCCCCATAACCATGAGATTTTGCTCCCACAATGTTTGAATAAGTGGACGTTTGAGGGCTAAAAACACGATAAGAGACCGGCTTTTTCCACGATCTCGAAACCTCTGTGTGGAGATCAGGGAAGAAGGGCAAGCACCGGCGTGGAGGTTGAGAGCGGGAAGGCAAAAATCTTTCATCTAATTTAGATTTTTCTCTAGACTCCTGCCTAACAGCTGGCCACTCGATGCTTAACTTAGAAACAGCACGAGTGAGCACCTCCATAAGCTCCTCACTTTCGGGAGAGCGAGATGGCGAATCATCGACATCTCCCGCATCCAGACTAACAACATCCAGATCCTCAGAACTGGATAGTTGCAGTACTGGGGCCTCAGTTCGGGGGGAAGAAACCGCAGAGCGTGCTTCCGAACCCGAGACTGAGGCACTGGATCTAACAGGTAAGGGCTGAGATAGGGCAGAGCCCGTCTCAAGCCCCGCTGTTAGATCCATCTGCGATCCCCACGAATGACGTCGCCGCTCAGCCTCGGCATAAGCGGGACCCGATCCGCGGGGATCGCGAACCGAACCACTCTCCTCAAAGAGTGATCGGCGGGAGCGGAGCGTTCTAAGAGGCAAACGCTCGCAATGCTCACAATCAGCCCCCTCGAGAGCTGACTGGGCATGCTGCACTCCCAAACAAACAACACATAAGCTGTGTGTATCCCCGCCCGTTAAATAGCGCGAGCAGGGAGGAACACACTTCTTAAATTGTTGTTCGCTCGCCATTGTCTCTCAATATAACATATATATATATAGTTTTTTGAAATAGTGAAACTCCTGCTTAGTGACACACAAAAACACTTGAGACAGATCCACATATAGCGCTTACTGAAGGCATAGAAGCTGTCGCGCTTGTGTTTTGGGGGTGCTTTATACTGCCCTACAAAGGCTAAGCGCAGTAACTACACATTTGAGCTAAGACTTCTAATGGGCTTTATGACATGTGTTCTGTCTTGTGAAAAAATATCTGGGTTAAATTATGTTCCGTTTCGGAGATGCATTACCACTAATCTACCCATAACATGTTTGACTGGCTGGTATAAAAACTTTAAAGGCCCTTTTCTCCGTTTCTTTGTTTGCGTAGTTACTGCACTTAGCCTTTGTAGGGCAGTATAGTTTCCTGGTCGATGACGTCACCCGCCTATGACGTTCCGTCTCTCCATTGGACTGATTCCATACGTGCTTCATGACGCACAACGCAGGGGCGTTCCCACAGCTTGACGCAGCTCGAGTTCCCTTGAAAGGGAAATTTATTTACAGTTTCCACAAAAATATTGAGCAGCAACATTGTTTTCAACATTGATAATAAGAAATGTTTCTTGAGCAGCAAATCAGCATATTAGAATCATTTTTGAAGGATCATATGACACTAAAGACTGCAAGCAAGCAACTTTATTTATATAGCACATTACAAACAACAGACGCTGCCCCCAAAGTGCTTTACAAAAAATACAAATAATAATAATAATAACATTAAAATCAAAAAACAAAACAAATATAACTTATTCAAAAGCTAAAGAAAAAAAATAAGTTTTTAAATAAGACTTAAAAGTGGCAATTGATGGAGCTGACCTCACATGGAATGGGAGACTATTCCAAAGTTTTGGACCTACCACAGAAAAAGCACAATCTCCTTTTGATTTTAAATGACAGCGAGGGACCTTTAAAAGCCGTTGATCAGAGGACCTGATAACTCTAGAAGGAGAGTAGGGAATAATAAGATCACTGATGTACTGGGGGCCTGATAGGAGCTTGTAGACAAACAAGAGAATTTTAAAATGATTCCTGAATTTAACCGGAAGTCAATGTAAGGATTGCAGTACAGGTGTAATGTGATCTCTCTTTCTCACCCCCGCCAAAAGCCATGCTGCCGCATTTTGTACCAACTGTAGGCGGACTAGCATAGTCTGGGGGAGACCAATATATAAATAACTGCACTAGTCAATCTCAGATTAAATAAATATGTGAACCACAATTTCCAAATCCTTACTTGATAGAAAGTGCTTAACTTTAGCAATTGATCTCAGTTTAAAAAAGCTACCTTTAACAAAAAATTAAAGTTTATTCAAATTGAGTGATGAGTCCATAATTACCCCTAAACTCTTTGCATGATCTTTAACCTTTTGGGATATGGAACCTAAATGATCAGGAAAGGTAGGTGAGATGGGAGCGAATACAATCAAAACCTCAGTTTTACTCTAATTTAATTGGAGAAAGTTGCTAGAAAGCCAAGGTTTAATGCCAATGTAACATTCCTGTACTTTGTCCAACGAACAGGTTTTATCTAAGCTCACAGGAAAGTAAAACTGGAGATTGTCGGCCTAACAGTGGTATGAAATACTATACTTCCGAAAAATAGTACTTAGAGGAAGCATATACAAAGAGAACAACAAAGGTCCCAAAATCGACCCCTGAGGAACACCACAAACTAAAGGGGCCAATGTGGAAGTAAAGTCTCCCAGATTCACAGAAACTGTCTTGTCTTTTAAATATGAGGCAAACCACGGAAGGGCTATACCCTGGACTCCAACCCAACACTCCAGACGGTTGAGAAGAATCTCATGGTCAATCTTTTCGAAGGCAGCGCTTAGATCTAGTAAAACTAGAACAACATGTGATCCTGAGTCCAATGATAATAACATATCATTAGTGACCTTAAGCAATGCAGATTCTGTGCTGTGACAGGTTCTAAAGCCCGACTGAAATGTGTCTAAAATATCAAAAGTATTCAAATAAGAGTATAGCTGTGAGTAGACAACTCTCTCTTGAATCTTGGAAATAAAAGGCAGTTTAGAAATTGGTCTATAGTTGTTATATACTGTATCATCTGAATTAGGTTTTTTTAACAAGGGATGAAAAATGTCATGTTTGAAACTGTTTGGTACTACTCCACTCATCAAGGAGCTGTTAATTATAGCTGTTAGGCTAGAACTCACAGTATGAAAAACATCTTTAAAAAGATGAGAAGGGAGAACATCCAGTCTGCAGCTACCTCCATTCATTTTCGAGACGATGTCTTCCAGCTGTACTGATGAAACTGGTTCAAAGTTAGTGAAAATGTTGGACAGTGCAGGATTAATTGATGAACGGGAATGTGAAGGTACAATCGCACTTCTGATCTTCTCAATTTTTTGAGTAAAAAATAATAAAAACTCTTCACAAGTCTCTTGTATGGCATCTCTCATAACATTCCTTGAGGGGTTTAAAATAGAATCAATTGTGTCAAACAGTGCTTTTGGCCGATTTGCATTATCTGAAATTTCATTTTTTACTCCTTTACTACCTTCTGATAGTTAGCCAGGGACTCTTTTAACATCTCAGACGAAATCTGAAGTTTATCTCTCTTCCACTTCCGTTTAGCTTTTCTGCACTCTTGTCTTTGACTGCGCATGCACTCTTGTCTTTGACTGCGCATGCGCGTGCGATCTGTGTTTGTGTTTGGAGCTCCGTCGAATTGATTCATTAATCCCTGATTTTCTTCTTTACCACTCATTTATAAACAAGCACTTTCTATTTTTATATCATGTGAACTTATCCTCGACACTATTCCTTATAAAAAACAATCGGATTGCTTTGATATCGCTACTTAAATCCAACTTTCCGAATCTCGGCTACTAGCCTTTAGCCCGCTAGCATTTCACGCGTGGCCTCGCGCCTATCGACCCTCTCATTTTACACCCGTTTCACTGAAAGGATACGGGTTATATCCATCATTTCAGTCCTAAATTAGTAGTGATATTGGTAGTATCACTACTAATTTACTGTTCATCTGTTATAATGGCGAACATATCGGATGTGTGTCTAACGTTACCTCTGAGTGCAGGTGAGGACACATTCGAGCTGTTTTCGGTACGATTGGAGCTGGAGTCGGTGGAGAAGCAGATCCGTGTTCTGCTGGTGAAGCAAGCCGAGCTGCGAGATCGGCGATCAGCGCTTGAAACATCACGTGCCGATGCTCACAAGTCAGTGGTTAGTAACTTTTTGACTCCGACTTCGTCTACTCCGTGCGTTTCTCTGCCCAGGAGGACGCGATGATCTCTGCCTTCACTCACTCCGGCACCGAGGCAACACCATGGACCCTGGGTGATCCCACAGCGGAAGACACGAGCCAGGACCAGACCAAGGACTTCCCCGCCCCTCCCGGTCTTCGAGATCTCCACCCGGAACCACTTCTCCCCTCTTCGCGAGCCGGAACGTGACACCGCCGTGATCATCGGCACTTCCATGGTCCGTCATGTCCGTGCTACCTCAGGTAAGCGTAAGGTGCGCACTCACTGCTTTCCTGGTGCTCGTGTTCTTGATGTCGTTGCACAGATTCCCGAGATCCTGAACGGTGACGAGCGCGTCGGAGCTGTGGTGCTACACGCGGGAACGGAAGACATCAGGCTGCGGCAGACGGAGGTTCTGAAGAAGGACTACAGGAGCCTGATCGGGACGGTTCGCAACACATTGCCTGAAGCAACGATCATCGTGTCTGGACCGCTTCCCATGTACCGACTAGGACAAGAAAGGTTCAGTAGATTATTTGCTCTAAATGAATGGTTAATGTCATGGTGTAATGAACAGAAACTGCTCTTTGTAAATAATTGGAATCTGTTCTGGGAGCGACCTAGGCTCTACCGTGCTGATGGCCTGCACCCCAGCAGAATCGGAGCGGCTGTTCTGTCGGACAACATCTCCAAGACGTTACACACCATATGACTAGTAAGTCAAAGTCCAAATCACAGTCTTTGCTGTCCCAACTTAATTGATACAAGTAGTGTAGAACATTATATAGAAACTGTGTCTATTCCTCGCTTAGTGAGGCCAAACAATAAATCTAGTGTAGGATCTAGCAAAAAACTTATTGTAATTAAACCAGAAAATCTAAATATCAGTGAACAAAAACAATTTCTAAAGCTAGGTTTTCTAAACATTAGATCGCTCACACCTAAGGCGGTCATTGAAAATGAAATGGTCACAGATAATAGTTTCGATGTACTTTGCCTTACTGAAACCTGGCTTAAACCAAATGATTATTTCGGCCTAAATGAGTCTACTCCACCAGGATACTGTTATAAGCATGAGCCCCGTCTGATCGGTCGTGGCGGCGGTGTTGCAACAATCTATAGAGATATTCTTAATGTTACTCAGAAAACAGGTCACAGGTTTAATTCGTTTGAAGTACTTGTGCTAAATGTTACGCTCTTAGATGTAAGAAACAAATCCATATTATCTCTAGCCTTGGCTACCCTATATAGATCTAAATCATACACTAGATTTAATTATATCATATGGAACCAATCCAACTGATATAAATATTATACCGCAAAGTGACGATCTCACTGATCATTACATGGTATCTTGCGTAATACGTACTGCTGAAATTTGCGCCACGTTATCGACCAGGCAGAACAATCCTTCCAACCACTATAGATAGATTCTCAAATTGCTTACCTGATCTATCTCAGCTGCGCAGTGCACCCAAACAAACAGATGAACTAGAGGAAATGACTAGGAGTTTGAGCACCATGTTCTCTAGTACACTAGATATTGTTGCACCAATTAGATTAAAAAAGGTTAGAGAGAAAACTAAAGCACCATGGTACAACAGTGCTACGCATGCAATCAAGAGAGAAACTTGTAACTTAGAGCGTAAATGGAAACAAATTAATTTAGAGGTCTTTAGAATCGCGTGGAAAGACAATATGTCACGTTATAAAAAGGCTCTAAAAGCAGCCAGGGCTGAGCATCTCCGCAAACTAATAGAAAATAACCAAAATAATCCAAGGTTTTTATTCAACACCGTGGCTAGACTAACAAATAAACAAACATCACCAGAGCAAAATATTCCGTTACAATATAGTAGTAATGATTTTATGAATTACTTCAATGAGAAAATAGAAAGCATCCGAAACACAATTGTAAATATACAATCCTCTATGATGTCTTATGATTCAGCCTCAATTATGGCCCCTCTAGAACAACTATACCGCTTTACAACTATAGGACAGGAAGAGCTAAATAAACTTATCATTGCATCTAAACCAACAACATGTTTATTAGATCCAATACCCACTAAACTACTGAAAGAAGTGTTACCTGTAGTGGAAGAGCCTCTTCTTAATATTATTAACTCATCTTTATTTTTAGGTCATGTTCCAAAAATATTCAAGCTGGCAGTAATAAAACCTCTCATTAAGAAACCGCAATTAGATTCAAATAACTTAGCAAATTACAGACCCATCTCAAATCTTCCATTTATGTCTAAAATACTCGAAAAAGTTGTGTCCACTCAATTGTGCTCTTTCTTGCAAGAAAATTATATCTATGAAAAATTCCAGTCGGGATTCAGACCGCATCATAGCACAGAAACTGCGCTAGTTAAAATTACAAATGATTTACTTTTAGCTTCTGACCAAGGCTGTATCTCAAGACTAGTTCTACTCGATCTTAGCGCTGCGTTCGACACTATAGATCATAAAATACTCTTGGATCGACTACAAAACTACACTGGTGTTCAGGGACAGGCATTAAGCTGGTTTAGATCGTACTTATCAGACCGTTACCATTTTGTCTGTTTAAATGGGGAAAAATCAAAGATAACGTCAGTAGACTATGGAGTGCCGCAAGGATCGGTGTTAGGCCCTCTGCTATTCTCAATATACATGCTGCCACTTGGTAATATTATAAGAAAACATGGAATTAATTTCCACTGTTATGCTGATGACACTCAATTATATATCTCATCACGACCAGATGAAAACACTAACTTATCTAAATTGACAGAGTGCCTAAATGATATAAAATGCTGGATGACGTGTAATTTCCTGCTATTAAATTCAGATAAATCGGAGGTACTACTTATTGGTCCAAAAAACTACCCACAAAATCCCTTACAATACAACTTTAATTTAGAAGGATGTCCTGTAACTTTATCCACTACAGTAAAAGACCTGGGTGTTATACTAGACCGCAACTTGACTTTCGAAAATCATATTTCATATATTACAAGAACAGGCTTTTTCCACCTTAGAAACATTGCTAAGCTACGTAACATGCTATCTGTTTCTGATGCAGAAAAGTTAGTTCATGCATTCATGACCTCGAGACTAGATTACTGTAATGCTTTATTAGCTGGTTGTCCTGCATCCTCAATAAACAAGCTACAGTTAGTGCAAAATGCAGCCGCTAGAGTTTTTACTAGATCAAGAAAATATGATCATATAACACCTATTTTATCATCTCTACACTGGTTACCTATTAAGTTACGTATCAATTACAAAGTATTCCTACTGACCTATAAAGCCCTAAATGGTTTAGCTCCTGTGTATTTAACAGACCTTCTATCGCCATACAATCCATCGCGCTCTTTAAGATCACTAAATTCGAGGCTTCTGGTCATTCCTAGGATATCTAAGTCCACTAAAGGAGGGAGGGCGTTCTTGCATTTAGCTCCTAAACTCTGGAATAGCCTTCCTGATATTGTTCGAGACTCAGACTCGCTGTCCCAGTTTAAAACTAGATTAAAGACGCATCTCTTTAACCAAGCATTCACTTAATGCTTAACCTTTAATACTACTGCTGAATCAGTTCGAATGCATTAACATTATGAACATCAGCCATGCTAATTATTTCCCATCTGCCTTTCTGCTGTTATCTCGGGACGCTAGTCCCGAGGTAAATAGCGTTCATCAGCTCCAGTTTGTATCCAGCCTCTCACGTAGACTTCAGATGCCCCAACGCCTGTGAAGAGACGACTCGACGCCTGTGAAGAGACGACTCAAAGCCGGCGATATGTTATGCCATAAATCACTACTTGATTAACTAACTGTATTTTTCTATGTACATTTCCGAAATGCACTTTCTGTAAAGCTGCTTTGAGACAATGTGTATTGTGAAAAGCACTATACAAATAAATTTGTATTGAATTGAATTGAATTGAATTGTCTAAGAGAGCGAGTAACGTTGTTTAGCCAAGGTTGAGAGGATCCCTTGTGTTTTTTTAATTAAAGAGGGGCAACAAAATCTAAGGCAAAAGTACATGACTTACTAAAAAACTCAACCAGCTCCTCAGTGTCCTCTCCGAAGACTTTGTCTGTAGCATGTGGTGAATAGAATTCAGAAAAAAGGTTTGCAGTTGAAGAATAAATGGACCTAGCATAATATAAAGGCTGAGAAGAGATTGGATGGATTTACGAACAAACAGCATCAAATACCATTGAATAATGGTCGGAAATGCCTACGTCTGAAACCACCAGATTCGATACAGAAATACCAAATGATAACAGAAGATCTAGTGTATGACCTTTAACATGTTGTGTGAGTAGAACCAGTAACATGTTGTGTGAAATTAAAAGACTCAATAAGAGAAAGAAATTCATTAACCAATGGCCTTAATGGGCAGCATAAATGAACATTAAAATCCCCAAGTATCAAAAGTTTATCACAGCGAGACACCAAACCAGAGAGAAAATCAGAAAAATGCTGGATGAAATCCTTAATCAGTTTAGGAGGTATTTATATAAAAGCACTGAAAAAAGAATCCAGAGTATCAATCTTTAGTAACTGTACCTCGAAGCTCGAGGTTTCTGTGGATAGTAATCTGCATTTAAAAGTGTCTCGGAAAACAGTGGCAACACCACCTCCTTGTCCTGCTGTCCAAGGGGAGTTCAAAAAGTCACAGCCTGGTGGTGTCAACTCACCCAAAGCCATCTGATCGCCAGGATTCATCCAAGTCTCAGTAATAAACAAAAAGTCCAGCGAACGAGATGTTAAAAAGTCATTCAAAATAAAAGCCTTGTTTGATATAGAACGTTAGAAGGTGATTTCTGTCTTTTCCAACGGGACACTGGCAGTATATTTTAACAGAGGGGATTTCCAAGATGGCGGAGTGAGCGGTCACGCTTATGCAGGCTCTGAGGAAAATTAGTTGAAACATTTACAATGTCTAAAACCAATCAAGCAGATACCGGGATGGTTGATCATGAATACAACTTAATTGCTCTCGCTGAGGCATGTGATGAAGAAGAAATCGAAGATATGATGATAGAAACTGGCAAAACAAGATGTGACCATACACCTCTACCCAGCCCGAATCCCAAGAAAATGAGAGCAAAGGCAAAAGACAAAATTAAACAAACCGACGGAATAACAAATGAAGTGATCTTCGATGCAATTCAAACTCTAATTAAGAGGTTTGACGAGCAAGACCAACGACTGAAAAAAATTGAAAAAACAATGGAGGAAAACGCAAATGCAGTTAAAGAGAATAAAGAAGATATCGGCGAACTGAAAAAAGAAGTAGGAGACTTGAAAAATGAAAACATCTCACTGAGGCAGCAATGTTTGGAGCATGCTAGATACAAGAGAAGATGGGATCTCAGACTGATCGGTCTTCCCGAAAAGGAAAATGAAGATACAAGAGAAACGGTGATTGGAATCCTTACCAGGGTGATTCCGTGGTCAGTGGAGAAGCTCCGGCAGTCGGTGGATACAGTGCATCGGCTAGGAAGAAGAAACAACGCTGCTACCAACAAGTTACCCAGACCAGTGATCATTCAGTTTGCGATGCGAACTGTGCGTGATGAAGTGTGGAAAAAATCAAGAGAGGCAAGAGTGTGTAAAGAGATGAACATTCATTTCAAAGAAGACTTTTCAAAGGAAGATCGCGAAGCTCGTGCTAAGCTATGGCCAAAAGTCCAAGAAGCAAGGAAAAAAGGGAAGAGAGCGTTCCTAAAAGAAGGCTATGCACTGATTGATGGACTAAGAGTTGACCCGTAACTGATGCTCTCAAGGTAACACGTAGTCTCACGTTAAAGTTTCCAAGGTTGCTGCAATCGCATAAGGACATATGGGATTAATCTGAGAAGAAAAAAAAAACTGTTTAAGAAAAGCGGTTAACAAAAGTAGAATTCTATGTTCTAGCTGTTATGGTTTTGACGTTTTGTAGAATATTTAAGGACAACATGTTCACTCCTGCGTTTAAAGCTGAGTGTGTGCTAAAGGTTGAGATAGTAATACGTTAATTTAATTTATGTCCATTTCTTTTCTATCTTTAAATGTTAGGGGGTTAAAAAACAGTGTTAAGCGGAAAGCTATTTTTTTATTTTGCAAGGAACAAAAAGCGAATTGTGTTTTCTTACAAGAGACTCACTCTGTTTCAAATGACGAAAGATTTTGGAAAAATCAGTGGGGTGATTTAGCCTGGTTTGCACATGGATCTTCGCATTCAGCTGGAGTGATGGTATTATTTAATCGGTTTGAAGGCTCTGTAATATTTCACGAAGGGGATACAGAAGGCCATTGGCTAATGATAGCAATAGAAATACATGATAAATGTTACATATTACTGTGTGTTTATGGTTATAATAGCAAAGGGGCTAATAGAGAAATGTTTGAGAAACTGGGAAAATTGATTAATGAATGGAAAAAAAAGTATAATGCAGAAAATGTGATAATAGGTGGTGACTTTAATATTGCCCCTGATTCATGGCTAGATAGGAGACCTCAGAGAGCTACACATTCGGTGTATAACGATACTATATTGAATTTATGTAAAAATGTAAATGTGGTTGATTACTGGAGGGTAACAAACCTAAACAGCATTCAGTATACATGGTTTAACCCCTCAGGAAATGGTCAATGTTCAAGATTAGATTATTGGCTTATTTCTTGTGAACTATGTAAAATTGTCTCTGAGTGTAAAATTACAGCAGCCCCACTTACAGATCACTGTATGGTCACTCTGTCTTTAGAAGTCCTTCAGAAACTTAGCATTTCTTCTAATATTTGGAAGTTTAATAATGACTTGTTAAAAAATGATAGATTTGACCAACAAGTATTGGCTCTTATTGAGGAGATTGATAAGTTAGATATGTCTAACTTAAATAAATGGGAATGGTTCAAATTTAAGGTTAAACAAATAGCAATTGATACAGGAAAATTTTTATCATTGAGGAGAAAACAGAAACAAAGGGAATTGATTGGAGAAATAAACTCTTTGGTAGTTAATATACAAGACTCACCAGATAATTCAGCAAAATTACAGTCACTGCAATCTCAACTAGATGAGTTGTATTCAGAAAAAGCAAATG
Source organism: Siphateles boraxobius (assembly GCF_051911475.1). Lineage (NCBI taxonomy): Eukaryota > Metazoa > Chordata > Actinopteri > Cypriniformes > Leuciscidae > Siphateles > Siphateles boraxobius. The sequence continues at coordinate 27,198,269 of NW_027509219.1, forward strand.
GAGCTTATATTCGATCGAGAGCGCGATGGATTGAGGAGGGAGAAAAAAGTTCTTTATATTTTTTTGGTCTTGAAAAGCAAAGACAAACAAAGAAAAAGATTAGCAAACTTAAGATTAATGAAATTGAAACAGATGATCAAAAAATGATTCAAAATGAAATTTTACTTTTCTATTCTAACCTGTATAAATCCAATTATAATAAAGCCGATTGTGATTATTTATTTGGAAATATAAAAAATCAAATACATAAACTGAAAGAGGAAGATAGAGTTTTAATTGACGATGAGTTGACCTTAGAGGAAATGGATATAGCTTTAAAACAAATGAGTAATTGTAAATCACCAGGTATTGATGGTTTATCTACTGAATTTTTAAAACATTTTTGGAAAGATATTCGGAAATTATTATATAATGCATTTTCAGAATGCATTCAGAAAGGAAGTTTATCACCTACTATGAAAACAGGTTTAATAACCTTGATACCTAAACCTAAAAAACAGCTGTTATTATTAGATAATTGGAGACCAATAACTCTGTTATGTACAGATTATAAATTACTTGCCCTGGTGTATGCTAACCGTCTTAAATTGGTACTTGGGAAACTTGTAGAGGAATATCAATCTGCGTTCATCAAGGGAAGATATATTCAAAACCATATTAGACTAATCTTGGATATGATCGACTATCAATCACTGATACAGTCAGAAAGCCTCATTTTGTTTTTAGATTTTTTTAAAGCATTCGATACTGTGGAGCATGAATTTTTATTTACGACGCTGAGAATTTTTGGTTTTGGGGAAGGGTTTTGCAAGGTTATTAAAATGTTCTATAATAACATTTATAGTTATATATCCCTTAATCCAGGCATGACTCCAAGAATTGACATATTGCGTGGTATTAGACAAGGCTGTCCAATCTCTCCAAAACTGTTTATACTATGCACTGAAATGTTAGCTTATCTAGTTGTCAACCATCCTCAATTAAAAGGTATAACCATTTCTGATTATGAATTTCGAATTAGTCAATTTGCTGATGATACAGTAATATTTTTAAAAGACAAATCTATGGTTAAAAAAGCTCTGAATATTATTTCAGTTTTTTCTGGAGCATCAGGCTTATGCCTAAATCTAAAAAAATGTGAACTTTTTCCTCTGTTTTCTTGTAATGAAGTAAATATAGAATCCATACCTGTTCAATCTGAAGTGAAATACTTAGGTTTAAAAATGTTTAAAGAAACTCATATGAGAGAATTAGTAAATATAGAAGAGAGAATTGATAGTATGAAAAAATCCCTTAATCATTGGCTTATGAGAGATCTGTCTATCATGGGCAGAATACTCTTGACTAAAGCAGAAGGCATATCTAAACTGATTTACCCCTGTTACTCTCTTTATGTTTCTCCTCAACTGATAAAAAAGGTAAACTCTATTTTGTTTAATTTTATATGGAAAAACAAAACTCATTATATTAAAAAATCTCAGATGATTAAAGAATATAAAAATGGAGGTTTGAAAGCATCTGAATTTGAATCAATGGTTGGAGTGCTTAAACTGAATTGGATTAAAATGTATTTAGCACAACCTAACTCAATGTGGTACCATATACCAAAGTCTGTTTTTGAGCAAGTTGGAGGATTAGATTTGTTGCTGAAGTGTGATTTTGAGGTTTCCAAATTGCCAATTAAGCTTTCAAAATTCCACAAACAGATTCTGTACTATTGGAAATTGATATTCCCTCAAAATGTTTCACCACACTGCTCTACATTATGGAATAACAGAACCATTACGATAAATAGAAAGACAGTATTCAAAAAAGTGTGGTATGGGAAAAATGTTTTAAATGTTGTTGATCTTTTAGATGAAACAGGTCTAATTATGCAACATAATGCATTCATGGAGAAATTTGAGATAAAATGTTCATTTAGAGAATATAATACATTGTGCAAAGCCATTCCTCTTGCTTTAAAACAACTAATTCAAAGCACTCTTACATATTCAAAGGTTTCGGTTAAACTGCCCGAGTTAAAAATTGGAGAAGTATATATTGGAGACAAAAAGTGTAATAATAAAGTGATAGGGAATGTATTAAAATGTAAGTTATTTCCAGATTATGATAAAACTTCAAAATTAAAACAATTTGAAAATGAAACTTTTAAAAACAAATTCTGTAATTACCTTAAATGGCCAATTATACCTAAAATGAAGGATATGCAGTTTAGGATTATTAATAATGTGTATCCCGCTGCTGAGGTTTTGCGCAAAAGATTCCGTTTTGAAGTAGATCCTTGCGTTTTTTGTTTAGTAGAGCCTGAAACCATTGATCATTTATTTTATTCTTGCCCAGTAATATTGAAATACTGGCAGGATCTTTTCAGTTGGTTAAATATTGATATAAACGATGATATTCCATCACTGAAATTGTTTCAGGTTTTGATTTATGCTGATGGTCTTTCAAAAGAGTTGTTATACACTTTGAATATTATTATTACAATGGGTAAATACCATATATACAAAAGTAAGTGGAATAACAGTAAACCCTCTTTAAATTACTTTAAAAAGGAATGCAAAAAATACTTAGAATCTTTAAAACACTTATCTAAAGATAATCAAACCATTGGAGAACTGTATAAATCAATGTATGAGTCTCTTTCCTTTTAAGTTTGGTAAGATTTAAACCTTATTTATGTATTTATTTTCCTTGCACTCCCTCTACAATGATTATTGAATGTTTGTTTTCTTTGGTGTTATTGTATGATGTATATATACACAGGTGGACATTTAGGATGGACATATGAATGGAAAAGTGTATATTTTGTAATAGGCATTGTATTGTTCCCTATTTGGTTTGTAAACTAATATTGTTCAATAAAAAAAAAAAAAAAAAAAAAAAAAAAGTATATTTTAACAATATTCTCTCTCTGGCAGTAAGTTTTAAAACATAGTAAGTCAGATGATGAATAATATAAAACCATGTCGAAGACAAAACAATAGTCTGAGTATGCAGGCAGACAAAAAGAATCCGATTGAAATTGGCGATGATCAGCAGGGAGAATCAAACAAACCAAGACAAATAGCAGGGATAACATTATCAGTTTCCGCTTACGATCCAGAGTTAGTAGATGTTCCTACCAAACCTACCATAGATCCAAGGCGGTCCTTCATCGCAGATTTTGACGAGAGCAGCAGAAAAAGCAGTTGCGTAGTTTCCAAACCATGGATGAACAGAAGACAGGAATCAAACCTATGAGGACAGGTTTTTACTCCTTTTAACTCCTTTAAATTGGTTAGAATTTCACAGGAAAAACTTTAAAAAGTAAAAAAAACGCCGGAGAGCAGCGGCAGATACACACGCCAGTGTTCGCTCAGACCGGAAGCAACGTTCTGTTGTGCATAAATAAAAAAAAGGAGTAATGATGACTGGAGTAATGACTGGAGTAATGATGCTGAAAATAAAGCTTTTCCATCACAGGAATAAATTGAAATTTAAAACATTAACATAGAAAACAGTTATTTTAAATTGAAATAATATTTCATAACTGTATTCAAATATATCAAATAAATGTTGAACTCTGGAGCGGTTTGTTTGTGGTGAGAACGTGATCCGACCTCGAACAGACCCAACTGCCAAAGAACTCCGCATTTTTGGACTAAACCAGCTTTTATCAAATCAACCCAACACTAAAGAGATGTTCATAGGTCTTACTTATTATGCAGTATAAAAAACTTGAATTACAAAAGCCAACAGGAAACACTCAAAGCATTACAGTCAATCACATTCTAAAGTGAGTAAGCATACACTTAAGAAAAGTCTTCATTAAATCATCTCCACGTAATGAGAGCATGACTTCAGCGAGCACTTCAAAATGCCTCCCGAGCTGAGAACTGTGCTAAGAGTGACTAAACATGTCTGCACCACAGGAGGAACACCTTACCTGGAGGATCTGAGAATTAACACCCAAGAAGACAGACAAAAATAGCTAAATAGAAAGGAAGATTTGTGGACGCAAAAAACCTGCAATTTGGTTGAAATGTGAGTAGTTCATTGTCAAATAAGGGTGCTTGCACACCTGCCTCGTTTAGTTCGGTTGAATCGCACTAGAATTCGTTTTCCCCCTAGGTGCGTTTAGTTTGGGCAGGTGTGAAAGCAGCAATCACACTCGGGTGCGAACCAAAAGCGGACCAAATAAGCGTACCGAGACCTCCTCCTTTCAAGCGAACTCTGGAGCGGTTTGTTTGTGGTGAGAACGTGATCCGACCGCGAACAGACCCAACTGCCAAAGAACTGCGCATTTTTGGACTAAACCAGCTGCCGTAGTCAAACAAAATTATTATTTAGATTGTCAATAACGCTCCCTTTAAGCAATGACTGACTTACCACGTTCTGCACTCTCACTTAAATCTCATCATAAACACTTAAGTTTTCCACACTGCACAGTGAATTTCTTATTGATATCGCGTCTAGACTTTGTTGTTTATGGGGGATTTGCAAAAGGATAAAGCTTGTGCTGATTCTGAACATACAATTTGAGCAAATTCTCCGCATGTCTGCCGGATTTTCCTCTTTGTTTACTTCAGGGAGTTCTGTTGGAATTTTCCCGCACGTTAATTCTGACCAATCTAAGTGCAGTTGTGGAAATATGTTCAAGACACATATGGCCAACGAGTGATGTGGATGTTGTCACGTGACTCCATTTTGGTTCGTTTCATCAACTGATTCGGACCAGAGCAATCAGTGTGGTGTGAAAAGGAACCAAAATGCCTGAAAATGATACAAAGTATAATTTTTCTCCCTTAGTCCTGACCAAATGAACCGAATTACAGGTGTGAAAGCACCCTAAGATATGTTCATCCTACTGGTTATGAAATACCACCTAAAACTATGTATAATTCATGTAAACACATGTACAATATACAGAATTTGTACTGCAAAATTCTCCAGGAAACATATTAACAGTGTAAAGGCCCAAAATTTAGTCTTCCCAGATATATCAACATCATCAGGGCTTTAAGTGGTGGTCGGTGGAAATACCACATTGGATGTAATGTTAATATTTAATGGATTCTTTTTCTTGTTAAGAATTATTAATGTGACTTCAGATCAGTAGATTTTGTAATATTAGTTGCGCTCCAATTAAATCTCTTGATATCATGATATGCGCCTCTCCTCATAAACTTGCACTGGTTGCCAATTGCCGCTCGCATCAAGTTCAAGGCGCTGATTTGCCTACAGAACAATCAGTGGCTCTGCACCCCTATACCTAAACTCACTACTTCAGACTTATGTGCCCTACCAGAAGCTTGCATTCGGCAACTGAATGGCACCTTGTGGTGCCATCCCAAAGAGGCACAAAATCACCACAGAAATATGTTCCAAACTGGTAAAATTATTTCAGCCATTTTCAGCATTTTTTCCATCAACACCTGACCCAATAATACTAACACTCACTATGCTATATATCTAGAAATGTTTTTCGTTTGTTTGTTTGTTTGTTTGGTTGGTTTTATTCTGAGCCTCTGGATTTCAGCTCATTACTTCAAGGACACAGGACATAAACTCTCACCAGCTCTGGTTCTGGGCTGTCAATCTTCTCATCTAGTATACAGTATAGGCCACAGAAAAAGCGTAAAACATAAGAAAAAGACAATCAAATACACCATCTAGCCAGATATTTGATATTTGCTTGCTTTTCCTGGGTTAAACAATGTCACTATACACTCACGACTTGAGATTCATCAAGGGATATAGAGATTTTATGATTTTAACAACTGATCTGGTACCCCTCACCATCAGTATGCACATTCGGCATCAGTCAACCTCAATGCATGCATGTTCTTTGGGTTGTGTCATAGTAACTGGTAGAACACTGCATTGTGTGTTCACTTCCCCCTCCCCACTTCTCCCTGCATGACGTCTGTGTGTGTTTCTCCACTGTTACCCTTGGCAACATGGATGGAGAGAGACAAGTGTGTGTGTGGTAAGAATTGACTAAGAGCTACAGATTTAACAGAGGAATGAAAGGAGACTAATCCGCAGAATGCAGCTCCAAACCCATGCTGGTGATATGCATACATGAACGCCTCATACAAAAACTCTCTAGGTGAACCACACAGAACCGGTCAAAAAACATGAAATATATAATTGAAAGAAAGAAAGAAAGAAAGAAAGAAAGAAAGAAAGAAAGAAAGAAAGAAAGAAAGAAAGAAAGAAAGAAAGAAAGAAAGAAAGAAAGAAAGAAAGAAAGAAAGAAAGAAAGAAAGAAAGAAAGAAAGAAAGAAAGAAAGAAAGAAAGAAAGAAAGAAAGAAAGAAAGAAAGAATTATATATTTCTTTCAATATATAATTGAAAGAAAGAAAGAAAGAAAGAAAGAAAGAAAGAAAGAAATTTTTTTTTTCATTGTGACCAATTTAATCAAGCATAATTTAAAATTCTTATTACTTTATTTTTATTTTCAATACTGTGATGCAAAGTAAATGAATAATAATACTAATAATATAGTAACAATAAAACTGTTATACTAATAATAATAATTATTATTATATTAGTATTACTAAATAAAAGTACTATGTTTATTATAATTATTATTTATTATTGTTATTAATATATTGATCTTATTTTATATTTGTATTAATAATTTATAAAACATATTAGTAATTTAATAAAGTATTATTCATACCAATATAATAACAATACTGTTACGGCGTCTAGTGAGATCCCCAGTACTCAGTCGCGAGCGCCTTCCCCTGAATACTAATTATGCATCCTTGGTGCTCTGATCACCTTCCACCTGTCAGCAATTTACTCTGAGTTCCAGCATATATCTAGATTGTTATCTCGGCGTCCGTTGCGAAGTATTGTCTCACTCCCGTGTCACTTGTCTGAGCGTCTTCTGGAAAAAAACCCTGTTACTCTGTTATATTGAACCTTTGCTTAACCTTACTCTCTGATTGTGTGCAGCCTGCCTTGTGAACTCTGCCTGTGACCTGACACTGATACTCGCCGCCAGCCCTGAACTCTGCCTGTGACCAGACTCTGTTACTCGCCGCCAGCCCTGATCTTCTGCCTGTCTCTGACCTGCATGCTTGCTGCCAGTCCCGAACTCACGCCTGGTTTACGTCGATTCAGCCTGCTGCCTTTACTGCTGTTTTGAGTTCCTTTATCTCTACTTTCTCATTATTAATAAATTGTTGCGCATGGATCTGTCTCCGCCTCCTGAGTCTCAACAGAATACTTCGCCAGACCAAGATCCAGCAACGATGTCTGCCTGGTCAGCCGCTTTCTCCGCACAAGCCTCACAACTTACCTCTCACCATCATCAGCTGTCTCGTCTAACTGCAGTGACGGAGGAATTAGTGAAAGCGGTTCAGAGTCTGCAAAAGCCCTCGGTGGAATCCTCAGCGCCCGCTGCGCCTACTCAAGCACCTGTTCTCCTGACCGACTCCACAAGCTTCAGCACTAGCCTCTCACTCCCTGAGAAGTATGAAGGAGACCCGGGTAAATGCAAAGTTTTTTTACTTCAATGCTCTCTGTATCTCGCCCGGCAGACCACTCAGCACACTACTGACATGGACAAGATCACATTCATCTGTTCACTTCTCACCGGACGTGCGCTGGAATGGATCACCGCGGTCTGGAGAGAGGATGGATCAACTTTTGCCTCATACGTCGAGTTCCTGGAGCGCTTTCAAGCCGTCTTCGAGCACGCAGTGTAGTGAAAAAAGGGCGGAGGACCGCTTGCTGGAGCTCATACAGGGGTGGATTCCCGCCTCGGAGTACGCGCTCAAGTTTCGCACACTCGCAGCGCAGTGTAGCGCAGCGAGTGCAGTATCCTGATACTGATACTGTGCATAATCCTGAGTACGAGTACGCAGCGCAGTATCCTGGACGGATAATGCTGTTAAGGTGGTCTATCGACGGGGTCTCAACCACGAGCTTCAAGCTGAACTGGCCTGCCGCGATGAGGGAAGGAATCTGGACCAGTTTATCCACCTCTCCATACAGATTGACAATCTCATTCGCTCACGCCGAGCCAGCATCCGGCCCTCGACTCTCTCACGCAATGCTTTCACTCCTACGTCACCAAGCCCCGTAGTCATGGAAGCAGGTGAACCTATTCAAATTAACACTTCCCGATTAACGGAGGAGGAACGTGAACGTCGGAAGACTTTGAAACTGTGCATGTATTGTGGAGGAACTGGTCATTTTCGACTACATTGTCCTCAACTAGCTACATGCAAAGAAAGGGCAACGGTGAGTTTAACTCTTGATAGTCTGAATCCTCTCTCTTGTGTTTCTGTACCACTGGAATTTACTAAAAATGATCAGTCTTTCTCCACGTCTGCATTAATTGATTCTGGGGCGGCTGGAAATTTTATGTCACAAGATTTTGCTAAGCGGCACAAGATAGCTTTAATCCCCCGCACTTCTCCTCTCACAGTCGAAGCGGTTGACGGACGGCCCCTTGGCATGGGGCGAATTACTCACATGACACAGGAGCTACAGATGCGCACAGGTCTGTTACATCGTGAGAAAATCCATTTCTACATTCTGTCCGCTCCTCACACTCCTGTCATACTGGGTCTGCCCTGGTTAAGAATTCATAATCCTCACCCGCAATGGACTAAGGGTCAAATTATCCGCTGGGGTGAGGATTGCCTTTCCAAGTGCCTGAGTTCCATTAAACCGCTGCCAGTTCGAAGCATCTCAGAGTCCAGTGAAAAGTCCGCTCTCTCCAGTCTGCCTGCTGAATATCGCTACCTGGCTGAGGTCTTCAGTAAAGCCAAAGCTACCCAGTTACCTTCTCATCGGGAATACGACTGTGCCATCGATCTCATCCCAGATTCCATACCATCCAGGTGACGCATTTTTCCCCTTTCTCAGCCCGAGACAGAAGCTATGGAGAAGTACATAGAGGAAGAACTGGCCAAAGGATTCATTCGTCCTTCCACCTCTCCTATGTCAGCTGGCTTCTTTTTTGTCAAGAAAAAGGATGGTGGATTTCGTCCATGTATCGATTACAGAGCCCTCAATGACTGCACAGTGAAGTTTTGTTATCCCCTACCACTGGTTCCTGCCGCTCTTGAGCTCCTCGCACAGCGAAAATCTACACCAAACTGGACCTACTCGCAGCCTATAACCTGATTCGTATTCGGGAGGGAGATGAGTGGAAGACGGCATTCTCTACCAACTCTGGCCACCATGAATATCTGGTTATGCCCTTCAGGCTTTCTAACAGTCCAGCTGTTTTCCAGTCCTTAATCAACGACGTATTCCGAGACATGCTTCAGCGCTGTGTGATCGTCTACATCGATGATATTCTGATCTACTCGGATACCTTCGAGGAACATGTACAGAACGTACGAGCCGTGCTTCAAAGACTCCTTCAATTCCAGCTTTACTCCAAGTTTGAAAAGTGTGATTTTCATCAAACCTCCACTGCTTTCCTGGGCTACGTGTTCAGCCCCAAGGGCGTGACCATGGATGAGGGCAAAGTCAGGGCGGTGGTGGACTGGCCCCAACCGACCACCCTCAAGGAACTCCAGCGCTTCCTGGGGTTTGCTAACTTTTACCGGCGGTTCATTCAGGGTTTCAGCTCTATGGCAGGACCTCTGACAGCACTGGTGCGGAAAGGAACCACTTGGCTCCCCTGGTACGAGAGTCCTACGCAAGCTTTCCACCAACTCAAGCTCCGCTTTACCGCAGCGCCAATCCTGCACCATCCCAATCCTGAACTGCCATTCGTGGTCGAAGTGGACGCCTCCAATATGGGCTTGGGCGCCGTTCTCTCTCAGCGTCAAGGTAACCCTGTTAAGTTGTTCCCCTGTGCATTCTACTCCAGGAAGTTGAACCCTGTGGAACGGAATTACGACGTTGGAGACCGTGAACTACTGGCAATTAAGTCAGCATTTGAGGAGTGGCGGCATTGGCTTGAGGGAGCTTCCCAACCGTTTGTTGTCTACACTGATCACAAGAGCCTCGAGTATCTTCGCACGGCTAGGAGACTGAACCCATGCAAGGCCAGGTGGTCTCTGTTCTTCTCGCGTTTCCAGTTCACTGTAACCTACCGCCCTGGGTCTAAGAATACTAAGGCAGACTCCCTGTCCCGTCAGTACGACTCCGAGCTCTCCAGTCAAGCTCCCGAGAACATTCTCCGTCCAGATCTGGTCCTTGGTCCCATTCAGTGGGACATCGAAACTGAGTTGGAGCAAGCCAACGCCAACGCTGAGATTCCATCCGATTGCCCTTCCGAGAAGACATACGTGCCAGAAGCACCCCGTGCAGAGGTTTTGAAACACGTTCATGCTCTGACCGCCGCTCCGGTCCCGCCTATAAACCCGGCCAGTGGGTGTGGCTCTCCACACGGGACCTCCGGCTCAATTTGCTATCTAAGAAGCTCAGTCCCAAGTATATGGGTCCCTACAAGATAATTCGCCGAATCACTCCAGTGTCCTTCCGCCTTGCTCTGCCCGCTCATCTCCGGATCTCTCCCACGTTCCACGTCTCACTGTTGAAACCGGGCACTGCTCCCTCTGAAACCAGGAATGTGGAGTCTGAAGGTCTTGCTTCTCAACCCATCCTTGTAGAGGGCGAAGAAGTGTACTGCGTGCGTCATCTGCTGGACTCTAGACGTCGTGGAGGGCAGTTGCAGTATCTTGTAGACTGGGAGGGCTTTGGCCCTGAGGAACGTTCTTGGGTGACCTCGAGAGACATTCTGGCCCCCCTTCTAGTACAAGACTTCCATCGTGAACACCCAGAAAAGCCTGCTCCCCGGCCCCGAGGCAGACTCCGCTGCCGTCAGTTTTCTCGCGCCAGGAGTCGCTCCCGGGGGGGGGGCTCTGTTACGGCGTCTAGTGAGATCCCCAGTACTAAATCGCGAGCACCTTCCCCTGAAAACTAATTATGCATCCTTGGCGCTCTGATCACCTTCCACCTGTCAGCAATTTACTCTGAGTTCGAGCATATATCTAGCTTGTTATCTCGGCGTCTGTTGCGAAGTATTGTCTCACTCCCGTGTCACTTGTCTGAGCGTCTTCTGGAAAAAACCCTGTTACTCTGTTATATTGAACCTTTGCTTAACCTTACTCTCTGATTGTGTGCAGCCTGCCTTGTGAACTCTGCCTGTGACCTGACACTGATACTCGCCGCCAGCCCTGAACTCTGCCTGTGACCAGACTCTGTTACTCGCCGCCAGCCCTGATCTTCTGCCTGTCTCTGACCTGCATGCTTGCTGCCAGTCCCGAACTCACCCCTGGTTTACGTCGATTCAGCCTGCTGCCTTTACTGCTGTTTTGAGTTCCTTTATCTCTACTTTCTCATTATTAATAAATTGTTGCGCATGGATCTGTCTCCGCCTCCTGAGTCTCAACAAATAATCATACCTATAAAATAATAATTATTTTTTTATATAAATATACACATTATATTTATTAATGATTTGTCTTTTAATGTTATTTATTTATATTTTTATTCATAATATTTTATATATAATTATAGCTATTTTTAAAGTTTTAACCTGCCTATTGTGTGATGATAAATTATATTGTATAAATATGTATTTTTAAATAATGTATTACATCAATAAGAATCAAATGAAGAATCAAAAATGAAAATCCTCAAACCAAACTGGCTCCTAATCACTATACTTTATTGCCGTTCTTTTCGCAGAATTGAATCTAATGAAATCCCTATTGGGAATAATTTCAAAATTACATAATCATAAGTAATACTTCTGGATGCATTATGTAATAAGAATTCGGGAGGAAAATGTGCTTAATAGTTGCAAAAACACATTTAATTTCTTATTTTTAGGGTGAAATGTAATCATGATATTTATTCCTCTAGCCCCAACCATGCCAAGTTGAATACTCAAAAATATATTCCTGATTCAAAATGCAAAGACAGTCAAGTATATATTGAACATCCATAAATGCAAAGTGTCTCTTTGTGTGCAGAGTTGATGAGACTGCACGACCTCTATGGCCATTTAGCAGTTCATTTGCACTGACTGACTAACTGCCTTCCAGCTGATAAGGGAGAACTCGGTTCCAGAGCACCTTGTGTGAATCATAGCTATGTGGCACCCTTCAAGCACAACAGTATAAAAATACCCTTTTTAAAGTCTGACATACTGAGAGAACGTGTGTATAAAGGATGTCCTCAAACACTTTCAATCAAATATGAAGAAGTGACATCTTTTTACACACATTGTGATTTTATCATTATTGCAGCAAGGCTATCATACCTTTGTGTTGTCAGCACTTTGAAAATCAACGTATAAAGAACAAACTAAAATTAGATTGCACTGTTGTGCGTTGGCTGCCAAGTATTTTAATTGATAAATGGAGCAACTTTAGATTCTAAAATAAACTGTTTCTATTTTAGAAACAGCGAAAACAAAGTAACTGCACATTTTGTATATGGATGGACTAAAATAAAATGACAGGAACGGTCAACTTCTGTTACGTCATTAGAAGGCTAACAGATGTGGTCACTACAGTGGTTGTTTCATATTTCTAAAATGACACATTTCATTTGTGGGTGAAATATTCCTTCTGAGCTGCAGGTCTCACTGCACACACTTAAGGAACAGCATTAGAAAGCTTGAGTTCCATGGACAGAACACCTACAGTGAAACATCTCCCTCTACTGGATAACTGGATTCAATGATATCTTAAGGTTTACTGTTGTTCATTTTCTCTTTAGGGTCCCAGGTGATGGGAATCCACTCTGCGTTGTGTTTATGTCACTGAATAAAGATACTTCAAACTTCTTTGTTGCCCTGCCGTTTCTTTATTTTCTGCCTGGATAAATGAGAAATAAATGTAAACATGCATTTTCTGTGGCTTTCTCTGCATTTAATAACACCATTCGATGGCTTGTTGAGCAAGCTATTTTATATACGAACGCACATTGAGTTAATCTGCTTACTATAATGCTGACATAACACAAAATGGAGCAAAAATAACACAAAATTAATCAGTGTCACAGAGTCAGCCACTCAACACAGCCCCAATCATCACCCAATCACCAAGATCCGCCTAATTGTTCACAATCACCAGATTACTGACTCGCTGCACCTGCACTCCCTCATCAACACAGCCTATATATTTCAAAGTTCACCATCCACTCATTGTCTGGTCTTGTCGCAGTATACACTGCTTTCTGTCAGACTCCTTACCACTCTACTCACCTTAGAGCATCTTGTCCTGTATCCAGTCTTACGTCTGTCTTCAGTCTGTAATCCTGATGCAGATCACTTGTCTTTGTGTTCACTCATCACCTGCACAGAGAATTCACTTCAGTCATCGCCAGATAAGTCACCACCATCATACAGCAAGTCACCATCGTTTCACTATCGTCTAGTTCCCACTGCTCACCACCACTCTGCTTCAATAAATACTGTTTGCACTTTAACACCTGTCAGTCTCCTGTGTTGTGACAGAAGACCAGACCTCAATGCAGACTCCTACAAAAACCAGCGTGGAGCATCCACCAGATCTGTTTGCCGAACTTGTGCAAGCAGTTCGACAAACTCTCCCCTCTGCACCACCCGCTCCTTCGCAACCTGCCTCTGCCAGTCCCATGGCCCGACCAGCAACATACACCAGTGAGGCAGAGGATTGCAGCGGGTTTCTACAACAAAGCTCATTGTATTTTGAGATGCAGCCACAGCTTTTCTCCACCTAACGGGTGTGTATCACCTTCATGATCTCACTGTTGTCTGGACGAGCGCTGCATTGGGCGCAATCCGCCTGGCATTCCAACTGCATTCCAATTCCAATTCTGGTCATGAGTTCCTTAGCATCCTTCAACCACTTTAAAGAAGTCTTCGGTCAAACTACATCAGTATTATTTATCCATGATCAGCTGTTCAAACTCCGTCAAGGTAATTCTTCCATCAATGTATATTCTCTTCAGTTCCCCACTTTAGTGGCATCTAGCGGCTGGAATGAGAAGGCCCTGTTGATAGCCTTTTGCCAGGGTCTCAACCCGGAAGTGCACCACCAGATGATCATTTATGACGACACCATTGGTTTGGTTTCATTCGGAAAGTTGTGCACATCAGCCTGTTCACTGGATCAACCCGCTCCGCATCCTCCGCTCACCTCACCATCTGTAGGTCTTTCCAGCACCTGAACACATGCAGGTCGACTCATATCATCTTACCAACGCGGAGCGTCAAAGGAGGCTACTACAGCACTTATGTCCGTATTGTGGGGGAGAAGTTCACATCCTCACAAACTGCCCGATTCGACCACCACGCCCAGTGGTGAGTTCTATCCAGTTTCTTCCAAAAGTTGCACCCCTCACTCATACACCTGTCCAAATTCTCACCCCTAAACTTCTCGTTTCAGCGCAAGCACTCATCGACTCTCAACTTCTCCAAAAACTCAACCCCCAGAGGAAACGCTGCTCCCAGGAACTAGCAATCCACACCATTCTCGGCAAACGTTTCATCTGACCATCAACAACCCCTGCCACTTCCTCATTCTTCGTTGCAAAGAAGGACAGAGGCTTGCGGCCGTGCATCGACTACCAGGCACTCAACACTCAGACCATCAAGTTCAGTTATCCTCTTCCTCTGGTCCCTGCCACGTTGGAACAGCTCTGTGGGGCTCGCATCTTCTCCAAAGTGGACCTGCGGAGCGCCTACAACCTCATTCGAATACGTGAGGGGGGGGATAAATAGAAGATGGCGTTCATCACCCCGACAGGGCACTACGAGTACCAGGTGATGCCATATGGCCTGTCCAACTCCCCCTCCGTATTCCAGGGGTCTATGAATGAGGTTTTCTGGGAGTACCTCAATAGCTTCTTCATGGTCTACATAGACGACAAAGTGATCTACTCCCGGAACCTGGCTGAACATCGCCAACACGTGAAGCAGGTCCTCAAAACGCTGTGAGAACACCACCTCTATCTTAAGTTCCACACAAAATCCATCCAGTTCCTCGGATATATCGACCAACAAGGTATCCAGATGGACCAAAGGAAGGTGGACACCATTCACAACTGGGCCCAACCTGTCACTATAAAGGAACTCCAACGCTTTCTAGGCTTCGCCAACTTTTATCGAAGATTCATCCAGAACTACAGTCTCCTCAGCTTTCCTCTCTCCACAGAAACCAGCCTACGTCTCTGTTCTGGAACCCCTTGGCCACAGAAGCCTTCTAACGCCTGAAGAATGACTTGATCATTGCTCCAATTCTGGTACACCCTAATCCAGAACTCCCATTCGTGGTCGAAGTTGATGCCTCTACAACCGGGGTTGGAACAGTACTATCCCAGCGGCAGGATGAGCCTCCTTGACTCCATACATGTGCCTTCTACTCCAAGAAGCTATCCCCGGCGGATCAGAATATATCACAGATCGCCGAAACCTGGAATATCTCAGAGAAGCCAAGCAACTCAACCCAAGACTAGCCCGTTGGGCTCTGTTCTACACACGTTTCGACTTCATGACCTACCGACCCAGTACCAAGAATTGCAAGGCGGATGCCTTGTCCCGTTTATAACATCCTGAACCTGAATCGAGTCCTCCAGAACCTGTTCTCCCTCCAGTCATGGTAGTCAGTCCGATCCAATGGTCCCTCGACGATCAACTCATCCAAGCCACCCTCAACCTGCTCCGCCGGGAGTTCCTGAGGCACAGTTGTATGTACCATCCGCCTGTATGTACCACACACCTCTCCGGGCTCTGGACACCCAAGCAGCCAGTGAACCCTCTCGATCCTACAAGATCGCTACTAGTGGCCCAACATGGCCCAGTATATCTCCCGGTACATCAAGGGGTGCTCAGTCTGTGCCATCACCAACACACAGAGGAAAGTACCCGAGGGAAATTTGGTACCTCTGCCGATAACCAAAAGCCCCTGGTTTCATCTAGGCATGGTTTTAAGATCTGTCAGTTCAAAATGCTTTCAGTTAAAACAGCTCAAACATACATTTTAGTCCAGGACTAGGCTTAAGCCTTGTCTCTAAAACAGAGTGAAAATAACATAACATACCTGCATAAATGAGAAATACTTAAACATGTATTTTGTGGCTTTCTCTGCATTCAATAGCATCTGTTGACAAACAGAGTAAATAAGCCATGCTAATACTATCTCTAATACAGTCACAATCAGTCAAATACATTTTTATAATCCCACATCGCAAAGTATGTTTAACAAACTAAGAAACAGTTCAAATTCAAAGCATATCAAATATCAGCACTACCATTCGGTGGCTCGTTGAGCCACAAGACAAACTCCTCTCGACTCAGCAGGAAGTGAACTGAGCAGAGCGAATGCCAGAACGTGTATACTCTTAAGTGACAATGCACTGCTTTAACAAATCTTAAACCAAAATAAAATAATCCATAAAATTTTATCAAATAATCGAAATTACATTTAACTTCAACAGAAAAAAATAATGATTTTGAGTGAATTTAGCGGCTCCCATCATGGGATCATTTTATGGATTTAGTTTTCACTAATTAATTTAGTTTTGTATTATTTTTTTAATTGTAATTTAATTGTATGAATTAAGCAGCTTGCAAACATACCCTATCACTGTAAAACAAAGTATAATGCAATTATTTAAGACATTTCTCCTTATATAGAGCCTTTTAGGCATAACTGTATTTACCATGGCATAGTTGAATAATAAGAGTTCTGTACATGAAGCTGACATACCGTGAGCCTCAAACACCATTGTTTCCTCCTTCATATGTAAAATCTTCTGTTTGCAAAAGACCACTGAAAAACGGGCGAATCCTAACATAACACAGACTGTGACGTTGCAGTCGGGATCATTCATATTTGCGACCCCAAAATGTGTATATTCTAGCCCATGTTCTAGGCCAGGCAGTATTAACGTGGACCTGCACAGCAGAATCATCAGAAGTTCTGCAGGTATTGTGAAAAAGCAAGAAAGGACGATAGCGAAAATGGCAGATAATGGATAGTGCTGGGCGGTATACCGGTTCATACCGAAAACCGGTGTATATTTTTGTTATGATATTAATTTTTAATATACCGCCGTACCGATGTATTTAATTACACAACGTTCGGAACGAATGTTACGATGCGCGACACTGTTTCAGACGAACCCTTTACAATGTTGCACTTCTAAGCAGCGGGCGAGGGTAAACAGTAGTTTTCTTTTACTGTCTATGGGTAAACAGTATGGAATTATTTTTGTCTAAAAAAAAACGAACTTCACCTGCTGTTAACATTCCATTGACTCCCATTCATTTTGGCGTCACTTTGACAGCGAATAACTTTACATCTGAGGTGTCCAAAGACTTCATTTGTCGATTATTTAATTCTAAATAAACACAACAATATATAAAAGGCTCCATTACTTTGTATCTTACGTTATGGGCCCGTAGAAGCCGTTTTTGTTAAAAACAGGCAAACAATTGCGTCATAACCACGCAACTTTATGTCGCACAATAGAGACATTGCCGTATAGACAGGAGGAGAAGCTCGCAGGCAATCTTTTACTGTCTATCAGGCAATCGGGGGGACATAGAGGCATAAAGTCAAGGGAGAACCCCATAGATAGAGAGTCCATAAAAACACGGGACAAAATATTTCAACAACGTTTTTGAGGAATTAGGTGATTCAGATTTGTTTTGCCACAGCTACTAGAACGATGTACAACTGTCAGACTGTCGTCACGCTCAGTTTGAGCCTGCGCAGTCGCTCAGCCATCAGACAGGAAGTGCAATAATCGGGCTTCAGTCTTCTCCGTTGAAATCAATGGGGTCGCTGTGTCCATTTCTTTTACTGTCTATGGGAAGTACAGGTACAGACGTCAGTCAGTGGCGCGCATATTGGAAAGCTCTTGCAGTGATTTGTATCCATTACGCCGTGCTTTTTATTACTAAATATGTAAATAATACTTCGCTTCGATCGTCTCAGTCTGTAAAGATGAGCTCTCAGGAGAGACATGGAGCGGCATCATCTTCCTCCTCCGCTTGTCCTTCAAGGCAGCTTGAAGTAGTTTGTGTTACTGAATTAACCAATAACATCGATAGAAGTTTTATTCATGTGGGCCTACAGTGTGCAACAGGTCTTGCTTTATTTTACACTGTGCATTGCAAACTTGTGAATGACAATAATAACCCGCAACGAACTGTTGCACACTAGGGGTGGCACGGTACATGAAAAAACATCCGAACCGTTCGGTTCGCTTGGCTCGGTGTGTGAGTCGCACGGTTCGACGCATGCGCAATGTAACCTCGTCCCTATGACCTCACACAGTGTGTTTACTTTTCGCGCGAAATAAGAGATGTGTGGACAATGGACATGCATATTAGGCTTGTTCGACTTGAACCGGCGCTGCACAGACCGATCGATAAATAACATCAAAGCACCACGAGAGCAACGGCTCCGTATGCTTTTCAATCACTCTCGCGGTACTTTGATGTCATAAACCGATCGGTCTGTGCAGCCCCGGTTCAAGTCGAACAAGCCTATATTAGGCTTGGGCGGTATCCAAATTTTGATACCGTCAAACCTCCTCCCTATTGTACCGGGGTATACGGTATTACCGTGACTAATTAAAAATTATGACATAAGGCTCAGACAGCGTCACCAAACTGTTGGCTTGTGTCTACACCGTTCAGATACTGAATACCAGATCGGGCATAAAAAACACACAAAAAAAATCAAGGCCAACCCGTGCACGTTGTGTCTGATCCCTGTTGACGGCATTAAATGTAATATGAGCCTTAGCCCTATTTAGACTCGACTATTTTTAATACGTGGGCCGTTATAATATGTTGGCGCCAAATAATTGTTTAACCCAGGTGCTGAGCGGGTGGTAGATATAAATACCATTTATAAATGAGCAAAAATGGGACAATTAATAATATTTAATTATTTTAATTATGACAATTGTATTCATTTTATTAATTCATTTAAATTAAATTAACAAGCAACAAGTGCATTTGTAAATCCGGTGACACGCGTCCATTGATTTTTATTAATACAACTTTTCTGTCAGTGCTGCAAAAATTAAGTTGACGATCGCCATCTCCTAGTGGACGCGCATATATAGAGAGAAATGCAAATCATGGATTACATAATCAGAAGGTATAGGCTAGCCTTTTTCTTTTCGTTTTGAATTGTTTCGTTTAAAGAAATTGACGATTGATATCTCCGTGGTTAACGCGCGTATAGAGAGAAATGCACATCCTGGATTAATCAGAGAGTATGCTGCCTATATTTCTTTTCCTTTTGAATTGTTTCGTTTAAAGAAATTGACGAATAGCCATCTCCATAGTGAACGATAGAGAGAAATGCACATCATGGATTAAATAATCAGAGAGTTGGCTAGCCTATTTCTTTTCGTTTTGAATAGTTTCGTTTAATTTGATGATCGCCATTTCCATATGAACGCGCAGAGAAATGCACATCATGGATTAAATAATCGTCGAGTGGCCTATTTCTTTTCGTTTTGAATTGTTTCGTTTAATGAAATTAAGCTTTATTTAGATATCTGTCATGTCTGTGAGACATACACTGAGTTTCGGTTAATTTATGATGAGATTTCAATGCAAGTGACCGCGGCGCGCCAGCGCACGATCATGTCATGATTATGTTGTCTGCTATATTTGATTCTTATTTATTATTGGTTGATAAAAAAAATATTATTAAAATTAGGATACAATTTATACAAAACGAAATTCACTTTAAAGAAAGGCCTTTTACAAAATGAAACTTAATTAAGTGGTCAATGTCTGACTCCCGGTGCATCCCATCTTACTCGTGCTGTTCAGTTTTCATTATCAATGTAAAAAAAAAAATAACATTATAATATTTTAACAAATATAAACGAATGTGCTTATTTAATGAACTCGGGGCAAAATGCATCCTCGCCGCACTGAGTGGGTGGTTGTTTCGGAGATGCGACATTAGGTTAGAGGTGTTTCCATCTCTCGCGGTCACCTTTTTTATTGCAACATTTACAAATTGCCTAGTCAGTATTTACCGCCTCTCCCTTCTCCCTCTCTCTCTCCTCCACACTGTCACTTGATGACAACTACATAAGCATTTTTAGGCATTGAATGAATTATATTTATTTATTATATATAAGTGCCGGTAATGACGGTATTGAAACATTGTGTGGGAACAATGTGTGGGAACATTTTGGATTTCATGTTACCTATGATATTTAAATATATACAGTGACACTAAGTTTAGATACAAACTCCAGTCATATGTTTCCAAAAACTGCACTTTAATTTCAAGTGAAAAAAATGTATCCTCACTCTCAGGGAATAGAAGCATTGTTGATACTGTTTTTGTGTTGAGGTTGAACTTATGTTTCACTTCATGGTTATGGCCTCTGCTATTGTTATAGCCTCATTATTGGCAATTATGTGTAACATATTTTGACTTATTTGACTGATACGCACCGAACCGTGGGTTTTGTGAACCGTGACACCCCTATTGCACACTGTACATGAATAAAACCTTATTTACCAATAGGTAGGCTACTTGTTAGGGAGAGTCCAAACCTTCTTCCATGAAATATTTCCCACAAATGTGTTCCATTTTGTAGCAACAAGAGGAGTGGAAACACAATCATTGAGAAAGGAAAACGATTATCTCTATTATTTTTTTAATGTAGATTTAAAACATATTCTTCCTAGTGCCTACATAGGCTACGTGTCTGCCGGTTCTGGGAGAGGCAATTCAGAACTTGTCAAAAAAACTATTATGGCCCTTAAATAGCATAATGACACCATTAGGGATAGCACCAAATACAGTGGCAAACTGTTTGGGAGTAACAGGAATATTATAATGAGAGAGACATTCTTGATAAGTAAATAAGTAACCATCCTGATATTAAATAATTGTCTAACCCGATTGATCCCAATCACCGCGAGAGCTTTCCAATATGCGCGCCACTGAGTGACGTCTGCACTTCCAAGTCAGAGAGCACCTGTCCATCAAAAGCACCCTATCCAATCAGAGTAGGTCACTGTTAACCCCCACCCCCATGAGAGGTTTGTCTCAAAACAGCAAACGAAAAACTGCGAAGCTTAAGCGAAATCTGTGGCAATGCATTCAGAATCCACGAATTGCGAAAATGAATCTTTGAAAAACATTAACAAAGAATGAAGCATATTTGAAGAACCTGTTAAATTTGTGCGACTGAGTTCATTTTTATAAAGTTACGTTCAGTTTTATAAAGTTACGTTCATTTTTTTTGAGACAAAAATAATTCCATAAAACAGCAGTGCTCTGGTGTTACGTTACAGGGAAGATGGATGCTCTCAGATATACGCTGCTCACGTTGGTCTATTTTCTATGGGCTCGCTCAGAGAATCCCGCACTTAAAACGTGTTCAGTGCGATCGCGAATCTCTCCTCTTCCCCAGCTAACAATTTTAGGTTATAAGAATGTTTTCATAACGTTCCCATTAAGTTATAAAAACATTATTTCTGAATGTTCTAGGAACATTCAAAACGTCCAGTTTTTAGACGTTGTATTAACGTTATCTCTTGGTTATAAGAACTTTATTCAAAACGTTATAAGAACGTTCAATTCTCCCGTTATATAAACGTTGCATTAACGTTCTTACTTGGTTATAAGAACGTCATTCAAACGTCATTAGAACGTTAAATTCTCCTGTTATATAAACGTTGTATTAACGTTATTTCCTGGTTATAAGAACGTAGAACGTTATTAGCTATTCTATTCTACAATATTCACTAATGACAGTAAAATAGACCATCCTAAGTCAATTTACTGCAGTAATTCCTCTCCCAACCAGTACACCTTTGAACACCTGATTATGAATTTAAAAAAAACGTCATAAACCGGAAAACCGGCATAATTTTGAAAAAAAACGTTATATAATTTTTTGGTCAAACCGCCCAGCACTAATAATGGATATAAATGTTTCGGTTCCAGGGGATGTAAGCACTTTTCATACCCTTCCAACAGAACAGAACTGTCAACAGGCATGGTTGATGTTTATCTACAACAGGATACCACACCATTTTGATTCAAAGTTGTTAGTTTGCTCTGCCTATTTCACCAGTGACAGTTTTTCTAACCTGGGACAATATCAAGCAGGCTTTCGCTCAGTGTTTGATACTGAAGAAGGGAGCAATTACAACTATATTGCCATTACAACCCCTACCGCAAGCAGTAAGTAATGTTAGTGATTTTATCCACTTCTTGACTGTTAAAGTAATTTCATTTTAAATCAAAAGTTTCTTAGTTGAGCTAAGAACATTAATGATAATAATTTACCCTTTGTTGTCGAGATTGAACGCAAGATGCTAGTACAGTACCGTTAACCTTACCTAACTAGCAAGTTCCAAGTAACAAGCATAGATAACTAAATAGTATAACGACCTATTTACATGGAGGTTAATATTATTTCCAGCCTGTAATGTCATATAAATACAAGCAATCGACAAAATACAACTATAGATACATTTATGTCAATCCCTTGTCGGGTAGTATTATAATTTAGCCTATATTTCATCAACAACACATAACACAGGTGTAAACTAGGTTAATTTGGTTGCTTACAGATAGCTCACTCGCTTCTTCTAGCTAACATGACTTTCTCCACCACTTAAGTTGAAACGATTGTCATTTGACAATACATCTAGTCAATTTGTTAAAATATTTTTCTGTTTGAGAACTGAAGTATGATTATTTTGCAAGTTTGTATTTCAGAGTACATCACAGCTCCTGCGGAAAAATCTGTGAAACAGCCAATCAGAGCAGAGCTCAACATTTTTATTCATGACCCTTCCAAATAAGGTAATAACAGCCCATTTCATTCTATGGAAAAATCCTAGGGTTGTGAATGGAAATGTAAAACCATATCTGGAGAATTTGTGCCCTTACCTAAGCCACATACCTTCTATGTAGATATCAGAGAACAATTTAAAATATTGTATCAATGCATTCTATGGCACCTTTAATATAAATAATAATTTAGTTATAGTTAAAATAATAATGTATTATTATTATATAAATTTTTGCATGAATGAATTACGATAGGACTATATTATTATTATTATTAAAGTTTGCTTTGAAACTATACAGGCTGTAATACTTGAAAGAGGTATAACTTATTTTTAGCTCTATATATTGTATATTGCAATTTGACTTCTTCCTCAACTATAATTTAACCCTAACACAGCTAAATAATCACAACAGTATGATAAAACCAACAAAAATATTGATCAATACCCCGATAAAGAGAACTACTCATGCTCTCCTTGAACACAAGAGGGCATAATAATATCAGAAACAAATTTCTCAGCATATTTGATTGTGTTTGCATGGTAAAAAATTATTTTTATATTTCACATTCAAAATTATAATTTAAATAGCACTGTGCATTTTAGGCAGCTATTTTCACTTCAAAATTATTATTTAAAATAGCACTGAATTTTAGGCAGCTATTTTTACCTACATCATCTGAAACATAAGAAGGGGCCAATTTGCTCTAGCAGTTTATTAATGACCATTATTGGGTTGCAGGCTGAATCAATGCACAAGATAAGTTTAGAATTTTTGTGAAATGCTTAAAAAAATAAGACCTTTAGACACCTCAAAATCCATCCTGTTTCCACTGTTATCTCTTAGCACCATCACAAACACGTTTGATTGTTCTGTGGAAGGTGTGGAAGACCAAAACAAGGCATTGCATTCCCTTATATATCACAGATAATAGAGTTTGCTTTTCACAATTACTTTTCTCCCTCTACCTTTCCCCAGAGCATCATCTCCATGTCCACCAAAACCCAAAACTCCTCATCTAATATCAGACCCTTGAAGCAAATTTCCTTTATACAATCCGTTTTAACGTGAAAATGCTTGACTCATTTCTGCTGTCATCTTGGAAATGTTTAGGGAGCTTGTCCTCACCAGAGAGTAACCTTTGGGATCCAACGGCTGATGTCTTGGTCATACAGGTTGTTTTTCTATCGCAGGCCTCGCCAGGGCTTATTGTCTCCTTAATGATGCATCTAGCAGCTTTGGCACGGCTAATATTTTGGCTGCGTGTCAGATCTGCTTCTGTTATTTAACTTTCTGAGCCTCACAGTGCCTAACCTCGTTCACGCTGACACAGTTGTTTCATGCAATACTGTCAGACACTCGCGACAGGCTCGAAGGGTAAATGCAAAAATTGAGATATTGACAGCTCTTTTACACACCCATTAAAAATGCAAAACGGCACACCTGCCAAGGGACATGCAACTGTAATTGGAAAAACATTTGCTGTCTTAAAATAGTACAACTTACAAAATATGGTGCCAATATGGCTGAAAATATTTTCCTATTTCCAAAAAGAAGATCATATAGGCAAATTGTTCAAGCTGCTTTTTCTTTCATACTGAGAAGCTCAGAAGACATGGAAGTCATATTCACCAATTTTATGATTCTTTTTGATTGTGCTTTTTTGTTCATTTTGGAGCTGTGACACATTAACCATCATGTTGCAAGGAAAATTGCAGCACAGTCACTGTCTAAAATCTAATAAAAGGGTGAGTAAACGATGACAATATTTTCATTTTTTGGTGAACTGTTGCTTTAAGAAATGCTCTGTAAAGAATTGTATCAAAGATAATTCCTAATGTGAAAGAAAGAAGTGTTAGAGCAACTAAGTGAATAGTGAAATGTTTAGGAATAAAATAATTGAAATTTAGATCTGATATTTGTTATGCTTTTAACATTTAACAGGGGATTGAGTCATCTAGACCAAAATTATGCTTTTGAATGTCGATCTCCATGCAGCGCTCAATACAAAATGCATTTGTAATCAAAATATTCATAGACAGGAGCATTTTTTCACAGCAAGATATGAGCCTTAACGCAATCAAAGTGAAAAATTAAGATGACAGTCAAGACTAAGGCAGTGTTTATGTTAATCCACACGATGGAACACTCGATGACTTCTTACAAGTGTACTTGAAAAAAACCCAGTAAGCTTCAATTACAGCCAACAATAAGGTAATGGGTGTTTAGGGTGGAATACAATATATCACATTCACTGGCATTTCACTATTTAGAAAAATGTTCTCTCACACAAAAATAAAATAAAATAAAAGGTTAGTCTCCTTGATGGAATGAACCAGATATGTCAGCAGAACAGGAACAACAGCCCTGCACCCTGCAGAAATACCTAAACGCTACATAACAGACAGCAGCAGGGTTCACTGTGACCTCATCAGAATGAGACAGCCACAGGAGGAATTATAAAACATCAAAACCTGAAAAAGTTTCTCA
Organism: Siphateles boraxobius; assembly: GCF_051911475.1. NCBI lineage: Eukaryota > Metazoa > Chordata > Actinopteri > Cypriniformes > Leuciscidae > Siphateles > Siphateles boraxobius. The sequence continues at coordinate 27,223,525 of NW_027509219.1, forward strand.
TTAGACGCCATGTTTGTATGGAATATAAGTCTTTATTTAATAATAATAATACTTTTTTTTCTTCAAAACAACAGACTTGAAAAACCCGCACAAAAAAACAACATGTTTCTAAACATGTAGCATGCCATCTATTTATTTAAATCATGACAACTCTCTGAATATTTTTAGAATGGTAATGGATATGACAATGTTAATGTATTTGGTCTTGGCGGAATAGATCTGCCACACTGCTGCTGATGATTATTGCTGTTGCTAGGGCTGGGCGATATGGAGCAAAAAATATATCTCGATATATTTTGCTATATCTCGATATACGATATATATCTCGATATCTTTACAGGAAAAATAACCCAACAAAAACTAATGCAAAAACAAATATGCCAAATACCACAGTCTTTTTTTTTATTGGAGTGCAAAGAGGTAGGCAGTTCATGTAGTCCAAAGTGCTTCTGCGACATTTAAAAAAAAAATCCCTGTATACAAAAATAATAATTGTATACAAATTAATTGCTGTATACAAAAATAATTGCCACCTGTCCCGTTTTACCGGGATTGTCATCCTTTTTAATAACATGTGCCGGGAAATGTATCGTTTTCGAAAGGCTGTGTGAATGTTCAAACCATGGTTCAAACCGTGTAGCGTGCGCACGGCAGATAGGGAGAGAGCACCGTGTAGCGCGCGCACGCCAGAGAGGGACAGAGAGCGAGAGACCTTGCGTGTGTTTGCTAGTGTGCGTGTGTGCCTCAAGAAGTGCATGTAAGACAGCATTTAAGACGATCTTTTTAGACGAGTTCTGTAGCCTCCGGGCTAGTTGCGGGCGCCGTCATGTTGAATGAGACAACACGCGAGGGGAGGGGGAACAAAAGCAAGGAGGCGGGGGCAAGCACAGCGCAGAGAAGACAAAGCGGCGAAATCAGAATTAAATATAAACAATATATCGATATATACGATATGTCAAAATCCATATCGTGTTTAAAAAATATCTCGATATATTTTAAATATCGAGATATCACCCACCCCTAGCTGTTGCTGTAAATTATTTCTGCTGCTGCAGATTATTGATGCTGGTGCACAGCAATTACAGAAACTTGCTACTTTACAGGAACTTGCTACTGCCAATACAAACACCAATATGCTGCAGTGAGTACAAATAGCATATATCAATTACCCATAGCAGATTTATACAGGTGGAGCTGGGGAAGGTTCAGAGTTTTAGACGTCCTCTAAAAGCACGCTGCAAACTGCTATAGTGAATGTTAAACAGCAATTTAAATGTTGAGCAGCAAGCTCATAGGCTGCAGGTGCGACTTGAACCAATCAGCTTGTGCCAAGTAGTTAACGCTGTATAAATCATCAGCTTGCGTTAGGGACCCATCAGCCTGCACCATCTAGAGTTTCATGACAGAACTAGCCATGTAAAATACATCAGAATGAATCTTCAAGTTGGATGTTACCTATAGAAAAAATAGGTAGGTATAAGATTTCAAAACATACAAATACTCTGATTCAATGTCTCCTGATTGGTCAAAACAGCATTCCACCCCTGAATTATTCATGCATTTACATGATGCTTGGATACTCATAAGCAAAATACAAAAAAAAAATCAGATTATGCAAATGTAGCCAATGCTCTTTTTTTCTCCAAGATTTCAATGTGTTTCTACATTGGCTCTCCTGCACTAATTTCTTGGCCCATGCGTTTGTCCACTCAAAATGAATGAAGTTGTCTAATCTTTGTTGCTGCTCCTCGATCAAGAATTGGTGTTTTGGAATTTCAAGGTTTGGCACATGGTCAGTTTCGAGCATGAAGATTGGCCCAAGGACAGAGGTTTTACCAGAAGAGAAACAGGTCATGTTTTACCCAGGGAGGTGTGTATAACCCACAGGGCAAGAACTCCTAAAATAGACTAATGGCCTCCAATGTAATCATCATTCAGAACACATGCAGCAATGGCCTTCATTCTGTCCCACTCATTGACCAAGAACGCATGAACACAGATTGCAGAACTAGGGCTTACATCTCTCGTTTGCTCTTGTTAGGCTTTTGCCCATTTGTTTACAATTTGTAGATATATAACAAAATGCACATACTTGTCTTAATAATCGTAGTACGTATTAGTATCTTAGTTTGGGAGATTAAAATAAAAAACTATTGCAAAATGGCGGCGTTTCCATTAACCGATGTTATGCCAATAAAACGTAATTTTTTTCCTCTCGCAACAACAATCATGGCAACTGATGTTAGTAGGTTTACGTATATAGCAGCCACCACACTAGCCATTATTTTTAATCGAAGGAGACGTAGGCGTGTTATCCAAGCATTAATAGCAAGGAAAGCCCCATTATACTTGTGAGCGACCACATATGAGATGTTTCTGTGTGTTTCTTTCTCCTATCTGCTTCCAAGTCTTGACAAATTGTGACATTAGAAACCAGTATTCCCTTAATTCTTTTGTCTTTTATGAGAATTCCGTCTCACCTTCTGTCCAAACATGCCTTCTTTAAAGAATGATCGACTTTTACAGGATAGGTGACCTGTAAATGCATAAAAACTTTACATTGCACTTTTGCAAAATATTCCTTTTCCAAATTGTCTAAAAAAACCACCTCATGCGAGCGTAAAAACATTTTTGTGATATATGGAGTTTTTGCAAAATGTACGTTTCCATTGGGCGTATTTTCAATTTGCACAATTTGAAGGGTAACGGAAATGCAGCTAAAATCGATTTTTAAAATAATAATAATTTTTAAATAATATAATGCATTTTAATAAAGCATTAAATATAATAAAAATATAACACGTTACATTTTTTTTTTAAGATAATATAAAATGTTAATAATAATTATAATAAATATTTTATATAAAAGTTTAAATAAACCATTTTATTTTATTTTAATGTAAAAAAAATTGTGTAATTTAGACTCATTTTAGGACAAAGAAAACTGAGTCAAATAAATGACAGAAAAGGTGAACAACACCAGCACAAATATCTGCCACCGACGGTGAATTGAATGTGAGGGTGTATATGTAATACCCTTTTATCTGATGTCCTGTGATCTACTCCTTACCCTTTCCGAACACATGGATGTGTCTGCAGGGCTGCAGAGCTGAAAGATTCCCCCTTCAGGGGGTCTGACACTTCAAGGAGATGGGAAAACCAAGGAGGCTAGCAGTGAAGTTGGCCTATCACTTCCCTGGAAGCCATTTCTTCAAAAGCCTTTAGGAGTCACCACAACAGCCGCAGAAGCCAATAACAGCCCGATAAAAACGAAAACTCAACAAAAATTCATGCTTCACTGTGGGTTCATTTCCTTCTAAACAATGAAGCAATCTATTAGTCACCAACCTGATTTACGACACCAATATGGGCCAAATGTAAAACTAAATATTTAAGAGATTTTGAGGCACGTCTGTTTTGCCTACCCCCCTGGCATGAAGCAATATTAAACTTCATGTCCAGCAATTAATCTCATATACACCCACGTTTCAATGAGACACAGAGGCTGTGCATTGCCAGAATCTCCAGTAGGGTCCTTTTACGCAGCCAAGCAAAATTGACAAAAAAAGACATTTGTGCAAGACAAACTGAAGTAAAAAAATTTCATTGCAATGCTCTCTCCCAGTGAACAATTCTGTGAGCCACAGCACCTGACGTAAATTAGGATGTCAACATACAAGGAAACAATATAAAGGAGTCTCTATTTGTGTCTGTCAAAGAATGGTCTGGAACTTTCAAACCATGACATCTCATTGGGGTAGTGAATCCAGTACATACCAGAACTGTCAGACAGCAATTTATTGCACAGAACGGACCTTCAATTCAATTTACATACATTTAGTTCCTTTATATTTCAAATTCTGATATATTTTAATAAGATATATTATGCAACATATATATTGGAAATACCCTAGATACTGTTGCAGATCTCTAGGGGAGCAAGAAAGAATAAACAAGACAGAGGATTCCTGAACGAATCAGCAGTCCAAATAAAGCTCAGGATGCACATTGACAAGGTAATTGATCATCAGGGAAGGAGAGGAAAGAATTGTACAAGAAAGGGCAGAGAGGAAAACAGCACAAAAAAAATTTTTGCAACAGCAAATTGGCCATTTTTGTGTGTGGCAAGATGGTGAGCATTGAATTCTGATCTCTTGCTTCACTTAATGCCACTTTACAATTTTAGTTGGCAAATTAGAGTCTATTCTCATTTATATATTTATCTACAGCATTGACTATATAAAAATAATAATAGAAACATTTATATTTATTTGTGTGTGTGTGTGTGTGTGTGTGTGTGTGTGTGTGTGTGTGTGTGTGTGTGTGTGTGTGTGTGTGTGTGTGTGTGTGTGTGTGTGTGTGTGTGTGTGTGTGTAAAATGTGTGTACATACATATATACAATTAACTATAAACCTTCTGCAATTATTTTACCAATACCTTCTAAGAGATCCTAGAGATCTGTTTGCTGGTCCCAAAGGCAGATGGCATTTTTCATTTCTGCACAGATTTCCGGAAAGTCAACGCGGTAATGAAACCGGACTCCTTTCCACTCCCCCCATTTGGAGGATTGCGTGGATACAGTGGGGTCAGCTACATTTGTTTCATAGCTGGACCTGCTGAAAGGCTACAGGCAAGTGCCCCTGACCGCCCGCGCTTCAGAAACCTCTGCTTTTGCCACAACAGACTACTTCCTATAGTATTCCGTCCTCGCCTTTGGGATGCGAAATGCCCCAGCCACATTTCAGAGGCTGATGCAAATTGTGTTTGGAGATGTTCCTAACTGTGATGCATATCTTGATGACATTGTTGTCTATAACAAGACATGGGAAGACCACATTGAAACATTGGAGATTGTCTTTGACAGACTAGCACGTGCTTCACTAACCTTGAACCTTGCAAAAGTGTGAGGTAGGAAAAGCCACAGTGACCTACCTGGGGAAAAAGGTGGGCCATGGTTTTGTAAAACCAGTGGAAGCTAAGGTAGAAGCCATTCTAAACTTTTATAAACCTTGCAACAAACGTGAACTTCAACGGTTCTTGGGGATGTCAGGATATTACCGGGGCTTCTGCAAGAACTTTTCATTGGTAGTTGCTCCCTTCACAGACTTGCTAAGTACATCAAGAGTTTTTAAATGGAGTTGTGAATGTGACAGAGCTTTTGAAGCAGCAAAAGATCTCCTATGTAATCCATTTTAAGCTGCAAGTAGATGCCAGCGCTTCTGGTGCTGGAGCTGTGCTGATCCAGGAGGATGCTCACTGTGTTGAACACCCTGTATCCTACTTCTCCCGAAAGTATTTGAAACACCAGAAATCATATAGCACCACTGAAAAGGAAGCCTTGGCCTTATTGTGGGCCCTGCAGCATTTCGAAATGTATCTTTGGAGCAGTGCAGTTCCAATAACGGTGTATACAGATCATAACCTTTTGACCTTTCTCTCTAACATGTCCTCTTCTAACCAGTGTTTGTTGCGCTGGGCCCTCAAATTACAGGACTACAATATCCAGATGCAGCACATCAAGGGCACTGATAACGTCGTGGCTGATGCCCTTTCCAGAACTGGGGAGATGGAGATTTAAGGGGTGTGTAGACTTATAAGTCTAAAAGCTTGAAAGAATATAGCACCTCTTTGATTTACTTTATTTCTAAAAGTGTGGGCGTGGTTGTCTGCCCTGTGTTTTTGTTCGCTTGCTGTCTCTCCTTCTCTCTCTCTACTTGCTCTCAGGCCTAATCATCAGCACCTGTCACTCATTTGTGAGTGTGCCTGAGACGGAGAGTATAATTGGGCGTTCACACCGGACGCGAATAGAGCATCTAGCACGAGTGATTTCAATGTTAAGTAAATGCAAAGACACGTTACGCGCGTAAAAAATTCCTGCGGCGCGAATAAGGTGTAGAGCGCGCGCGGTAGACGCGAATTCGCCTCGTTCGCGCGAATAGCGCGAATTGAGCGTCTGGCGCGTTACGCGCAAATGATTTATTTAGTGCTTTTTGTGCATTCACGCATTTGACCCGAATTCCCGTCTGCCTCATGAGTTGAAAAATCTGAACTTCTGCGTCAATTCGCGCCTCGTTAACCAATCAGGAGCCAGCTTGCTGCTGTCAAATGGTGAAGTAAATATTTTATCACATAAAAACTTGATTTTAATATATGAGACATTAATTGTATGCTATTTATTCCAAATTTATTCCATTTATTCCATGAAACTCGCCAAACTGGGTTCACCTCCGAAGGGTCTGGTGGACCCAAATACGGCGACGATTATCCCTATGCCGCTCTTCTGCTCTCCAGAGCAAATACAGAGCAGTGACTCTCTCGATGAATGCTCGATCAACATTAGCTGTCTTGTAAAAAGATGGCCGCCAACAGATTTCACCTCCGACGCGCGTGACGCGCGAATGGATTCAAAGTTTACACGCGTATAACTAGATGCGGCAGGCGCGAATTTGACGCTCAATTCGCGTCTGGTGTGAACGCACAGTAAGGGTGAAGTCCAGTGTTTGCACTTCTCCCCTGCTCCAGATTGAACCCGGTTGTTAAATTTGTCTGCTTCTGATATTCAGAGACTGTAGGCTGGAGTTTAGCAGTGGCGGCTAACAGATTTTAGCCGTGGTTAACAGAGTTCAGCCGTGGCTAACTGCTAACTGAGTTTAGCAGTTTAGCAGACCTGTGTGTCTTGATCTCACTTTTTTGTTTTATTGTGTTATTGTTAACCTGTTAAGTAGTTACTGTTGTGAGGGAAGCTGTAGGGGGTGAGTACCTTTTTTTTTTTAATACTGTTTTTGTATAGCAAGGGAGTTGAGGGAAGTTTGTGTCATTTCTTTTGTTTAACCTTTCTTAGGTTAGTTAGGACTCCTCCCAAAACTAGTTAGTGGGCTGTTTTGTTTGTTATTTTAGGCCTTGCTCTCCCTGAGCAATTGGTCCCTAGTAACGTATGTTCTGTCCCTCATTTTCGTTTTTTATAAATAAAATCCTTTCTTTGATATATCATCTGGTGTCGTCTTCACTCTGGGACAGAGGATTGAAGTGTATTCTCGCCTTTCTTTTTTTCTTTTGTTACCCACCCTCCCGGGGAGGACTGTTAGGGGAACGTAACAGCTTTAATGACTAAAGCTGCATGAACTCCACATGATTGTGTGTAACCTTTTGATCACGGTATCCAGGATTATTAGAGAATGATCCAAAGAGCAGCGTGTGGTTAAATGGAAGAATATCTGACCATCTGTACAAAGAAGTTCACATGGTTAATGTCTCAAATTTGTTTATTTGATTAGTGACCAAGAAATATTTCTTTGTCTATTCATGTCATAACATTTCTTAGTATTTCAGAACATTTAAAACAGACTTTCCATTGATTTCCATGGTTAAATTAGATTTTAAATCCTGTTTTTCTATGCGTTCTCAGAACATGGGATGATGGGACCCACTGCATTTTGCATTTTCAAAATAGGCGGCAGAGACTGTGTCAAGCTTTCAAATGTTCTGCACGTATAACATCTCATACATACATTTTATTATTAAACAGAATACTATTGAACAAAACTTACCAGTTCTAACTATTCTTAATTGTCAAAATGACTCATACAGATAAAACGGTATCGAAAGTAGGATACAGTATAATCATTGTAGGTTGTTTGGAGGAATGAACACTATATTTATGCAATACTGGAGGCTGCAGTTCTAGGACCGCATTTCTATGATGCTAGTTTTTTGTGACAGCAACACCTAGCCAATTCTACTCCAACAGATGAGACCTGAAATAAACCCCAAACAAATAGATGCAAAACTAGACCCATGTAAATTATAAAATTTTATCATCTTACCAATTTATTTTTAAACAGACATGTTATTTCAACATATTTCAGTCTATTTTTACTCATCTTAGTAGGCTATAGCAATATAGTTTAGATGTGTTCATGTAAAAATGACATTTACTTACGTAGGTGCGAGAGTGAATGAACGGCACAGACACGCGCTGTATAACTGTAGTAAACAAAGTGTGCGCCTGTGCCGTTCATTCATCATTTAGCCTACACACAGACGCGCAATTCATTTTAAACAGTCTTTTTGCGGTTTACAGTCAGACACTATTCAATATCGCGATTAGAACAAAGCACTTAAGAATAAATGACTTACTACATCAGCTAGATCCGTTGCTCCTCGAAATGAAACTACCAGCCCTTCTGGTACATTTTCCAGGGTTATTAGATAGTATTATTCCTCACAGGTAGGGATACGCGGTGTACACAGCTGTAGTAAGATACTTACTAAACACAATGTGTTTTATAAACCAGCTGGTGGGCGTTGGCATGTTTGAATGGCTTGCTTTAGATCATTTGCGTTTGAATACCACGCGCTCTCTGTGGGCGTGGCACATTTAACGCGTAATCAGGTATAATGAGCTGGAAAAAGTGTGACATCTCTCTCTTTTCATACCGATTACATAAACTGAGAATATTTGTTTTTTTATATAAATTAATTCATTTAAAAGAAGAGAGTTCAAGCTTCATTATGGAAAAACACTCGTGCCTGTATGACAAGTATTCGCGGAATTACAGTTAATTTTCGGAAGCGTTTCAGAATGGACTTAACTGACAGAGGGAAGGCAGAACGCCCATCATGTTTGTTTTTCTTTATTTGGCGAAAAGCACAACACTTTGTTTTTATTGTGAGTGTCCACAATAAAAATAGACACTTATCAGGATCTAATGATGTACAACACTTAATATGTAAGATCAAAATCAACAGAGTATTTTGAGTTTCTTTTGCACTGATAAGAAAAAAAGTGAGACTATCGCGCGGACCTCAAGAGCAGGCGCGGCCTTTTAAAATTTGAATGTTCAAGGCTTTCGGTGTCATCCGCTTATTTTAGCTGTGCAAAAACACTTCATTATGGTACTTAATGGTGCAAACTGGTATTAGTGATCATGTTACTTTAATTTATTAGCATACTAATAAACTAGGGATGCACCGATATCAACATTTTGGCCGATTCGATAACTCTTTATATTTATATAAGATATTTATATATTTATATTTATATATGATATTTATATATCATGATAACCGATATTATTGGCTGATAATTCTAAATCCAAACTGCGCACATCAGAAGTGTCTAAGTTGAAGGAAATAATACATTATTTATCAGATGTCGGCCAAATTTTCTTATAGGGCCGATAGCGATAACATTAAAAATGAACGATACCGATATGGTGGCCAATATATTGTGCATCCCTATGGTAAAAAAACTACTTTGTAGCGCACTTTGTTAAACCACACATCTGACGAGAAGGGCCATGAAAAGAAAATCTTGTACATGCACAGATAATATCTTTCTTGCATGTTAAAAATTAAGGTCTTTCTTTCCAAACAGAAAATAAAATAATACAATATAAAGGCTCATATATTGAATCAAATTAGGTTAAATATTTCAAGATAGTTACCAATGGTATGTTTAGGGTTAGGGGTTGGCTAGGACAATATATGAATTAAATTTAAAGCTATGGTCTACGATTTCAAAGATTGTTCATTATTAATAACCTTGTTTAGATGCTGGTTATGGTTCTACAGTACAATCCTAACAATATGAAGAGAAAAAAGAATGAAACAAATTCATTCACTTTATTGGGTGTACAGCTGCAGAGAAGTTGACCAATGTAAGCTGTCCGGCCGGACAGCTTACATTGGTCAACTGCTCTCATCCAATCACCAGCTCCACTTGAAACTCTGCCTGGCGCTCGTGTCTCCACCCCACCGCACCCGACCCCCTCCTGCCACATGAAATTGCGCGAGCAAGCAGCTGACAGTCTATGGTAGCTAGCTAAGTAGCATCAGATCAGCAATGGATAAAGCAATGGATAAAAAAATAAAAGACAGCAGCAAGCGGCCCCTGCTTGCCCCTACTGTAAAGTTTGGACGAAAGATAAAGTCTGTAGAGGAAAGAGCAGAGATTAAAAAAAAATTTGAAGAACGCCGGACTCTAAGTAGGATAAATATAGGGTTCACCATTGACCGTTGGAGGAAGCTTCAGGGAGATCTGGGACTGAAAAACGACGCTGACACGGCTGACTTTTTGTTGAGCAGGTAAACATTTATTTATACTTTTATGGTGTGACGTGTTACATAAATAGCTTTTTATCAGTCTGACAAAATGCTCATGCTGCCGGTCGGCATTGGAATGTTAGCCGTTTAGCATCGCCTATCACGGGTCAAAGTAATTATATTTCATGAAGTGCTTGAATATATTTCAGTAGGCCTAGCGGGTGTCTGTTCGAGACGATCGGAATTTGAACAAGATGCGCTGTGTGCTGCTATAACAATTACTCAAAATCTTAGCAATACTAGTAGTATTATACTAATGGTGGTGGGGAGTTTAGAACAGGTCATGTGTTGCTAATCTTGCGATCACAGCTTGACTGAGTGACGTTGGTCAGGTCGTTTCCCGGTGGGAGGGATCAGGTAGCACAAAGGGGAGGGGTGTGTGTGTGGAGGGGCGGGAGGAGTTTTTTAAAACTTCCCAACCGTCTCGCTTAAATAAACAACAAAATCTTTCCTGACGATGAATAAAACAAATACAGAATTTAGTATAAAATAGAACATATAAAATTACAAACTGCTAGTAATAAGGTCCAAGGAAACTACAGCCTACTCGGTGGAACACATGATTGGAAAAAAATTCATTAATTTGACAAAGCCTTTTAAAGTAAAATAATATATATGTTAGGGTAACAGTCCTATTTTCTAAATAAACCAATATTGTAATGACCAAAGACATTGTCTACCTCACACCTCCCTGTGACATTCCATTATGCTTTAGGCCAAGGTGACCGCTGAGGCGAACGGGGCATGGAGCCAGACAACCAATCAGAAAGCAGCCTCTCTTGAGGAGTCCCCCAAGCAATCCCGTACAACATTACCTTGAGCAAAAGTACAAGATCTCATTCTGTTGCATTACAACGCTTAAATGGGTATGTCTATGTGTGTTTGCTCAAAATATGCTTTGTTCTGACACCAAGGTTTCTTTTCCTACGCCGTCAAGCTGTTTTCTTTCCTTTGACGTTGAATGAATATTAATTCACAAATGGAATTAAATAATTTCAGCAATTTCAGATTTGGTGATTAATTTTCTCTGGTATGTTTCATTTTTACCTCTCTTGAGCCTCCTGTATTAGGTGTGTGGGTTTCTTAGACCGATAACCGGAAACTTTGTCTACCTTGCAGGAGATTTTGTATTCCTTTATAAATTGCATGAAGCATACGCAAACAAACAATAAGCATACAGATCTAAAATATATTGCATTTCAGTCACTAGTCCTGTCACTAGTCCAGTCCTGAGCCAAGATGATGTATGTTCTCTTTTGTTGCCAGGGAAAGCAGAAAAGTAAGCCTAGCGTGAGTCATAAACACAGGTACAGGCTGCAGGTAGTCTAACCCCTGGGATCAGAGCATTGAGCTTAAGAGAACGGATATAATCCTCCAGAGGTGTCGTGTAACACCAACTCAAAACCTGGGAGAGAAAAGAACATGATTGCATGCATTTGGTTAAAAAACGTCAGTACGGTTAAAAAAACAACAACATTTATTCCTAGTAGCAGTATGGTGGTACAGTATACAGTAGAAATGTGCCAACTATGTCAGCTATATACTGGTTCATAAAATGGAATACTATAATCAGACATAACACTATCTATCTGTCTATCCATCTATCTATCTGTTTGTCAGTCTATCATCCATCTATATTTTTTGAAGAGGTTTCTTATGCTCACCAAGGCTGCATTTATTTGCTCAAAACAGTAGGCTAATATTGTGAAATATTAATACAAATTAAAATAACTTTACAATTTTGATACATTCTAAAAATGTAATTATTCCTTTGATGTCTAAACTGAATTTTCAGTAGCCATTACTTATATACACTCACCTAAAGGATTATTAGGAACACCATACTAATACTGTGTTTGACCCCCTTTCGCCTGCCTTAATTCTACGTGGCATTGATTCAACAAGGTGCTGAAGGCATTCTTTAGAAATGTTGGCCCATATTGATAGGATAGCATCTTGCAGTTGATGGAGATTTGTGGGATGCACATCCAGGGCACGAAGCTCCCGTTCCACCACATCCCAAAGATTCTCAATTGGGTTGAGATCTGGTGACTGTGGGGGCCATTTTAGTACAGTGAACTCGTTGTCATGTTCAAGAAACCAATTTGAAATGATTCGAGCTTTGTGACTTGGTGCATTATCCTGCTGGAAGTAGCCATCAGAGGATGGGTACATGGTGGCAATAAAGGGATGGACATGGTCAGAAACAATGCTCAGGTAGGCCGTGGCATTTAAACGATGCCCAATTGGCACTAAGGGGCCTAAAGTGTGCCAAGAAAACATCCCCCACAACATTACACCACCACCACCAGCATGCACAGTGGTAACAAGGCATGATGGATCCATGTTCTCATTCTGTTTATGCCAAATTCTGACTCTACCATCTGAATGTCTCAACAGAAATCGAGACTCATCAGTCCAGGCAACATTTTTCCAGTCTTCAACTGTCCAATTTTGGGGAGCTCTTGCAAATTGTAGCCTCTTTTTCCTATTTGTAGTGGAGATGAGTGGTACCCAGTGGGGTTTTCTGCTGTTGTAGCCCATCCGCCTCAAGGTTGAGCGTGTTGTGGCTTCACAAATGCTTTGCTGCAAACCTCGGTTGTAACGAGTGGTTATTTCAGTCAAAGTTGCTCTTCTATCAGCTTGAATTAGTCGGCCCATTCTCCTCTGACCTCTAGCATCAACAAGGCATTTTCGCCCACAGGACTGCGCCATACTGGATGTTTTTCCCTTTTCACACCATTCTTTGTAAACCCTAGAAATGGTTGTGCATGAAAATCCCAGTAACTGAGCAGATTGTGAAATACTCAGACCGGCCCGTCTGGCACCAACAACCATGCCACGCTCAAAATTGTTAAATCACCTTTCTTTCCCATTCTGACATTCAGTTTGGAGTTCAGGAGATTGTCTTGACCAGGACCACACCTCTAAATGCATTGAAGGAAGTGCCATGTGATTGGTTGATTAGATATTTGCATTAATGAGAAATTGAAGAGGTGTTCCTAATAATCCTTTAGGTGAGTATAAGGAAGAAAAAATCTTGAAATATTCAAGTCACTATACAAAACATTACTAGATGGAAAATTTTAGTCGTACCCCCCACCCCTACCTCAGAGAATCAAAATAATTATGGTCTGTACTCTCACCCAAAAGAAACATTTTTCAACAAAGTTTCCATAAAACTGAGAATTGTGGGAGGGGTGACCAGCATACGTAAAAACTAGAGCAACATTGGTTCCCCTGAGCGCCTCTGTCCTCTTAATTTCTGACATAAATTTCTTTTCAGCGCCATGCACAGACCCCCTGAAGCCTGATTTCCTATGACTAATAATGTAATTTGTTTCTGCAAACCTTGGGAATGAAATTTGTCCTTTTAGGAGAAGTGGGTTAGATTCTTTTTTTTTTAAACAGTGCCTATTCATAAAATACTTTACTGATTCTTCTGCAAAATCATTTAAGAGGAAACGGGTCAAATTTACATTGAGATAAACCTCTGTGAAGATGTGAATTGAAACCCTTGGAAATTATGGATTCACCAAAAATGATCTGATATTCCCATGACTGGAACCCTAGGGCTGCCTTTTTTTTATTTACCATGCATTTACAGATTTTTCACGTTACCACATGGCACCAGAGTTTGATTCACCACATCTGAAATCAATGTGAACACCGATTCTTGCTGCATAAATCAAACCAGTCATGGGAGAAAACCTATCCCTGTGTTTATAGATAGAACGAATGCTCTACCAGTGACAGGACTCTTCATCACGGGTGAACGCCTGGGTGGCCAGGCATCAGTGCAATCAGATCTGAAGTGTATTACAGAATTTAGACTTACAGAGAATACAAATTTAACAGTATTGATCTGTATTGATGGCAGCTCACAAACTGTAAGGTATGATAATGCCATTTAATCTGCTCTGTATCAGGTAAGACTGGGTATTGAAGCTACAAATATACACCATTCAAAAGCTTGGCTCAGTAAGATTTTTAATTTTAATATGCTTATTCAGCAAGGATTCATTAAAGTGATCGGATGGATGGACATTATTTCAAAAACCATCTTACAGACCCAAAACTTTTGAATGAGTGAAACTTACTAATGCCTTTTAAGTTTAAAAGGTTTAACAACTGTCTCAACATTCTCATCCTCATACGTTTCAAAACAACATTTACATTTACACATTCGACAGACACTGATCAGTTCATAGATTTTCTGGAAATCAAACATGCCCAGAAACAAAATTCACCAAAAAAAAAAAAAAAAAGGAAGAACAAAATAAAATAAAAATTACAAAATAGTCAAATGCTAGCCAATAATTAGCCAAATACACAAACTAGCCCAAGTACCACTAAGTACACCTGGATTTAAAGCAACTGGACTCTGGACTGCGTATAGAGGCAGTTCTGCACATGATGCACATCAGGTCTCTGAGGGATTTGGCTGTTAGTGTGTGTGTGTGTGTGTGTGTGTGTGTGTGTGTGTGTGTGTGTGTGTGTGTGTGTGTGTGTGTGTGTGTGTGTGTGTGTGTGTGTGTGTGTGTGTGTGTGTGTGTGTGTGTGTGTGTGTAAAACAGAGACTAAAACTGTGACTACTTTTGAAAACAAATTGCCAAATTAATTTCACCATGATGACACAATCTTTCCCGTCCCCAATCATTAGCTAATCAGACAAGGGCCAGATTTACTAAACAGGGCAAATTAGCGTGAGAGCTCAATCCCATAAAAGCCCCGATGGGAGTGGAAAGGTCTGCACGTGATCTATGTATTGAAATTAAAGAACACAGAAGCAGCCGGATCATTTCCATAATAACCAATGAAATCTACCAAAAGCAGAGTACATTAGAATCTGGTTTAAGACAAGCTTTTTTGTGGCGGTAAATAATGGCGCAAACACCAGTAAATTGACTATAGCGCTATAATTTAAATACTCTCCTCCGATAAATTATGTGGATAACACTTGAGTTTTGCCACAGACTTGTCCCAGTGTCTAGAACATTCATATCAGAAAGAACATCGAAAGCACTTGTTAGAGGCACGAAACATCTTTTAGCGTTAGGTAAGTGCCTATTACCAACACAATCAAAAGTTAATTAATACATCGTTCGACTGGACATAACTGTTTTTTATATACACAGGTCCTTCTAAAAAAATTAGCATATTGTGATAAAGTTCATTATTTTCCATAATGTAATGATAAAAATTAAACTTTCATATATATTAGATTCATTGCACACCAACTGAAATATTTCAGGTCTTTTATTGTTTTAATACTGATGATTTTGACATGCAGCTCATGAAAACCCAATATTCCTATCTCAAAAAATTAGCATATCATGAAAAGGGTCTCAAAACGAGCTATTAACCTAATCATCTGAATCAACTAATTAACTCTAAACATCTGCAAAAGATTCCTGAGGCTTTTAAAAACTCCCAGCCTGTTTCATTACTCAAAACCGCAATCATGGGTAAGACTGCCGACCTGACTGCTGTCCAGAAGGCCATCATTGACACCCTCAAGCAAGAGGGTAAGACACAGAAAGAAATTTCTGAACAAATAGGCTGTTCCCAGAGTGCTGTATCAAGGCACCTCAGTGGGAAGTCTGTGGGAAGGAAAAAGTGTGGCAAAAAACGCTGCACAACGGGAAGGTGACCGGACCCTGAGGAAGACTGTGGAAAAGGACCGATTCCAGACCTTGGGGGACCTGCGGAAGCAGTGGACTGAGTCTGGAGTAGAAACATCCAGAGCCACCGTGCACAGGCGTGTGCAGGATATGGGCTACAGGTGCCGCATTCCCCAGGTCAAGCCACTTTTGAACCAGAAACAGCGGCAGAAGCGCCTGACCTGGGCTACAGAGAAGCAGCACTGGACTGTTGCTCAGTGGTCCAAAGTACTTTTTTCAGATAAAAGCAAATTTTGCATGTCATTCGGAAATCAAGGTGCCAGAGTCTGGAGGAAGACTGGGGAGAAGGAAATGCCAAAATGCCTGTAGTCCAGTGTCAAGTACCCACAGTCAGTGATGGTCTGGGGCGCCATGTCAGCTGCTGGTGTTTGTCCACTGTGTTTTATCAAGGGCAGGGCCAATGCAGCTAGCTATCAGGAGATTTTGGAGCACTTCATGGTTCCATCTGCTGAAAAGCTTTATGGAGATGAAGATTTCATTTTCAGCATGACCTGGCACCTGCTCACAGTGCCAAAACCACTGGTAAATGGTTTACTGACCATGGATTACTGTGCTCAATTGGCCTGCCAACTCTCCTGACCTGAACCCCATAGAGAATCTGTGGGATGTTGTGAAGAAAAAGTTGAGAGACGCAAGACCCAACACTCTGGATGAGCTTAAGGCCGCTATCGAAGCATCCTGGGCCTCCATAACACCTCAGCAGTGCCACAGGCTGATTGCCTCCATGCCACGCCGCATTTAAGCAGTCATTTCTGCAAAAGGATTCCCGACTAAGTATTGAGTGCATAACTGAACATAATTATTTGAAGGTTGACTTTTTTTGTATTAAAAACACTTCTTTTATTGGTCGGATGAAATATACTAATTTTTAGAGATAGGAATTTTGGGTTTTCATGAGCTGTATGCCAAAATCATCAGTATTAAAACAATAAAAGACCTGAAATATTTCAGTTGGTGTGCAATGAATCTAAAATATATGAAAGTTTAATTTTTTATCATTACATTATGGAAAATAATGAACTTTATCACAATATGCTATTTTTTTGAGAAGGACCTGTAAATAAAATATAGGTTATATGTGTTTGCGCACGTGATATCAGGAAGCTACACACATGACGACAGGAGGGTGATGGCGATGCGCAAATCGAGTTGCCCCTCACACTTCTGCTAGTTTTACTGAGATATCTTATCCCGTGCGAATTAGCCATTAATATTAGAGACGTCCTGTGGTAAATACTCCATGGCCATTAATATTAGAGACGTCCTGTGGTAAATACTCCATCGACCCTTGTAAAGTTAATCCCGTCCAAATAGGGCTTTACACACTTCAAACAAAACAAAACGAGCAACGGACAATTTACAATCCATTTTACGTCCTTTAAATCATACTAAATCCTTCTTGAGCAGAAAAATGGCATCAAAATCAGATCTAATATCATCAAAAAGCATTTGATACATTAAAAGGTAAATGGACTGAACGTTGCAAGTCTAAAATCAAGCAGGCACAGATTTGTTCCCTAAATGTTGCTATTTTTGTCCGTGCACCTAAAAATGTATATAACCTGAACTTTTCTTGAAAGCACAAAAAAACATATTTGCTTGAAGCTGCTTACATTCAGCCGCTGATCTTAAATATCATTCAACTAATTTGCACAGCAAGAAAAAGTGGCCCTGGATATTAAAATTGTAATAACATTCACAAAATTGAGTCATACAGTCTGGTCCTGGTCTAAATGTGTGGGGTTGAATTTCACCCCCTCCACGAGTATCATAGGAAATCCATGTACAGTAATAAGAAAGTGGATTTAAATTGACCTGATGAAGCAATTATCTGTCTAAAGTATAGGACTTACTTTTCTTCCATTTGTGTTTATACTGAACACTGACGTCAGGCTTAAGACACAAAAATGCATTTGTTTTTGTATACATTGTGTAATAAAACATACAAATGGTTTAAAGAGGAAGAAGGGGGCATAGAGGAAAAAGGACCGAAGAAGGGTAAAAATCTCCAACGTCTGTCAAGGTCAATGATATGACATTTACCACTGTTTATCTAAGAGTGTTCACACTTCTATTTCGGTTCGCTTGGTTCTTTTGGTCCGGACCATAAAAAAAACAACTGTTTAGCCCTGGTCCACTTAGCGTACACATTGCCATTTTTAACACCGAACCTAAAGGCATAGGGGTATGTTCACAACCTGATTGGTAAGCTTTTATTAATATATATATATATATATATATATATATATATATATAAATACTAGGGCTGGGTAAAAAATATCGATTTCTCGATTTTAATCAATTTTCATTTTTACGAACCGATATCGATTCTTAAATCCCAAGAATCGATTAGTCATCCTGTTTTCAGTTGATGAATGAATGGAACATAGTAGCGCGCATCCCATCCAATAAACGCAATAATCTTTGTGCTTTGTTACTATTGATATGAAACAAAGTCTCAGATTTCAAATTACGTCCATTTTCTTACGAAATTCAAAAACATAAATACCGTTTTGGCGCTGTGGCGTGAGATCGCTCTGGCGCAGCTCAAGAGAAGCAGCATCGCCGAGCACACATAATCTTCTCTTCCGCCTTAATATTATCAGTTACAGCGTGAAATAAACATGAATGAGCATCTGAAAGTGTGTTAAAAGATAGAGTATAACTTATCGAAATCCTTGTTGTCACATGGAATCGCTCAATCATTGTTTCAACCGAGGAAAGACGTCATTAGCTGCGTTTACATGGACACTTATAATCGGATTGACGGCTCAATTGGACTAAAAAACCTTCATCGATCCGATTGAGCTCGATCCGATTGAAATTTCGATCCGATTGAAAGGGGTGGTTTACTCCTTTTGTAATCCGATCGAGAGAACATGTAAACACTTGATCGGATTGAAAAACGAAACTTAAAGGACTGCGCATATGCAATGACGTTGAAATAGCATAATGACGTATGACGCGTGGAACAAGCTGTTCTTCCTGTTGAATAAAGTGAATATAAATGAGTGTTCCGTCATTAAAAAATTCTCATTTCACTCAGCGTCTGTGAAGTGGAGCAGGACAACGTCCCACCAGTGCTTGTTTCAGATTATCATCCATGGACGACTGGTTTTGGGCGCGTGGTTTTACTGCGTGATCAATAGCAGCACGGCAAAACGGTTCATGCTCATCGTCTCCAAATCATGACCAGAGACGGATAAATATTAAGTCTGCTGTTTAAAAAAAATAAAGAACCAATAAAGGAGAATAGTTATGCGCGAACAGCGGCATATTTGTGCAGTGTGCGCATGTCAAAAAATCAATTCCGATTTGAATCTTGTGACATATAAACGCGCACATCAACCCGATTACTTTATTTATAGTTCATGTAAACACCGTGTTCGGATTCATCAATCGTATTGATTTCATTCCGATTGTGTCCATGTAAACGTAGTTAGTGAAACAGCTTGTAAACAATGTCATGTAACGTCACATTTACCTCAGAAAAACCATATCCAGTGACCATGAACTCGTTAGTCAGCTAGAAAAATTTACTCTAGAGAGGAGCATTTTGCTAAATATATGCACCATATTACATATGCATTTTATGTTATTTTATTTTATAATTATTTTATGTTTTTCAATATTTAATGCATGTTTGAATAAATCTGGCAAGTTTTTATGACAGCCACCCTTTAAATATTTATATTTCATATAACTTTATTATTAGAAAAATAAATAAAAGTGTAATTGTTTGCATACAAATCAGTAAATCTTTACCTTTAATATTAGGCTATAGTAGGCTAATGACTCTAATGAATTTGCCATAGTTTACAGCATTGGTTAAGAGATTTGTTTTCCTTGAGAAAATTTGCCATGTATTGTACCTGATATCCAAAATAATCAATATTGAATCGAAATCGAATCGCAAGCTTGTGAATCGAAATCGAATCGAATTGTGAAATTTGTGTCAATACCCAGCCCTAATAAATACATACATACACACACATATACACACAGTATCTCACCCCTCACATTTCAGCAAACGTTTTAGTAGATCTTCTCAAGGACAATACAATAGAAATTAAACTTGGATATATTTTAGAGTAGTCAATGTGCTACTTGTATAGCAGTATATTTTTACTGTCCTCTGAAAATAACTCAACATACAGCCATTATTGTCAAAATAGCTGGCAACAAAAGTGAGTACACCCTTGGTGAACATGTCAAAACTGTGTCCAAAGTGTTAATATTTTGTGTGAGCACCATTGTTATGGTATGCTTGAGCATGTCCTTTTTAGGGTCTTGCAACATCATGTCCTGTTTTTGGTTTGTTTACATGTCTTTGGTCCATGTTGCTTACATATTTCATTCGTACTGCACCAGAGTTTGTTTGGAAGTGGACCGAGACCCATCTTTTCAGCGTTCACACTTATTCAAATAAACCGAACTAACAGAGCAATCGCACCAGGGTTTGTTTTAATCTAACCAAACATGCCAAGAGTGAACAAGGTAAGTAGGTACAGTAAGCGAAAATGTGAGGGCAAAACAAAAATACATAAGGTAAGGAAATATTTAATTCCTTTGAAAGGTATGAAATCTGTGAGTAATTGTTATTATTAGTTTGATTCAAGGGCACATTTCTGCCTGTAACTAGGCTCTCTGATAAACACTTGTTTTCCTTCAGGGAATATTTGAACCGTTGGTCTCCTCTTGCCAAGTACTAGACCAACAGGGACTGGATGTGAACGTCTGGTGTTCCGCTTGCAATGAATTAGCCTGTGATGGGTGTAAACAGTCTTATTTCTCATTCGGTGAATGAAGGAGCTCTGAAGGACAGCAGTGCAGAGGGCTCTCCAGAGAGCAATAGACGTGAAAAGTACTTATGCACGAACTCATCAGGAGAAGCCATGGCTCATGCTCTGGGCTAATTAGAAATATTGATTATAATTACCTGAACATTCGACTTTTTGCTTGCCCATTTGCTAACCTGTTTGTACTTTAACTACAGGTCATTTATACTTAAACCAATTTATATAAAATTCTGACCCATGTCTGTGTCAGTCCGTTCTTCAAACCATGTTCCAATGCTGTGTCCTAACCATGAAGAAGCCTAATTTCTTTTCAGACTGAAAGCAAAAATCCCGTAACAAAAATCAGCACCAGCCAAATAGAAATGCATGTGGATGAATTATCACTTTCACTCACAAAGCACTGCATGGTGTAAATCACATACCTTGTTACTTGCATGATTTCTGTGATGCATCTCAAGATGGCATCCTATTTACTTTTTTTTTTCAAGTTTATATAATCTCATAATTTAAATTTTAAGACATTCATATTCAAACATTTAGTTTTAATTGTAAATTAATTAAAAAGGCCCCGTGACATCAAAATGAGGCAAATGTTATGTACTCAAAAGCTGACAAAATTAACTTATAATTATTAATTAAGCAGATACACAATTTTAAACTTGCAATCTTTCTCTGCTACGAAAACTAACAAAATGTAATTCCCTCTGCCAAAATACCAACTGTAAATGTAAATCAAGTTTCACACTTTATAAGTAAAGAAAAGACTTGGATATTTAGAAGTACGTATGCTTGTTTCACTGAATAGTGGATATTTAGAAGTACGTATGCTTGTTTCACCGAATAGTGTATTATAGGTTAATTAATTTGATAAGCAACTTCATGAGGTTCCTGTAGAACTCTACAAAGTAATTTAGAATTAAGGAAATATAATAAATTTTCTACTACGTTTTTATGAAGTATTTATGAAGTTAAAGTAGGCCATTTATTTTGTTTAGTTGGTTTGAACATGATGGAAAAATCATAGTCTTACCGTTTAAGTCCTTGAAAGGATGATGGCCATGACATTCTGGACTTTTTCAAACCGGGACGGTTACCGGTGTCCACGGCATATGTCCGGTCCATGGTCCTGGGTTTCAGGTACTTTTCCGTGTCGGAAAAGCCTCTCTGTCTCACGCGGTAGTTCTTGCGCGAGCCGAAAGAGTTCTGGATCTGAAGAGGAACCGGGTTCTGTTGCCTCCAGAGATGTTTTGGGGCATTATCGGTACCGGGAGAAACCAAAGTTGATACATCGCTTCCCGCGTCCATTCTTGCAGTTGTATCCACTCGCTAAAATTCGTTAACTATTTTGTGATAGAATGATTGCAACTAGTTTTGGCGCGGATTGTCCGAAACATGGATAACATTAATAAGAAAGCGTGGTGTAAACTACACTATTAATGCCATTTCCAAGAAAACAACAATATTTTACGTGAAATCTGCAAATGCATATAAACAGAAAAGTCGTCCTTTTTTTCTTTTTGTACACTATAGTGTATTGACCCATCTGGTCACATCGTCTACTCTAGACATAGCTGTTCGCTTCCATAATAATAATTGTCCATAATAGCACAACACACCGCTTGTCCCGTCGAATTGCTTCCCAAATAAACCAGACAATCTTCGCGGTCCTAGCAACAATATATAAGCATCCCAGTTTCGCGCTTCGACTGGACGGATAACGCATCCAATTGCGTCCTCTCACTCATGTGCAGTCCACAGAAGTGATGCTGGGAGGAGATCGATATTTATTCAGCACAGGTTGACTGACAGCTCAGGGGGAGGAGCCTAATGCTCGTTGCACAATGCGGGAAACAACTTTGGGAAGACAAAACTCCTTATTTATTCGTGCTAGTCAGTCATATGACTAAGAAAAAAAAATACATACAGTGGGGCTATACAGTATAAATTTGGAAACATTAAAAAAATATGTGTTTAAAAAGAACTTTATTATGCTCACTAAGGCTGCATTTATTTAATCAAAAATTTCAATACAAATATAAATGTAAGATAACCAATTCTCCCGACAGGTCATCATACACTTAGGTTTCCTCACATCTGCTGAGCAGTAATGACAGCAGCCTTTAGATGTTGATTCAACCTGAGCGAACGATAATCACCAAACAACCACACAGAATCCTGCAGTTACAAGCATGAAATTACTTTTGACAGCAAATCTGTTTTTGAGCCTTCTCTCTTTTATCAAAGATTATTTTTCACTCAAATACGAATGCGAGTCAACCCTCAGTTCAGGCACTACCACAAAAGCCTTGTTAGAATGACTGTCTTGCATATGACACAGAAATGACAGGAAGGCAATTCAAAGACAAGTGTGTGTAATAGAGAGGAGTCTGATAAAGCACTCTTACCATTAGAGGCAACGGTGGGGAAAAAGAATTGAGACAATTTATCCACTAAATTTGTCATTAAAATATTCACTGAAATGTAAAGAGGGGAAACATGACCTTATGAATTACAGTCTGGCATAAAACAGGAAAATGATGCATACACACAATCAAGACGCAAGTCTTATTCAGAGAAGATGACGCAGTTGAGTACTGGCCAGTGTGACACTATAGCAACAGTTTCTACAATACAAGTCAAAATCTTCATTTGTGAATGTCTGAACTTCTGTGGTCTGAACTTCAAAAAATTCCAGTCTTCACAGTTGAAGACTGAGGCCTCCTGGGGTGTTGAAAAAAATTTAATTTACCATAATCAGATGGGGAAAACAAGCCTTGTGTGCGTTCATAAAGTCTATGTGCTGTAGACAGGAGCTGATGTTGCGTATCACAGAGCACTTGATTGACAATCATGTCAGCTAGAGATAAAGAATCTGTCAATCATCCTTTGCTTTAATTGAGATAATTATGAGAAAAGTTGCTAGCTATGATGGAGTTGTCTTCGGTTGGACCGCTGAAGGCCATGTAAAAAACAAAAACCTAATAAAAAATGTGTACATCTTTGTAAAACTAAAATGTCTAACTTAAACTAAAAATGTAAATTTATCCATACGTCATGTTGACACTGTCTGTCAACCTTGTTGGCAGAGGCTCTTTTTACCATTTTCAATTTTCCTTTAGTACAAACATTTCACTTCTATTTACCCTGTGTGAATAGAATCTAACACTATTTGCATTTAGTTTAAACAAAATGCTGTTTGTTGATATTTGCACTGATTGCAAATAGTGTTTTGCACCAAGTGTAAACAGTCTCTACCAGCATTATTATTTTAAGGACATTTCTAATCAACTTCGGTTCAGTGTTGGGTCACCCAATTATTTTATATTTTCTCCAGCAAAATCAGCGGAGAACTTCTGATCTGAAATATTTATATTACCTGCATGCATTAAAATGTATTTTCCAAAATTATGACAATATAAACCAAGACATATAGGCTACCGTTTAGAATAGCAATCACAATCAAATTATATCTCTGACTTTGACTAAAACAACTGTTCTTGTAATAAGTCTCCAAAGCAAGAGGAAATAAACATATCAAAAGTCCAATTAGCTCCAACACATCTAGATAAGACGATTTACTCAAACGAAAATAGTTTTTTTAGTTCTGCTAATGTATAAAATTATCTTATAGCAAACAGTGTAGGGGAAAGTTACTTTTAAAAGTAATGCATTACTCCCAAAAAAGTAACTAATTATGTTAGTTACATTTAATGGAAAGTAATGCATTGCACTACTTTTGGATTAATTTTTCTCCCCTGGCTGAGACTCACTCTCAAGGCCTTGTAGGTGTAATGCATTCAATGCAGTAACGAATTTAACAACATTATAGCCTATAAAATGTACACCATTTAAAAAAAAGTTTTTTAAAAACACACACACCACACACAATTTTAGAATATTATAATATTCTGACTGCTTAGAATATTTCCTGACCCATAGAGGCCATAGCATACAAAAGAGATTTGTATGCATGCATGTAATGTATGTATGTAATGTATGTATATATAGTGTTGTGGTCAGAATTAATGGCACCCCAGATTAAAAAAATGGCAGTAATGGTCACATTATGAAATAAATGTTTTTCTCCAAAACACGTTGGCCACAATTATTTGCACCCTTTTATTAAATACTTTTTACAATTTCCTTTTGCCAAGATAACAGCTCTGAGTCTTCTCCTATAGTGCCTGATGAGTTTGGAGAACACCTGACAAGAGATCAGAGACCATTCCTCCATACAGAATCTCTCCAGATCCTGCAGATTCCCAAATACATGTTGTTGCTTCTCTTCAGTTCACTCCACTCATCAGGTCAGGGAACTGGGACGGTCATGGCAGAAGCTTCATTTTGTGCTCCATAACACATTTTTGTGTTGATTTTGATGTTTGTTTTGGATCGTTGTCCTGATGGAAGATCCAACCACGGCCCATTATAAGATTTCTAGCAGAAGCCGTCAGGTTTTGATCTTTTATCTGTTGAGAGTTGATAGAATCCACAATGCCATGTATCTGTATAAGATGTCCAGGACCTCCCAAATATACCCGCAACATTAAAGATCCAACGGTATATTAAATTGTACACATGGTTTTTTTTATCCTTGTGTGCACCAAACCCATCTAATATGTTTGCTGCCAAAAAAGATTCTGACCACAGAATCTCTTAAATTCTCCATCTGTGATCTTTGAAGAGTCTTTGGCCACTCAAACTCTGCTCCTCACCATGCATTAAGACAATATAGACACACATCCTCTTCCTGGCAGATTCGTAACATCTTTAGTTGATTGGAACTTCTTAATTATTGTCTTGATGGTCAAAATGGGGATTTTCAATTCTTTAGCTATTTTCTTTCAGCCACTTTCTATTTTGTGATGCTCAACAATCTTTTGATGGACAAAAGAACTATATTCTTTGGTTTTACTCATTGTGATGGATGATTAAGGGAATTTGTCCTTTGTGTTTCCTCATATTTAAACTCCTGTGAAACAAGTCATAGCTAGACAATTTCATGTTCCTAGTCTACATGACGTGTGCTAAAAAAAGGTAAATATTAATGGGAATATACTAATATAGGTCAGCTTGTCAGTGCTCCGACTTGTTGCAGTGTGCGGCGTATGGTCTGTTTGCATGGCCGTCGTCCCAGAAGGAAGCCTCTTCTTGGTTAGTATGAGAGAATTGTACTCAAAGCACAAATTTTAACTGCTCTAATACAAGATATACAAATTTGTATGGTCCTGTCAAGCAGACAAAAACACGAACAAGATGAATAGGACATGTGGCTTTGCATGGCTAAACGACATACACCTATTATCACATAGGGTGTACTTACTATAGTATTGTCCCTGGAGAAGATAATACTAAAATTTTTGCTGAAATGTGAGGGGTCTACTCACTTTCGTGAGATACTGTGTGTATATATATATATATATATATATATATATATATATATATATATACACACACACACACACACACACACATACATACACATATATATAAAATCTAAGCTGATTACCTGCTTGTATCTGCAGAAGTGATGGCAATGAGGGGGGGTGCTCTCAAGGGGAGGCTGGTGGGTCGAGGCTGGGCCGTCTCGGTCTCTGGTTTCCTCTCACAGTAGTACTGCTCTGCCAGCCTGAAGGCCAAAGGGGGCAGCTGGACGGTCCGACAGGAAAGCCTGCGGACCGCAAAGGGCTCCATGCAGGATAGCGGGCATAAGTCGGGGGATTCTGGGGAACAATCTGAGACCTGAGAGGGTGAGAGCTTGATTAAGTCCTTATCTCGAATGCATTACAGTTTTATAACACTTATATGAGACTTTTACTAAAAAATAAAGTCCACTGACATAAGTAGATCATGAGTCATATACATATTAAATTGTAAGAATGAATCAGTATTCAGATAAACTTTCAGACTAACTTTTACAAAGTACACAAGTACAGATTCTATTAAATAATTAAGATTTTTCAACGATGCTCCATTTGTTATCCGACGATGCTCCATTTGTTATTGTTTTAAGTGCGATTTTTTCAGCTTTGCACAAAGGTAAATCTTAAAGTAGTTAATCTTAATGGACCATTAGCTTTTAATTTTATAATGAATGAGTCACCTGTGCGCATTAACCTTGGCCTAATTAAGTGTTTGAATATATAAGACATTTAAATAATATTGAAATCACTGGAATTGCAACTAAAGCCTACTAAAATATATGTGCTCTAAATATCTCAAACTAAAGTATACCAGCCCACGAGACCATAGGTAAAAAGGTTTTACAGTATTTGTATTTTGAAAAATAGTATACATACACACATATAAATACATATATACATAAACATGTATACATGTATACACACACATATATATATACACATATACATACATATGTGTGTATATATATATATATATATATATACACACATATATACATACAAACACACACACACACACACAATTATAAACGCAACACTTGTTTTTGCCCCCATTTTTCATAAGCTGAACTCAAAGATCCAAGAGTCTATGTACACATTCCTATTTCTCTCAAATATTGTTCACAAATGTGTTAGTGAGCACTTCTCCTTTGCCGAAATAATCCATCCTCCACATAGGTGTGGCATATCAAGATGCTGATTAGATTAGACAGTATGATAATTGCACAGGTGTGCCTTAGGCTGGCCACAATAAAAGGCCACTCTAAAATGTGCAGTTTTATCACACAGCACAATGCCACAGATGTCGCAAGTTTTGCGGGAATCCAGTGCTGTTGCCCGTGAATTGAATGTTCATTTCTCTACCGTAGGCAGTCTCCAAAGGAGTTTCAGAGAATTTGGCAGTACATCCAACCGGCCTCACAACGGAAGACCACGTGTAAACACACCAGCCCAGGATCTCCACATTCAGCATCTTCACCTCCAAGATTGTCTGAGACCAGCCACCCGGACAGCTGCTGCAACAATTGGTTTGCATAACCAAAGAATTTCTGCACAAACTGTCAGAAACCGTCTCAGGAAGCTCATCTGCATGCTCGTCGCCCTCATCTGGGTCTCGACCTGACTGCAGTTCATCGTCGTAGCCGATTTGAGTGTGCAAATGCTCACATTCGATGGCGTCTGCCACTTTGGAGATGTGTTCTCTTCACGGATGAATCCCGGTTTTCACTGTACAGGGCAGATGGCAGACAGCGTCGTGTGGGTGAGCAGTTTGCTGATGTCAACGTTGTGGATCGAGTGGCCCATGGTGGCAAGGGATTATGGTAAGGGCAGGCGTATGTTATGGACAAAGAACACAGGTGCATTTTATTGATGGCATTTTGAATGCACAGAGATACCATGACAAGATCCTGAGGCCCATTGTGCCATTCATCCATGACCATCACCTCATGTTGCAGCATGATAAAGCACGGCCCCATGTTGCAAGGATCTGTTAACAATTCCTGGAAGCTGAAAACATCCCAGTTCTTGCATGGCCAGCATACTCACCGGACATGTCACCCATTGAGAATGTTTGAGATGCTCTGGATCGGCGTATACGACAGCGTGTTCCAGGTCCTGCCAAAATCCAGCAACTTCGCACAGCCATTGAAGAGGAGTGGACCAACATTCCACAGACCACAATCAACAATCTGGATTATCTCGGCAAAGGAGAAGTGCTCACTAACACAGATTTAGACAGATTTGTGAACAATAATTGAGGGAAATAGGCCTTTTGTGTACATAGAAAAAGTCTTAGATCGAGTTCAGCTCACGAAAAATGGGGGCAAAAACAAAAGTGTTGCATTTATAATTTTGTTCAGTACAATCTTAAACTTACAATGTATGTATGTACAGGTCCTTCTCAAAAAATTAGCATATTGTGATAAAGTTCATTATTTTCCATAATGTAATGATAAAAATTAAACTTTCATATATTTTAGATTCATTGCACACCAACTGAAATATTTCAGGTCTTTTATTGTTTTAATACTGATGATTTTGGCATACAGCTCATGAAAACCCAAAATTCCTGTCTAAAAAAATTAGCATATGATGAAAAGGGTCTCTAAACAAGCTATTAACCTAATCATCTGAATCAACTAATTAACTCTAAACACCTACAAAAGATTCTTGAGGCTTTTAAAAACTCCCAGCCTGTTTCATTACTCAAAACCGCAATCATGGGTAAGACTGGCGACCTGACTGCTGTCCAGAAGGCCATCATTGACACCCTCAAGCAAGAGGGTAAGACAGAAAGAAATTTCTGAACAAATAGGCTGTTCCCAGAGTGCTGTATCAAGGCACCTCAGTGGGAAGTCTGTGGGAAGGAAAAAGTGTGGCAAAAAAACGCTGCCCAACGAGAAGAGGTGACCGGACCCTGAGGAAGATTGTGGTGAAGGACCGATTCCAGAACCTTGGGGGACCTGCGGAAGCAGTGGACTGAGTCTGGAGTAGAAACATCCAGAGCCACCGTGCACAGGCGTGTGCAGAAAATGGGCTACAGGTGCCGCATTCCCCAGGTCAAGCCACTTTTGAACCAGAAACAGCGGCAGAAGCGCCTGACCTGGGCTACAGAGAAGCAGCACTGGACTGTTGCTCAGTTTTGCATGTCATTCGGAAATCAAGGTGCCAGAGTCTGGAGGAAGACTGGGGAGAAGGAAATGCCAAAATGCCTGAAGTCCAGTGTCAAGTACCTACAGTCAGTGATGATCTGGGG
Source organism: Siphateles boraxobius (assembly GCF_051911475.1). Lineage (NCBI taxonomy): Eukaryota > Metazoa > Chordata > Actinopteri > Cypriniformes > Leuciscidae > Siphateles > Siphateles boraxobius. Next base: position 27,252,792 of record NW_027509219.1, read on the forward strand.
TGCCATGTCAACTGCTGGTGTTGGTCCACTGTGTTTTATCAAGGGCAGGGTCAATGCAGCTAGCTATCAGGAGATTTTGGAGCACTTCATGCTTCCATCTGCTGAAAAGCTTTATGGAGATGAAGATTTTATTTTTCAGCACGACCTGGCACCTGCTCACAGTGCCAAAACCACTGGTAAATGGTTTACTGACCATGTTATTACTGTGCTCAATTGGCCTGCCAACTTTCCTGACCTGAACCACATAGAGAATCTGTGGGATATTGTGAAGAGAAAGTTGAGAGACGCAAGACCTAACACTCTGGATGAGCTTAAGGCCGCTATCGAAGCATCCTGGGCCTCCATAACACCTCAGCAGTGCCACAGGCTGATTGCCTCCATGCCACGCCGCATTGAAGCAGTCATTTCTGCAAAAGGATTCCCGACCAAGTATTGACTATTGGGTGCATAACTGAACATAATTATTTGAAGGTTGACTTTTTTTTTTGTATTAAAAACACTTATTTTATTGGTCGAATGAAATATGCTAATTTTTTGAGACAGGAATTTTGGGTTTTCATGAGCTGTATGCCAAAATCATCAGTATTAAAACAATAAAAGACCTGAAATATTTCAGTTGGTGTGCAATGAATCTAAAATATATGAAAGTTAAATTTTTATCATTACATTATGGAAAATAATGAACTTTATCACAATATGCTAATTTTTTGAGAAGGACCTGTATGTATGCATGCATGCATGAATGCATGTATATATATACACCTGCAACAGCAAAATAGTACATATGCGATTTGCTATAATTCATACAAAAAATCCTGAAAAAAGTAGCATGGCTATCACAAAAATATTAAGCAGCACAATCTTTTTCAAAAAGTAAAAATAATAAGAAACATTACTTGAGCACCGAATCAACATATTAGCAGTATTATTTCTGAAGTTTCATGTGACATATCCATCAATTCATTCATCATTCCTGTTTGTTGCGATCATCAGTCCACTCTGCTTTTGACAATATGCTCTGAAGACACATGAGAGAACCATCACTCTCTCTGGATACAACAAGGCGATATCGATTTGATACAGAGAGACCAGCTCTCTCCAAACAGCCTCGGGACAAAACAAAAAACACAAAATCACCATTGAGTCACACAAAGAGGCTCCATACTCATTGTCCTTCAGGCACTGATTTTGGCTACCAAAAATGCAATGAAAAAGTTCAATTATCCTGAAAGGTAAATTATTTAATAATTAGTCAAAACCCCATTCAGATCTCTGACTGAAGGGTAAATGAAAGAGTACCTTTGCTCAAAGACCGGTCTTCAAAGTATTTGCTGCTTTTCTGACATTGACATTTTCCTTTGTGTTCTGTTTTATAGAAACATCTCTCATGAGGTTTACATTCACCTTATCACCTCATACATTATTAATTACTTAATTTTGTACTTAGTGTTGAAAGCCAAAATAAGGTGTCCAATGTGAACTGAAATAATTTAGAATACTCTTGGCCTTCAGGAAGAATGCATTTACCTCTTTAAAGCAAGCAAGCTAGATGCAATGCATTTTAAAGCCATTGTGGTTTGGGAGGGGGGGGGGTGCTGCAAAGGGGATATTTCATCTGGATATTTAAAAGATTCATGCTTATTCGCAGTCTCACCAAAATTGGACAATAGAAGATTGGAAAAACATTGCCTGGTCTGATGAGTCTCAATTTCTGCTGCGACATATAGATGGCAGGGTTAGAATTGAGTAAACGACATGAAAGCATGGATCCATCCTGCCTTGTATCAGTGGTTCAGGGTGCTAGTGGTGTAATGGTGTGGGGAATATTTTCTTGGCACACTCTGGGCCCCTTAGTAAAAATTTGAACATTGTTTAAATAACTTAGCCTTCCTAAGTATTGTTGCTGACCATGTCCATCCCTTATTGACCACAGTGTGCCCATCTTCTGATGGCTTCTTCCAGCAGGATAACGCACTGTCACAAAGCTCAAACCATCTCAAACTGGTTTCTTGAACATGAACTCACTATATTCGAATGGTCTCCAGTCACCAGATCTCAATCCAATAGAGATATGTAATGTGGAGGAACAGGAAAAAATAAATGTCTTTCGAGAGGTGAGCGCAATAAACAATGTCTCACATGTCTTCTTGGATGGCTGTTGCCACATCCCGTGAAAAACACATTAACCACAAGGAAACGGTCACACTCCCTTTCAGGGGAACACCCTAATCTTATTTCACGAATGAAATTCAGCAAACCATCGGCCAACTCATAAATAAATAAGCGAGTAAATACGTAAACCTTTGATCCATTTACCAGTGTTTTCACAGAGGCATTGAATATATCAACATTTTAATTATCATCACTGATGCTTTGTAGCGCTCCACTGCGTTGAAAGATTGGTAAATGTGATTTCAGAGAGGAATGATTAAGGTGTCACATGGGTAAAGACCGGCACACAAATGAGGTACTTTATCAAGAGAGATTTGATGATATTTAACTAACAGACTTCAAAGCAGATGTTTTTCCTTTCTTCTTTTACTGTATATTGAAATCCAAATGTTCAGAATTGCTCAGGGATTCAGTCGGCGGTTATCTGAAAGGGTTCATAAGAATTTCAGGGAAGACAAATAGCCTAGACAGTTTAACTTGTCATTCAAACACTAAAGAAAAATTCATTGCACATTTAATGAAAAATATTAATTGTGAAGAGGCTGTTTTGAAAATTAAAACAGACTAAACGACCTGTAACTCATACATAAAGGAACTTCTAAATGGGTGCATTTAGACATTACATAAACAAAACATTTTAGACATCATTAAATCCTGAAATACAGCGCTAAAGCACCAAAAATGAAAGCTCTTTAAATGGCGTACCAATGAAGCCTCAGCATTGCCCCGGGCTTTTGTGACGCGAGCAGTAATGCGGGTTACAAAGGTGATGACAAGTGATGAGAGTATTCTATCATGCAGCCTAGAGCTACATGAGAACTGGACAATGACAAATCTCTATTTATTAATCTTTCCGATGAAAGACTGCACTTCATCTGCCTCCTTGAGACTAGTTCTGTAAGGAAATATTTTAGAGACATAGTTCAGTTAAGTGACATTAAGACTGCATCAAAAAGAGAAACATTCGATTTATTCTCCCAAACCACTAAATGGCAGTCACTGTAAAAAGTTTGCTAACACTTTATTTTGATGGTCTCTTCAGAACCTTCTGTTGACTATAAGTAACTTTGCAACTGCATGTCTACTAACTCTCGTTAGAGAGTCTGTCTGCTTAATATCTGCTAACTCTTTATTGTGATGGTCCTTCAACAGACATTTTACTGACTATAAGTAACAACACTAATGAGAGTTAGAAGACATGTAGGTGCAACTTTACTTAAGGCCTCATTATGCTTCTGCGTCAACTCCACGGCGTAGCTACGCCGTCACTCCTACGGCGTCGTGGCCATTTTATGGTTCTGCATCTGGTTGAGTTGCATCGCGGTGCATCTGACCAATCACAGCCCTTGTGGTCTGCGTCGCCTCGACGCGTGGTTACAATTTTTTGGAGGTGCACGTCGAGCTACGGCGGAGGGGTTCGCGGCGACGCAGAGGGGTCTGCGGGGGTACGGCGGAGGGGTTCGCGGCGACGCAGAGGGGTCTGCGGGGGTACGGCGGAGGGGTTCGCGGCGACGCAGAGGGGTCTGCGGGGGTACGGCGGAGGGGTTCGCGGCGACGCAGAGGGGTCTGCGGGGGTACGCCGTCGATTCGACGCAGAAGCATAAAACAGGCTTTACAGTCAACAAAATGTGTAAAAGAGACCAAGATAAAGAGAAACCAATAGTTCTCTTTCATCATCTCGTGTTCGAGATCCACCTATGGGAAGGGCATCCGTACCTGACCTCTGCAGAAGCATCCAATTGCACCAAGTCTGGCTAGACAGACAGAAGCGCGCAGCCAATGCCAGGTGAGGCCACACCCCCTCACCTAAGGGCATATAACATCTGGGCGCGCTGCTATTCCTCAGTTGACATTCGCTTCTCGCGATCTCTGCATCTCACAGCTCGGTTGGATTTTTACACTGCTCACCTCGTGTCTTCAGGAGGACATATCGACCAGATCAGCCTCCGCCGGACGTGACAGTTGTTTATTTTTCAACTACTGCTGCTTTGCATTCGGAGCCGCCCACGCTCTCGCTATTTTCACCGTTTCTCCTCACGGCTGCCCGCCACGGATTTCTCCGTTTTCTTCGCTGGTATGTCACTGTCTAAGCCTGCAGCCTCTCCAGGGGATAGCATGTCACGGGCCTGCCCGGCCGCGTGTGGTGCCCTCATCGCAGCTAAGGATCTTCATCAGCTTTGCGTGGTCTGTTTGGGTCTTAAGCACGCTCGGGAAGCCCTTGAAAACCCGGAGAATTGCAGTTTCTGCCTCTTGCTGCCTAGGAAGCTGCTAAAACGCCGTCTTAAGGTGGCAGTGACACAGTGCACCGGGCTCAGCCCTTCTGACTCGGACGGGGGACACGGTGATGACGACGCGCTACCGGGGGCCTCCCGGGGCGCAACGTCTCTCGTCTGGGCTGACCAGCCCAATCCCGCCTTCCCCGAGGAGGACATCTTCGGGGACAACCTCACTCTCGTCCACGACCTGCCCGGTTCTGGCGAAGAGGAGGATGCGGCCATTCTTGGGGTTTCAGAGGACGAGGAGGCCATCCCGCCCTCTGGTGTTCCCCAGGCTACGGCCCACGCGGTTCTGCCTCAAGCCATCCTCCTGGAAGTGTGTGAGCGAGCGGCCGCTCGTCTCAACATCGAATGGCCGGCACCGCAGAGCGCCACCGACCAGGAGAGGGATATTTATGATGGGAAAGTGCTGGGACCCCCTCCCGGCCCGAGGAAACAACTCTTCCCCATCCTCCCGGCGTGCGCGAAGCACATGAGAAATTATTGGAGCGACCCGCTCGACTTCAAACACGGTCTCACGGGACTCGAGGTTAAGGACATGGCGGCGCACGGTATGGGCGAACCTCCCACCGTCGAACCTTCCATCGCCAGGCACCTTAACCCCGCTCAGGGCGGGCTGCTCGCTCCCCCCAAGCCGGTCTTGCCCAACAAGATGGACCGTTTTGCTGCCTCCGTTCACCAGGCAGCTTATAAGTCCTCGGCCGTGGCTGTCAGGGCCCTTAACGTTTCTTCGCTCCTCTCCGCCTACCAGGCGGAGATCCTTGAAGAGTTAGGGCAACAATTGGAAAAGGGAAATCCTTCTGAAACCCTGTGGAAGGAGATCCTAACGGTGAACGACCTCGTCCTCCGTAACGCTCGGCAGGCCGTCCAAGCTTGCGGGCGCTCCATGGCGCTTTCCGTGGTCGGAGAGCGCGCGCTCTGGCTGAACCTGTCGGGACTCCCTGACAGTGAGAAACGGCGCATCGCGGGCGCGCCGGTGGAGCCCGGCCGGGCTCTCTTCGGCCCCGCCGTCGCACTGATGCAACAACGGTGTGACGATAAGAAAAAGGAGGATGAGGCCTTCAAACTTTGCCTTCCTAGGAAGTCAGTCCCACGCCAGGCGCCCCCTGTGCGTTTGCCTAACCCACCGGCCACGGGACGACAGTTTCATCAGGGCAGAGAAAAGCCCCGCAACAAACCACCCCCTCGGCAACATAACCCAGCACCTACACACAAGCACTGGGGTAAGCCCGCTCCCGCCGCGGCCGCGGCCGGGAGACCTGCGAATTCCAACCCCACCGACTCGAAACGCAAGCGGCCTGCCTGATGTTCAGCCGATGGGGGCTTCGAGTCCATGTTCACGGGCCGCAAGCCCTTCGGACTCCCCTCCTCTTCTAGGACCCCCGTCCAAAAAACCCAGGGGGTCCCGCGGATGGGTCAGCTCTCCGTGTGTAAACGAGACTGCCCAGCTCGTGTGTTCGAGAGATGTGTGTTTTCCCCCCACGTTCAGGGGGCCCTTTGTAAGGGAAAGTTTAAGCTCAGTGACACCACACTGCCCACACTCTGTTCCCCTCACTCTCTCAATAAAGGCTTCGGCCCCAGTGTTTGCCCAACACAAAACACACAAAACACAAAAAAATACGAATCAAATGAATTCGTTTCGGCGGGAAAACCTCTCTCCGCAGAGAGAATTCATCTCACTGCAGAGAGAGGAAATCCCTCCGAACCCCTGCATGTCGCCTCTAGTGTACCCACTAGATGGCGCCATTGCATCACAAATAAACCTGTCGGTCTCACACAGCTCCGCTCTGGCCCGAGCGGGAGCTCTCGCGAGTCACGAAGCGGCTTGGCGAACCGTTTCAGCTCCCGAGTGGGTGATGCGTACAGTAATGCAGGGTTACAGATTGCAATTCGCAGTAAAACCCCCGCATTTCAACGGCATTCTCTTTTCTCACACGGAAGAGAACGCCTCTCACATTCTGAAAGAGGAAATTTCATCTCTCTTAAACAAGGGAGCGATTCAGGTGGTACCTCCCAATCTGATGAACCAGGGTTTTTATTCCCGTTATTTTCTGGTCCCGAAAAAAGGCGGCTCTCTCCGCCCTATCTTGGACCTTCGAGTGTTGAACAAACATTTGAGGAAATACAATTTCAGAATGCTGACACAAGGCGCACTCGCCCGTGCCATAAAACAGAACGACTGGTTCACATCAGTCGATCTGAAAGATGCTTTCTTTCACATAAGCATCTATCCTCCGCACAGGAAGTTTCTTCGTTTCGCCTACCAGGGCATATGTTACGAATTCACAGTTCTTCCGTTTGGACTCAGTTTGAGTCCCCGGTCTTTCTGTCTGTGCGCGGAGGCGGGCTTAGCACCTCTGAGAATATCAGGTCTGAGAATCCTGACTTATATAGACGATTGGCTCATCATAGCCGAATCAAAGGAGAAGGTGTTGCAGGACACCGACCGTGTGCTCGCGCACATCACATCGCTCGGGTTTCAAGTGAATGTGAGCAAGAGCAATTTCACGCCCAGTCAGAATGTCATTTTCTTGGGCTTGGAGTTGAATTCGGTCTCCATGCGAGCGCGCCTCTCTCAAGAGCGCGTTCGCTCTCTGATGAACTGTCTGACGCAGTTCAGAGAAGGGGCGAAAGTGCAATATCGCACATGTCTCAGGCTACAGGGTCTCATGGCTTCATCCACCCAAGTTGTGCCATTGGGACTTCTGAGGATGAGGGCGTTCATGAAATGGGTCTTGTCACTACATTTCAGCCCGATTCGCGACCTTTGCCGCTCGGTAACAGTGACACGCGCCTGCTCGGCGACCTTGCGCCACTGGGAGAGCGAGAACTTTTACGCACGGGGAACCCCTCTGGGGGCGGTTACGATGCGGAAAGTTGTGACGACAGATGCGTCCTTGACAGGCTGGGGTGCCACCCAGGAGGGCAGAACGGTGAACGGTCTGTGGCCAAACAGACTACGTTCAGCGCACATAAACTATTTAGAGCTTTTAACCATTTGGAAAGCTCTGAATCATTTTCTGCCTCGCCTGCAGGGACATCACGTTCTAGTACGGTGCGACAATACCACGGCTGTGGCTTATATCAACCGTCAGGGCGGCATGCGCTCGTCGAAACTCCACGCTCTAGCTTACAAGCTTTTGGTGTGGAGCAGACGGGTTTTCCTGTCGTTACGCGCAACTCACGTTCCGGGCATTCTGAACAGAGGTGCGGATCTGCTATCAAGGGGAAACCCAATCTACGGAGATTGGCGTCTTCACCCTCAGATAGTGGAAATGCTATGGATGAGATTCGGACGGGCGAGCGTAGATCTATTCGCCTCGCGCGAAAACTACCATTGTCCTATGTTCTTCTCTCTAAGGGACATGGACGCGCCCCTCGGGGTAGACGCACTGGCCCACCCATGGCCCAGAGTGCTCCTGTATGCTTTTCCTCCCCTGTGCCTGATAATTCCCTCATTGGCCAGGGTGAGAGAGCAGGGCCTGTCTCTCATTCTGATAGCACCCAGGTGGCCCAAGGCACCATGGCTGGCGGAGATAATTCCTCTGTTATACGCCGAGCCGTGGCGCCTTCCCGTTCGCACGGATCTATTGTCCCAAGCCAACGGGGAGATTTACCACCCCCACCCGGACAGGGTGGCTCTCTGGGCCTGGCCCGTGAGAGGACGAACCTGAACGCACTTGGGCTTTCGCCGCGTGTGGTCGCCACTATTCAGAATGCCAGGGCCGTCTCTACACGGTCCTTATATGGCTGTAAGTGGCACGTGTTCGAAGGGTGGTGCGATGGGCGCGGTCTCACATCTTATCAGTGCTCAGTTCCTGATATTTTGTGTTTCCTTCAGGACCTCATGGAAAAAGGGAGGTCTTTTTCCACCATTAAGGTCTATTTGGCTGCGATTTCAGCCTGTCATGTGGGTTTTGAGGGCTCTACTGTCGGGCAGCACCCTCTAATCCGCAGATTCATGAAGGGTGCACGCCGCTCGTTGCCAGTCATCAGGAGAACTGTTCCGGAATGGGACCTCTCCATGGTGCTGGAAGCACTGTCTCAACATCCTTTTGAGCCCCTGGGGAGTATTTCCCTTAAGCTGCTGTCCTTCAAGACAGCTTTGCTCTTGGCCTTGGCATCTGCCAAACGTGTCAGTGAGCTACATGCACTCTCGGTTCACCCCTCGTGCACTAAGTTCTCCCTCAGTGGAGATAAGGTTTCCCTTAAGCCTAACCCGGCCTTCATGCCGAAGTGCTTCCCTGCGTTCACTTCGGAGGTGTTGGAGCTGTCCGCTTTTCACCCTCCACCTTTTACCTCTCTGGAGGATCAGAGGCTGAATGCTCTGTGTCCAGTCCGTGCTTTACAGGCTTATATGACCAGGACCAGCGCTTTCCGGAAGAGCGACCAGCTCTTTGTTTCATGGGCCCCTCCGCACAGAGGGAGTCCCATATCGAAGCAACGCCTCTCACATTGGGTTGTGGGCGCTATAACTATGGCTTATGAAGCAAAGGGAGTGCAGCCCCCAAGGGGCATCAGAGCTCATTCCACAAGGGGCTTAGCCGCCTCTTGGGCTTTGTTTAGGGGAGTGTCACTGCAGGACATCTGCTCCGCTGCCAGTTGGGCTTCTCCTCATACCTTTGTGCGTTACTACCGGCTGGATGTCACCAGAACCTCGGTAGCACATTCGGTTTTAGGGGTTGGGTCTTCTTAGCTCTTCCCTGTACCCTGTTGAAACCAATAAGAGTGAATGGCCCGGCTGGTCATGTTCATTCTTGCCACCAAACATTTACTTCCCGTTATGGGTTTAGTTTATGTGCCTTGGTGGGTTGGGGGTACTTTCATGTATGTGTCTCATGCATGCTTCATGTCCTGCGTGTCCACAGCAGTCGGTGTGGCGTCACCTTTGCAGGTTCATGATTAATGGACGTGTCAGGCACCGCCTCCCCGGGGTGACCGTCTTTCTCTGGCTTTCAGAACCTCACTGTGAGTGTATTGGGCAATCGGGGAGCTGTCCATGTCTCTCCCATAGGTGGATCTCGAACACGAGATGATGAAAGAGAACAATAGGTTACTATCGTAACCCCGGTTCTCTGAAACATCGAGTGGAGAGATCCACCAGCTTTGCCCCGCTTGCTGCACGAGAAGCGAATATACTTACTGAGGAATAGCAGCGCGCCCAGATGTTATATGCCCTTAGGTGAGGGGGTGTGGCCTCACCTGGCATTGGCTGCGCGCTTCTGTCTGTCTAGCCAGACTTGGTGCAATTGGATGCTTCTGCAGAGGTCAGGTACGGATGCCCTTCCCATAGGTGGATCTCTCCACTCGATGTTTCAGAGAACCGGGGTTACGATAGTAACCTATTGTTTTCTAAGGGTGAATGGATTAATTGTGAAGGATATGCAAAGTGGGTCCAGAATGACTGCTATTGAGAAATGTTTCTGTTCTAAGATGTCCATTGTTTAAAAGCAGAATAATTCTGAATTAAAATACTTAGTTTTGAGGTTCTTAACATACACAGAAAAATGTATAAATATTTTACTTCGTTTGAATAGCCATCAGCCATTACTCCAGTCTTCACGTGATCCTTCAGAAATCTTTCTAAAATGCTGATTTGGTGCTATTAAAAAAACTATTAATGTTAACAGTTGTGCTGCTTAATATTTTTGTGGAAACCATATTAATTTTTTTTCAGGGTTCTTTGATGAATAGAAAGTTCAAAAGAAAGGCATTTATTTGAAATGGAGGTTTTTTTTTTTACAAATCTTAATTTTGAACAATTGAATGCATCTCTGCTGAATAAGTGTATTCATTTAAAAAAAAAACTTCAGTTCATGGGTCACTACTTCTGGGGTTTCAATCTTGGACAACCACTGCTTCACAGCTCAGATCATTAACCACTGCCACCAACCTGTTTGTAAGTACTAAATAACCCATTGGGTGTTATTCCATTTTAGTTAATGGGTTTTTTAAAACAACAGTCTCAAACCCTTCTGTAGGCAAGGTTTCAGATGACTTTGTACTATAGCACAGGTGAAAGCAGCAATGATTTCCAGTACAATAATGTCCAGTACAATTGATAAAAGTTACACATATTGGAAGTTAATTGTCTGTGTGGCATGAATGATTTCAGTGCACTTACACTCTCCAATTGACTTTCTCCACTGCAGGCATTCTCTTGCATTGTTTGTCCCCAGATAAAAGTTGAAGTTTCAGTCTCAAAATGTAGAAAGTCCTAGAATAAATTAAAAGTAAATGAAATCCTGCTTGATATCACACAAACCATGAGACTAGTAAAATACAGTGATGAGACGCACCACAAGACCAAATGTCCACATTTTGGCTCAAATCCCATTTTGACTAAGGAGGAAACTACCAGAATACAAAAACATCTTGTGCAGTTCTGGCATCAGAAATTGCATTTGAATAAATGTACTATTCTTTTCATCAGTGAGTTTGTGGTCCTTGGGGACAAGCTGATAATCTAGGAACCAACGGTTCAAGTGCCAGTTTTGCATGAAAAAAGAAATAATTGCTTTCAGAAGCATAGACTACAGCATGCCACACATACACTTACATACACTGAGCTGTCACATATTTCATTACGTTTATGATAATCATTGCAAGTATTTGATATGACCTTGGAATTGTGTACACTTCTTAAATTAGTGCTTCATAAATAATTCATAAGGTGAAACAAACTCTGTCCTATTTAAAGTTGGCCAGTTCTACAAAGTCACTCGTTTTATAAAGTCACTTTCAAATAAGACAAAAACCAAACAGAATCTTTGACACATGCAATAATCTAAAATCTTCAAGTTAGCATTTCCATATTTTCTTATGCTCTGTTTAAATATAAGAATGTAAATTCATCATTTTTTTAATGTGAAATTGAGATTCCTAGCTGTGAGGTATTCAAGAACCTAAAACAATTTTTCTACTATAGGGATGGGTGATTATTAATGTCAATGCATTACTATTTGGCTAGGAAAGGCTTTGTTGCAGTATAGTGACATCAGTCAGAATATAATTCACAAGTGAAATCATTTTCTCAGTGGATTCCTCTTTTTCCTGCACAAAAGTGAATATAGGGCACCTATATAGGCGTCCAATGGGCTAAAAGCCTCCTTATGGAAAATATAGTCCCAAAATATGTCAATCAAAAATAAAGAGTAAACTTCTGACAAATTTTGACTCAAAAGAAATGCGTTACATAAAAAATTAGGCATCTAGGAGGGCATTTTCCTCCAAATGTGGGGCAAAAGGTCCTCGGAAGGAAGGACAAACCAAACACTTAAAACAGAGTGAAAGGGGGGGGGACATTTGTTTTCAGTTCAAGCTGAAGTTGAAGTCAACAGACTCAACATAAATATACAGAATGAGATAAGTTAAGCTAAACTTGCAAAATGAAAACATGCTACATACTAAACCAAATTTTGAAAGAATGCTATAAACAACATTTTCTTACAGAGCAGTAGCCTTGCAACACAAAAAGTCTAAATTAACACCCTAAAGAAGGTAAATAACGTCCATGGAATGAAAATGTACCCTAAATAGTCTATATACAGTTCTATCACCATCTAGTGGCTGTAATGTGGCAGAATCAACTTGCATACTCTACATTCCCATGTGTTTAGCATGCTGCTAGTGCAGCTAAAAGTGCAATAAACAAATTGTATATTATGATTTATAATGAATAAAATAAAACTCATGTCAAATACATAATATTGCTATGCTGTTAATCATGTTAATAAACAGCTATAATTCTTGTGCTACGTGCTAATTTATCTAAAAACTTTAATCATAAAACAACTACAGCTCCCTTTACATTGTACTATTTACAGTGGAAATTTGTGTTTTTAGACAGAGGCCCCATGTCTCATGTAAACTCTCAAACAATTATTTCCCCAGGCAAATATTTGTGAGTGTCACAGGCTAAAATAGGCATATGTCAATTATTGTTTACGGAATATGTTCCATGGGAAGCACAACATAACCTTTTCCACATTATTTTTGGCTTAAGTTCGTCAAAGAAATCCATCAAGCACTGGCAGTTGATATGATCACTTACAACCCACAGCATCCTCTATAAAATAAATGATGAATGTTGATATTTTAATCAAAAGTTCTTCTCCTTGTGATCTCCACGAGGAACAAGGATATTTGTATGCTTGGGAAGTTTACATTGTGAAGGCAAAAGCCATGTCATTTCCTATACATAATTTCAAATCTATTAGGCTATATACAAAGATAACCATCAACAGGAAACCAGAGGTCTTCATATGTATAATTTAGCAAGATGTGGCTCATAAACCCACATTATGGTCATATACATTAATTTTTGAATATCAACATTGCCTTTACTACACGTTTAAAAGTCAGTTATTCCCATGATGCCTTGCCATCTGCGTTTCTGCTAAAGTTATTGAACTATTAATGTGTCATGAGAGAGTTTGAGGAACATGGCTGCACTGTTTTCCTTTTAATGCCGTTCAGAAAAGGCTTTTCAACCTCTGCTCACAGGATGTTTGAGGAATTATATTAAAACACAATCTTAAAATGGAAAATGACCAAAGGTTTTTCTTATTCCATATATACTGTTGAGGAGGAGCTTACTTTAGGATGCAAGTTCAAAAAGGTGTCATAAAAACAAGACGGCCTTGACATACGCTAATAGTAATCTGCCTAAATTTAGCCTGGGACAGATTGTCTAGTAACGAATTAAATGTAAAAATGTAAGAGCCATTTCTTTCATTTAGTTTTTTGTAATATTAGGCCACAGTTAATATGTCATCAATAAACTTTTACCATTACAATGTGCAAAAAACTGACAGCTAGTTGCATGGATGTGCATCATAACATTGTTTTTGCTGACCATATGCCATTTTATAATTAATCAGCCCATGATTTATTTATTTATTTAGTGATTGAAAGCATCTGATAAAAAGGTTAAAGAAAGAGTGGGTCATATGAAGATGGCAGACTCTATGAGACGACCTGGGACATTAAAAATAAAACAGCTTTAATTAAACTACTGAAATGACTAGAGTCCTCATTTTGTGAGTGTACATGATAAGATATTTTAAAAGTACTATTAAATTGACAAAACAGAACAGTATTTTCTTGTAAAACATATTCCAATAATCTGCAACGTTTAATTCAATGTGTTACTTTATTTTTTTCACATAATTGCAAGTAAATTTCTTAAAAAAGCAAGTGAAAAAAAGCTTTTAAGTAAATCCTACTTTAAAGAGCAGCGGCTCACATATCCTCACATTTAAAAAACATTGGAGTGCACCTTTAACATAAAAATGAACAAACTAGACTCACAGAGATTGTGTGGCCTTTCATAGTTCATTTGATCATGACGCCGCCTGAGGGTCCTTTGGTTCCTTGCACTGATTTAACAGATGAGGATTATCCAGGTAAATTCTGGTCTGGACATTTGCCCTCAAATGACATTCACAGGACACAGAAACTGCAAACTATCAGCTTTAGAACACTGTCAAGAGTTCAGATTGACCTTAAAGCATGAATTTAATTTATTTCTTAGCATGAAACCAGCGTGAACTCGCGTTTGGCCTTGATCCCCAGACATGCCTGCACATTTCCAATCATTTTAATATGCCTCAAATAATAAAATATATTAACTTAAATGCACATAATGCGGACACAGACTCCACAGTGGAAACTGATGGCCAAAGGAGCAGAACAACAAAGTTTTGGATGAGAGATGTGTTCAAATAGGCCTATACAAAGCAAAATAGGGAGTCAGACAGCCAATACACGCACAAGCTTTTGAGGCCTTACGTTCAGAGTTCATGAGGGAGACGTGTTAGAGAGCAGCAGTGGTCTGTACCTCTTTCAAACTTTAAGGCTGTTCATTAATTAAAGCATGGCTATAAATGCAGTGATATTGTGCTTAAAAATGTCATAAGGAACCAATTAGGAGCACAGATGTTTTAGAGGGGAAAGGGTGGCGTCATCAAAGACATCATTGTCTGGCCTCCTTGACATCATATGTCATTCCACGCCCTTTTGAACGTTTTCTTGTTTCAGATTCAGCATTTTTGCACATCGTAAAAGTGCATGATGGACTGTTAACTTCCCGGTTTTAAAAAAATACTGGATTGTAAAATGAACTTGTAATGTTGATTTGTTCAAATGTTCCAGGTCACTGAGTTTGTTTTTTGTTTTGTTTTTTTTACAATAAAAACAAGTTGATGTTACATATGAAGAAAACTAGGTATGAAATTGCTGATAAACCAGTGGGATTTTTACAGATCTGTGAATATTTTTCAGGCATATCTTGAAGGCGTTCATTCATCAAGCTCAGGTTGCTTTGTATATGATTTCTATGGTGTAAGAATGTAATGGCAATATTGTATGCACTTTTTAAACCGGGTAATCTACCAATTAATATATATATATATATATATATATATATATATATATATATATATATATATATATATATATCTCAAATGCTCTTTTTTTTTTGACTGGCATAACAGCAACAGGGAATAAGGGGAGGGTTTAGGATTACAGTTTGTTTGGTTTGTATAATGTGAAATTTGAGTTTCATTTAAGTATCATATTAAGTATCATTTAAAAATCAGCATAGTTCAAAAATCATTTTGATACAAATCTTCATCTCTCTGTACTTAAAAACAATTGCTTTTTAGAATGCAAAAATGCTCACTTCATGTGACAAAGTCAGAATCACTCCCACACAGCCATGGGCTCGATTTTACACATGACTTCATTTACGAGGGGAAACACTGACATGTGGAAGGAAAACAGTATTAGTATCATCAATTGGATACGAGCCCAAATAAACAAGCGCATGTTGACCATAATGCCTCACTCTTTGCTGTGATTATGATACAATAAGACATTCCAGTTCCCTGTGAGAGCAGGCTGCTTTGGGTGCTCTATTTATAGATTAAGGATGCAAATGCCATCAAAAATGTCTCTTCTAAAAGAACCCTTTGCATGCAGTACAACGATGAGTTAGCTGAACGGGTCAGGTGCCCAAAAGTCACCTTGCACCTGCCTGTCTTTTTCCACATGCCTTAAAGCTAAAGATGACACATGCTAGAACAGATGGATGGTGACAACTAGAAAAGCATGAGCAGACATGCTTGTAGGGTACAGAAACATTCTTTCTATGCCTTTGGGAAGTACATAGAGAAGAAAAAGGAAGTAAATAAAGTGTGAATGGGAACTTACTCTTATCCTTGGAGAAAGAGAAAAGGAACAAATGACAGATGCAATCCTCCAGAGACTGATCCTGGTTGCTACTGCGATACAGTCCAGCTGAAACAGAATGAAACATCTAAGTCCCCTTTGCTTCCTGTGACACTGTGCCTCGTGCTGTGATGCTCTTTGGTTTAAGGACTGAAGAATATCAGAGTTCCCAGCCTTTTAGCCAATCAGAGCGCTCTGTTCCATCTCCCCCCACCCCTCCCTAAAGTTCCTCCAGCAGTAGCCAGCAGAGAGATGTTTTAAAAAGCAGGGGCCACTGCAGCATCATAGCGGGATACTTATACATCTCAAATTATCAAACTCAAGAGCAAAAGAAGTGTTTATGTGAATGTCTACCATGGGAATATGCAATCAGCTGAGTGTTTTCTTTTGGAAATAAATCGTCAAAATCCTTGCACTGTTTACCTCTGTAGTCCATTTGGAGGCGATAGTTCTCATTTCACATGCCCTTTGACTGGTCCCTGCCTCGATGTCAGTGATCTGGGGAGAACGGGGCTAGTTTTCACACTTCATACTTCTGAAAAATGAAGACAACAATTTTTTCATAAGCAAATACCTTAAAGTCACAGCCACAAAAACAAGCTTTTGAGCATATCCAGCATCATTGCCCTGGGGGAAAAGATACAGTTCACTGAACACAAGATGATCTTTTGTGACAACATGCCCCATTGGCAAAAATCAAACAGTGAAGTGTTATGAAACAAAACGATTCACGAAAAAAGAACAATGCAAAAAGGTAACGTACAAAAATATAAAATCTGTTTGGCAAAATATCACTGAATTTATAACATATAAAAAGACATGGGACAACGGTCACAACATTCATGTCCTGAGAAGCAAAAAATATATAAAAAAATTAGGCACAATTTAAAACCAAATTTGTGCTTTATCACAAATAAGATATTGGAATTTGGAGGACAGAATTTACACAATTTAAAGACATTTAAATTTGCCATTTGAGTTTTTTTTTCTCAAACAAATAAAAAGGAGGACAGGACATTTTATCAGAGTAAAAAAACAAATTGTGCAACTCCATTTAAGACACACTGCAACGATATTAGCCTACAGGATGACTGATGATTATTAGCAATAACTTCAGGGTTGAGGATGTCAATTAATGGTATGCTTTTGTTGAAACCCTCATTCCTCATTATTTCAATTAAAAATCGTGTTACAAAGGAATACGCCTTTGTCCTGTTGTACCGTTGTCTTTTCTTTTTTTCTCGATTTTTTAAAATATTTTTTTGCTTCAAATCAAAGATTTTAATGTTGTGATTCACCTCATAACCAGTTGGTTTGGTTTGGTTCATGACTTATAACTCTTTAAAGAAGACTTTTATTAAAAATCCCAATGGGAATAAATTAATGGGAAAAATACTTTGGGAACCAAGGCCGCTGAATAAGTGGCCTGGCCATGAGCAATTGTGGAAATATCAGACCACTGAATGCCAAGATCGACCAATCAGAATCAAATACTAAAGACCACCATATAATAAAACAAACAAATGCCCAAAAAGTCACACATATGGAGTTAATCTAGTCTATATCGTCATAGTACAGTTATCTCGCCCCAGTAGTTTATGTTCTCAGGGTCTAGCCACCTTCTAAGAGAGCAAGGGAAGCAAACAAATCATTTTGTAATAAATTACTCATGGATATCTAGCTATGACGCACTTCAAATATACTCATTACCAACATTTTTGTGATGAGTACTGTCTGGAGTTCCTATGCGATATGTTTGTTATTGTTTATGAAATGTTTGAAGGGAAATTGGTGTGTGTGTGTAAATGTAATTCCTGATAACTCAAACGTCTTTATTAATATTGTGGACCAAGTACCAAGCTCTATCTTTCTGACCCATGTCTGTCATGATTTCCCATCTGCCTGGAATGTTTGGACACACAAACAGTCAAAACACAAATATATTAGACAAGTCCAAATGTATGATGCTGATCTCACAGTATATCAGAGGTAGTTCAAGTGTTGACAACACTTTTATCCATCTTGATGAGGATCAAATCAATACACAAAAACAATGATCTATGGTGAGGTTTAGGTAAAAAACACTTAAAACAATTGCGATTTAATTTGAAAGGTAATAACAGCTCAGATGTTCATTAAAGTCAGACGCTGCGCAATAAATCTTTTCTTCCCTATTGTAACGTGTATCCGAACAGCTTCTTTAACCCATCCAAGTAAGTGCACACACATTAGGTGCAGAGTAGTGAGTAGTGAACACACACACTGCAAACGTGGATACACACACCCGGAGCAGCGGGCAGCCTTGAGTGGCGCCCGGGGAGCGATTGGGGGTTAGGTGACTTGCTCAAGGACACCTCAGTCATATTCCTGCCGGTACTGGATTCGAACCAGCAACCTTTGGGTTGCTGGTTACCATTAGGCCATGACTGCCCCAGTTTCAAAGTAGCTTTACAGAGATAACAGGGAAATAATGCAAAAAAGTTTGTTTTTCAGAAGAAAATAGCGTCAGTTCAGCTTAATTAAGTTCAGTGACGTTTCATTTTTGTTTTAAAAATAGTTATTAATTTAGTTAACTTAACATGGTTGTGGTTTGCTATTGCTGTGATATCATGGGAGTGACAGGTTGTCCCGCCCTTGCGCCAGTAAACAGCTCAGAGAAGAGATGTCATCATTGCAAGAGATTATGAGTGCACATGAATAATAAAAAAATAATACTTTAAAACCATCTATATGCTATGTTCCTAGTTTTTAGAAGCCATTAAATAGCCTTTTGTGATGTACAGACAAAAATGTGATCCATTATTCTCTGAAAATCTTCTCCCATGCTGCAGCGTTCAAATATCATTCACATTACCTAGATACATTACAGGTTTGGCGTCAATTATGTTCTTATGCCTTAATTATTTGCATTGTGACCAAATTTTAATATAAGACATCTCTATTAGAGGGTAAGATTATTAATGACTTATAACTTAAATTTTAGTCGTAAAAAAAGCTATTATACTGCTTCAGAAGACTTAATTCATAACACGAGTTAACATTTTTACATAAATTGTTGCATTGAATTGAACGAGACGATTGCGTGTAAGAATGGATTCATGAATGATTTACACAATTTGTTTCTGCTTGTGTTTCATGCAATGAAAGTGAATGGTGACTGGGGTTCTATTATGCCTAAAATCTGCTTTTGGTTTCTACAGACAAAGTCAAACAGGTTTGAAAATGTCAAGAGGATGAAATTATTTTCATTTTCACAATCACGTTAATAACACTACATTTTGTACTTTGCATATATGCTGAAATACAAGTTAACAGGAATGAAAACTTCGTTTAGACCTTAAAATCAAGTGCCAGAACCATCTAGCAGAAAGAAAGAAAAAAGGAAAAAAGAAGCCTGGCAGACAATGAAGCTACTGCATCTTTTCTCTTTTCTAACTCGTTAATTACCTCAAATGTCTGTTGTGAATATTTATATTGATCGTATTTTATGTTGCAATGGAGTAAAGATTTGGTTAAATTTGTGAAATGTCAGTGAAACTTTGTTGGCAAAAAGGTCTATTGTCCAGTGTACAGTGTAGCGAATAGCGATGTAATGTATGAAGCACAGCTCACACAGAAGTCACTTTCAAGCAGCTTTCTGTTGGTCAATGCTGTGAATCCAAGAGACTAACTTTTTCTTATACCCCCACAGCCCCAGAAGTAACACCCCTAAAGGTATAGTTCACCCAAAAGTGAAAATTGTCATCATTTACTCACCCTCAAGTTGTTCCAAACCTGCATGAGTTTCTTTTTTCTGCTGAACACAAATGATGATATTTTAAAGAATGTTTGTACTGCAAGTAAAAAAAAACCACCTGGTAAGGAGCTTCCTCTCTCTTTAATGAGTGTCCTCCTCAGCTTGTTTGTCTTTAGGTTTCAACAGTTCTGGTGGCAATAGTGAATTTTTTTTCCTGAGAAATACCTAATGGCAAACTTATTCATGAATCAAACAGCAAAGTCAAGTCATTTGTAGTCTTAAGGTGGAATTGAAATGGCCTCAGAAGGCATGAAATATCAACAGCAAGGACACATTTATTTGTAAATTCCCAAAATCCCTCCAAACCACTAGCCTACAACTGAGGGTTTACAACCAGATTAGGTGACATTAACACCTATCAGAATGTGCACATTTCTTACTTATACAATTTTTTTTTTTTGCCACCAAACTACATCTGTTGAATCAGTAATGACCATGCAGCTGTGCAGTCCCAATATGGAGGGTGTTGGATCACCATCAGTAAACAACTTACCACATCTGTTTGACAATCCTTCTGGTCAATAACATTCTTGGCAGCTAAAAAAAACAAAACTGTTTTGTCTTTTTGTGGAATTGAGTGATTTGGACGAGCATTTAGTTAGAATGATGTCCAAATATTAAACATTGCAGCATCTCTACAACAGTATTAAAAAGGAACAAAAGACCTAAATGTAGCCAATTTGATCTCTAAATAACACTGTTTGATGAAGGGGGCTGTGCAGCATTTAACGTGTTTATTAGTGCAGTAAATGTTCCCTGCAGCATTTGTCAGTAGTTTTTATTTAATTCTTTGTGACATTGAGAGGGGTTTCACTTCGCAAATTTATCTAATTAGCAGATCCCACCTCAAAATGACAAAGTACCAAACAAATGTGAGCATTCTTCACAGCAATCCAAATTTATTCTGACCTGCTGTAGTTCACATATTCTGAGAACCGTGACCTACTTCTAACAGCTAGACCAAAATTACCCATGAAGCACCAGTGAAAAATGCTGTAAGAAGAATTCGGTTTTCCTGCATGTGAGCACGAGGCAACCGCTTCATACATGTTTGTTCTACTACAAAAGCCTCTCAAACAAATCTCACTTACCATACTTAAGTTTTCCATTGCACAAGGAAGTAGTTTTAGTTTGAATGCACAAGCTTGGAAAACATTGTATTTTAGATTTCACAGCATCTCAAGACAGACAGAATTAAGATGCATTTACATGGTAACGTCAAATAGAAACACCATTTGATATTGGTTTCCACCAGTGCAGCTACAATAGGACATCATTATAAATAATACATACCTGCAAATACAAATATGAAAATATATGATTTCAAATACTTGAAAATATGTAAAAAGCATAATTTAGGCATTATTACAATTAGCGGACTTTTGATCCTTATTCTTCCTTGCAAAGATAAAGCGAATGGTGTATTTTTTTGTTAAATAAAAACAATGCCAAAAAAAATTAAAGGTCTCCAATTTTAAATCATGAAAAAACTGCTTTACAGTGTCAAACAAAAGTAAAGAAAATATACAAAATAATTAAGGGGTTAAAAAGCAAATGTTCAGAGACTGCAAAATTCCCAGACGCTTTTACCCCTTGATTGTTACAACATTTTACTCCACATGGGGAGCTGAGATCATATGGTAAAAATGAGAATTGGGTATTTAAAATCTTATAGGATGCATCTACATTTAAAACCAACACAACCCTAAATGGACACACAACAGATTAACCACAAACTGAAAGCTAATATATACAATTATTTTACTCTGGATGCCCCCAGGTTTTGTGAAATTTAGTTAACTTATAGGGACAAATTCCCCAACGTATAGTCAGCTCATTAAAAGGTGCAGTTATAAAATAAAATAAAATCCCCATCATAAGCGAATACAGCATTTATTAATTTTTTTCATAAATATTTAAAACAGTCAATTAACATACTAAATTTATACAAAAATTTCAGGCTCCTGTCCTGGTCAATAAAGCCCAGGACATTCATTACGATACGATGTATAAAATAAAAAGAAAACCAAATTCAGGTCCTTCTTCACCAATAGTGCAAGATGAAATCAATGCATCGGTTCCTTCAAGGACAGTTGCCATACTTGCTACCATTCACGCAATGTCACATGTAGAGGGTGAAAAGCACATAAATATGCATTACGGATATAGCACCAAGTGTTCGTGGTAGAATTTTCTCCACAGTTCTGATTTACAAAGGGAGAGAAGAATAAAAAAAGGCCAACACTTCTCTTATTTACTGATGTACCCAAAAATGGGGACATAAATCTAAACATAGCAATAAAAAAAAAGGCAATAAAAGTGAAATGACTGACATGAGTGAGGAGCTGGGAGGCTTCTGACTCATTCACATCTCATTAAACAGGGAGGGGAAACACGTCAGTATGCAGAAAATGATGAGGAACATGAGTAGAAACATAAGCAGCCCTTAAGGCAATGACCCAGAGTTCAACTCAAATTCCCAGCTGAGGTTGGATGGCAAGATCCAGCCAAGACTGAAACACACAGTCTGTAGAGTAACATTTTTTACCTAGGGCATCAAGATAAACTTTATGGTGTACATATAAATACGCTTATAAAAATGTAGCCAAAAGGCTGTTTTAGGTAGATTGTCACTGCAGATTGGTTTGTCACACTGCACCAGTTATTCTTTCTTGTGGTGTATGTCATTGTTGTTCTGTAGCATGGTTGAGTTTTGCAGGACTTTAGGCAGCCTTTTCCCTTTTGTGTATGCATGGTACCAGAAGTTGAGGAAGAGGAGGAGGAAGACGACACCATACAGAGTAATGAGGTAGATGAAAATGGGGTACGTGTAAGGACATTCTTTCATGAAGTAGTACTGGCTAATATGACCGGTTACGATGACAAACTGGATCTGAGAAAAGAGAGCACAAGCAAAAATACAATGCGTGTCAAATTCGATTCAAATCAGTTAAGTTGTTAGTATAAACACCAAAAAACAAATTTTAAATTCAGATCTAAACCACATATCCATATGTGATTTTAAAAATTAATTTCTATAGCGCCACATACACACCAAAAATAAATGAAAAATGTTGTAATGTACATACCAGCTGTATTGAAGTTAGATGCTTCTTCCACCATAAAAACTTTTGAAAGGCAGGGCCGAGTGCTGACAGTCCATAGTATGTATACATGATGACATGAACAACGCAGTTTAGGGGGGCGTGAAATGTCCCCAAACCACCTGCAACAAAAAAGGAAAAGCATCTTTTAACTCTTTCCCCGCCAGCGTAAAAAATAAAATAAAAAGTTGCCAGCCACCACCAACATTTTTGATTATTTTCACAAAAATGGCATGGCCCCCAGAATATTTTGTTGTAGGAATTCCTGAACACGTCAAAAGAAAGAACAGAGTCTCTGCTTTTAAACAAACAAACAAAACAAAAAAATGTATTCTAGCTTCCTGCATTCTTTTTAATCAACATTTGAATGTGGGTAAATTTAATACAATTTAAAAAAAATTAGCAAAAATCTGAGAAAATCCAGATTTTGTCAAAGACTACTACGTCTGTATCGTATTCAGAACGATGACCAAAACATAACGTTAGACGGAGTAGATGGAGTCCATCAACTCCCCTAATGCATCCACAGTCCTATAGGTCGTCCTGGGTCGACATTTCATTCAGTAACATTAGGCGGTTTTGATTTATATGCTGCTTAATGTTGATGATTGCGATATTTTACATATGCATACGATCTCGCTTGTTTCTGATTCTTCTTCACATGCGTTTTGATCAGAAGATTCTGTACTCTTTCAGTAGATTTGTCATAGCACCCCCTAGCGTATAACAGTGAAAACACGCAATGGCGGGGAAGCGTTTTCTCACAAATGAAGGAACTTTCCAACAATGGCGGGGAAAGAGTTAAGTGTAGTCTTGCAATCAGGGAAAAAGATAAAGACATACCTGGAGAAAACCTGACTCCAAACCACCAAGTGAAAGGCATGATGGAATGATGAAAGACGTGTAGAAAGGACACTTGATTTTGCTTTTTTCTCAGTACAAAGAAGATCTGGCCAGAAAAGACAGATAAAAGACCCGGTAACATTTGTTTTCTGTGATCTGAACACAAAGGACAGCTCTATCAATGTTCACGTTTAAATGGAGTCTAAAATGTTTTTGATCCAATCACTCAAACAACATTTATATTTTAGATATTTTGCATGTATAGTTTCAATAAAAATCCAACTGTCTATTAAAAGCACTTTTGCTTATTGACAAATGAGTCAAAATTATTTTCTGTGATAACTGACAGCATGCCATAGATGATTTAAACAGAGCTTAACTTATATTGCTTCTATATAAGAAAAGCAAGCTTCCAATTTCCCACCCAATAGATTTAGTTTTGTCTCTCTGACTCACAATATTGCCATTTTATACCATCTAATAATATTGCTGACTGACAGTGTACAGTGCCCTCTACTAATATTGGGACTCAACACCGGCGATATGGACCCTCTATGGTGGACGGCACTGATCCTCAACAACTCGTCTCAACACCGGCGTGATTACTTGGACTTCCAAAAGATGGAAATGGATAAATATTCTAAATGTTCTGATCCAATCTGACTTGTAATGCTGCCCGAATCATAAATCATGCACTGTTCCTTCGTTGGCCAGAGGAGAACTGGCCCTCCGACTGAGTCTGGTTTCTCCCAAGGTTTTTTCTCCATTCTGTCACCTGATGGAGTTTTGGTTCCTTGCCACTGTTGCCTTGTCTTTTGGCTTGCTTAGTTGGGGACATTTAATATTCAATAATATTATTGATCTGCCTTACTTAAGGTGGACGTTGACGCAATTTTCTTTTAGAAACAAACTCTGTTATATTATTTTCATGTTATCACTGTGAAGCTGCTTTGATACAATCTGTATTGTAAAAAGCGCTATATAAATAAAGGTGACTTGACTTGACTCTTGGTAAATATGAGCAAAGGCAGCAGTAAGAAAAAATGGTTTTCCTTTTGATCTTTCATTCAAAAACTTCTAACCTTTCATTGAAGTGGAAACTAAAAGTGGAGGGAAACTCACATTGTGTTTTTCTCTAGTTCATGTTGGCCACAATTATTGGCACCCAATTATTGCAATGTCCTTTTCCCAAGATAACAGCTCTGCTCGCCAGCTCTGAACACCTGACAAGAGATCAGAGACCATTCCTTACAGAATCCCTCCAAATCTCCATGTTGGCGCTTCTTCTCTTCAGTTTATCCCACTCATTTTCTATACGGTTAGGTTAGGGAACTGGGACTGCCATGGCAGAAGCTTCATTTTGTGCTCAGGGACACATTTTTGTGTTGATTTTGATGTTTGCTTTAGATCACTGTCCTGATGGAAGACCTAACCAAGGCCCATTATAAGATTTCTAGCAGAAGCAGTCAGGTTTTGTTTTTTTTACCTGTTGGTATTTGCTAGAATCCATTATGCCATGTATCTGAACAAGATGTCCAGGAAAAAAGGAACACACCATTAAAGATCCAGCAGTATATTTAACCATGGGCATGGGGAATTTTTATCCCTGTTTGCAACAAACCCATCTGGTGAATTTTTCTTGAAACCCTCCCAAACAACATGTGATGTAGCGGTTGTTTGATACATTTTTTTTTTAAATGACTCGAGACTAACCTCAGTCTAATCTCCCACTGATCCTTGGAGAGTGTTTGGTCACTCAAACTATCCTCCTCACCGTGCATTAGGACGATATAGACACGTCGTCATCCAGGCAGATTTCTAACATCTTTAAATGATTGGAAGTTAATTTAGTTGATTCTTAATTATTGCCCTGCTGGTAGAAATGGGGATTTTCAATGCTTTAGCTATTTTCTTACAGACACTTTCTATTTTGTGAAGCTCAACAATCTTTTACTGCACATAAGAACTATATTCTTTGGTTTCACTCATCGTGATGAATGATTAAGGGAATTTGGCCTTGTGGTTTCCTCATTTATACTCCTGTGGAAAAGGAAGTCATGGCTGGACAACTGCATGCTTCTAGTCACCCTGGTGTGCTAAAGAACGTAAATATGAATGAGAATATACTTCAGAGATATTCTACTCATGATAATTTCTATGGGTGCCGGTAATTGTGGCCAACATGCATTGGAAAAAAAACATTTGTCAACAATGTTTCCCTCCACTTGAAATTGTATTTTTTTTTTACTTCAATGAAAGGTTAGAATTTGTGATTTTATTTTATTTTATGAAAGATAAAAAGGATAAACAATGCAGATACTTTTCATAGCCACATTTGCTCATTTTTACAAAGGGTGCCAGTATTAGTGGAGGACACTGCATGTCAAAGATGTGACAGACAACTGTTTGCCGTTATATACGCTGTTTGCTTCAGTAGCAGTAGCAATGCAGATGTCATGAAATCAAGGTAATAAATAGGAAACATCACTCACTGTGTCCAACATCTCAATGAACTTGGAGAAATAATAGAGCCAGCAAGTCCATGCCATCTGGAGAATGAGAAATATAGATAAAGCACAAATGCCCAACAAACTATTAAATACAAAAATTCATCAGACAAGGATACAATATTATCAATGAGAAATAAGTGTATTGCAGGAGGTCTGAATGGTTCTGTGGAACATTTAAGTCAAGTGTAGCCAACCACATCTAAGCTAAATACCTAAGCCTGGTGCCAGGTTACATGAGAAAAGAAAAAGAAAAACAGGGCAGAGGTTTTCACACGGCAGGTAAAGCAACATTTCTTCTGCTCTCACCCTCATGGCTTGTGGTGATTGAGAGGGGTCTAACAGATCACAGCCAAATGAATATCCTGTTCCCCAGCCTGACATCACAAACTGCAAAGAAAGAATACACCTGTAAGAGGCTTGTTTGAAATTGAAGAACTTAAGAAATGTACATTTGGCCATACCATTTACCAAGGAGAAACTAAAGAATGCATTCACAAAAAAAAAAAAAAAAAAAAATTAGCTCATTATAAATACCTGACAAGGCAAGAAAAACTCATATTTAGCTGAATGTCTAATCTGATTTTTGAAAACAAATGGACTGATTTAAACATTTTCCAAAAGGGCAAAAAAGCAACAAAAGCTCTTAAGATTTTCACTAAACAACTGATATGTTCAGTTTGTTCAACACATTTACATGGCTTCAGAAATTATGTAGAATACAGCAAACAAGTTAATTAGTGCCTGGCAGTATGAACCACATCCACTTTTATTGTATGGAAAGGAGCTGCTTTAGACATTCTGCAAAACATCTTTTGTGAGCCACATTCTGCAAAACATCTTTTGTGAGCCACATTCTGCAAAACATCTTTTGTGAGCCACAAAAAGACAATCATATAATTGTGGAACAACATGAGGAAGAGTAAACTGTAACTGAGTAAACTTAAGGGATAGTTCACCCAAAAAGGAAAATTCTGTCAGTATTTACTCACCCTCATGTTGTTCCAACCCCGTAAGACCTTTGTTCATCTTCGGAACACGAATTAAGATATTTTTGATGAAATTTGAGAGCTGTATCAGTCCTCCATAGGCTTACTAAGGGATTGACACTTGCCAGCCCCGAAAAGTTATTAAAGACATCGTTAAAATAGTCCAAGTGACTACAGTGGCTCAATCCTAAGTTTATCAAACGACAAGAATATATTTGTGCGCAAAACCCCCCAAAATAACGACTTTATTTCAACTATTGATTTCCTTCTCTGTGGGCCTCGAGTCAGTTCACTAGTGTAATAGCGTAAGTGCTTCTGTGTTGTACGCATAGGTTGTACGTCACACGCATCACAGACGACCAGCGTCGGCCAATAGTGAGCCTACGTGTGACGTAGCACTACGCAATCACACTACGTTAACTACGCATGAAACAAGAAATGAAATGGCTGCATAACTCAATAGACTCTAACAATACATGTTCATCAAAAAAAGTATCTGTAAACTCTCAAGCAAACACACAACAGGTGGGCCTGCCAGCAAAAAGAATGACATGTACCTCATAACACATGTAAAGAGAAAGCGCCACAACGCTGAAATTATAGATGACGAGGACCGGCTTCAGATTAAACGGTTTCCTGTTCTCCATTATCCTGGGCCCCAGTGACGTCACAAAGAAGATGTAAAATAAAATAATAGCCGTTTGCAGGATAGGAGAGGGCATGAACAGCCAGTCTTTTGTCCTCGGGTCTGAAATCACATCACAAGAATATCTGAACTCTGTGTAATGCACAGCAACATCTATTGTAACTGCATTAGGTTGTGCATTAATCTATGTCCGATATTGCTGTTGTGCACCATAATTCTCTGAGATCGATAAATTACACTGATGTATGAGAAACTGACGGTTCAACAAACTCAGTAACGGAATCAGTCAACTTCTAAAATTAGTAGTAATTTGATGCACTAATGATTTTAAACAGTGTAAAACACGTTTACCCACCCCCTTTTAACAACATTGGTTGCGGACGTTTTTCCATTAATTTTTCCAATATAGATCTCCGTTATAGAGTTATAAGCCATGAACCAAACCTAGCATTGTTTTATTTAAATGACAAACTTAAAACTATTGTTTTAAATATGTTGATTATATAGGTACAGATGTATGTATATAGCAAAATGTAACAAGATATAATATATACTTATTATATAATAATATATTTGTTTATTTAACTTTAATAGTGCAGGGAGCCTGACTCTGTCAGTTTACAGTGTTTCATGGGAGTGGTTGGGTACTAAAGAGTTCTTTTGGCATGAGGAACTCCACTGTTAAACGTGTTTGTGAAAAAATAAGATGAAATAATGCAGGCTGATGTCTTCAACAAAAGCATATATCAATAAACAAGCTCATAGCTCACAGTAGGTCTGTGATTTAAGTTATCGCCCAAACTCAATTCCCCTATGGACAAAATTATTTTCAATAGGATTTTTACTTTCAGAATCTGACTGTTGCAGGTCATGCATTAGTGGGGTTTTTTTCTCTCTAATGTCAGAAACCTCCTTACCTGCATTTTCGATCAACTTGATCCACTTGTCATACAAGTGTTCAGCTGTGGATGTGAGCTCCCAGAATGCCATCACCGCCAATGATCAGAGCCTAAGGAGACAATTACAAAAAGTTAACAGGAGAGAACCCTCAATGACCAACTACTGTAAAATCTAACATTTGTATCCTTTACATCTTTTATAATTGATCAATCTTGAAATACACCTTCACAGTACTGTTCCCTTCTAGACAGTATGACATGATGTGATATGGAACCTAAATGTTGCAAAAATTATGCAAGAATTGCTTATTTATGGTGGCAGCATGAAAGGTTGTATTGTCCTTAGAAAACACAAAAAGTTTAAATCAGCAGTTGGACCATCCTCCATCCTCTCCAGCAAACTCGGAGCTGAACAAGAGAGTGAGTGTTGGGACACAATGGTCAGCAGTCATTGTACATTAAGGACACAGAAGCCAGGACAGCCCATAAAATAATGGGGGTGGATAAACGAAGAAATGCAGAGCCAGAGAACAATGTACAGTAATATATCACATAATGGTTCAACTCAGAGATGCATACAATGGAGAAACTCAGTTGTTCTTGATACCATTACCAGAAAAGTGCATTTCAAATTGTAGCCTATTATTCTGTAATAAACGTACACATCTGTGGCTGTGTATTCAGGGTGTGTAATTTCATCAATTAAAGGGATTGTTCACCCAAAAATGACAATTCTGTAATTTACTCATCCTTAAATTGTTTCCAAACCTGTATAAATTTATTTCTTCTGCTGAAAACCAAAATAAGATATTTTGAAGAATGTTGGAAACCAAACAGTTGATGGAATGCATCATGCAGTTTGGATACCCATATTCTTCAAAATTTCTTCTTTTGTGTTCAGCAGAAGGAAATTCATATAGGTTTGGAACAACTTGAGGGTGAGTAAATTACAGAATTTTAATTTGAGTGAACTATCCCTTTAAGGACAAATAAGATGAAGAATAAGGGAAAGTGCTGAAATTGCAAAAATGACTTGGATACTTCAAAGATCCACATTATTAATATTGCTTATGGAGTTACAAGATAATTCAAAGCTATAGCAAGTTAAAAACCAAACAAATTTGTATTATTTTATGTCTGAAAATAAATAAATGTATTTTACTGATTTTTAAAAATATAATCATTTGAAAAACTGAAATAAATACAAGAATAAAAATGTATTTTTCAGCTGCATATAAATGTTTAAAAAAAAGTGTCTAAAATGCACATAGTTGTTGGTGAGGGTGAATATAAGCAGGTAATTTAATCAATAAATAAAGACCACATTATCATATTTATAATTGGATTGCATACATCAAATTACAATTTATTTTAAAAACAGCTTACTTTAAGCTGAATGGTAACAACAACAAAAAAATGCACTAACTCTTATGCTGTACATCATTCTGGTGGGGCAACAATCATCCCAAGCGTTCTTTGCCTCCCGTCAATGTTTGAAGAGAAACTAATCAAACATGTGCTTCAGGGTATACTGGTCCAATTATATGGAGAGAGCTGCCCGCCTAGATACTGTAACCTTTAATGCAGGCCTCGACACGCCTGTTGCCATGAGACAGACTGGTTACAGGTGTGAGAGGAGGACACTACCTTCCCTACACACCGGTGCATTCAGGAACCGCATGGGCTCTTGACAGCTGACCTGGAAAGCCCAATACTAGATAATCCTAACATAATATCTGAAGTTTTATGTTCAAGTGTGGGATATGCTCTGGATAATGACATTTCAGATAACAACAACAACAAAAAAACATACATACACACATTATATATTATATCATACACAGACACTCATCAGTATTCGTAGACGCCACCTGAGCTCTAATAAACTAATTTAGTAACCATACCCAAATCATAAAAAGTGTGATATCAACTAAATAAATAACTATAATTAATCGAGTCAATATACTGAGAGAAAATACTGTAACTCACTCCCAAGGTTTTAACAGGGAAGGCAGAATATCCTCGTTATTACAAAGAAATTCACAGCAGGTCACATACGGACTTCCAACCAAAAAGGCAAGTGCAGGTGCGCGTGTCTTACCGTGACAAAACAGACGAAAGTTTAGATATGTGTGTATTTCCACGCACACCTCGAGGTCCTCCCGCTCTGCGTTCAACAGGACGCTCGTCTTCTGTCTCCGTGCCAGGTAAAGTAGTTTAAAAAGTAAAAATCTAAAGGTCTAAACACACGACCTCCATCAATTAATCTTAAAGACGAGAGAATTCCTTCTTCTTTGCAATGAGAGAGCGGTGGGCGGAGACGTTCACCTGATTCTCAGACTGAGAGCTCTGATTGGTCAAAAAGTCGCATCAGGACTTGTAATACCCCCACGCTATAGGGTGCGTGAATTTATAAGGACAACAGTATGGCATCAACTAATTATGACAATTAATGATGCCACAATAATTTATAAAATGTTCCAATAGTTCCTTCACAGTAAAATGATATAGAGTCAGCATGAATGTTTTATCTTACTACATTCATTGTTTAATTAATAAACACAGAAAAATAAACTGTTCATTGATCATTCCACAAAAGTAAAGAAAAACAAATATGTTTATCATAATCACAAAACATACTTTTTACACCAAACCATATGATGATGATTCTACTGATATGAGAACTTGTAGTTCACGTCAAGTTGAAAGGCAAATCAGCAGGTGCCAACCAATGGAAATACTTGACACCCATTAGACTTTTTATGTACAGTGACTTTATAGGCACCAATTGATTTCAGTATACAATAAGAGCACTTTGACCTCTGAAGGAATGTACATAGTGGTTTATTTGGATAATAAAAACAGGTTGCTGGTTTCCTTGCTCTGTCAGCCTTCATCACTGCTCCAGGCATCTTCAAAAGCAGGATTGACTGCAGCTTGTGTTCCACCCTGTGAAAATATGTATTCAGGAACATTTGAACATCATAAAAGTCACCATGAATTCAAAATGGACAATTCTTGTTTTTTATGGAATATTGCAGTATTTATTATAAATGATTTCTCCATGGACATCTTTTTTTTTAATCATATGCCCTCATAATCTTTAATCAATATATCAGCCCTTCCCTCCTGCAGTGACATTTCTTCTCTTCTCTGGTGACGTGTACTGGCGCAAGGGAGATAAAACCTGTTACTCACATGAGATCACATCAATATCAAACCAAGGATGGACAAAATCAAGTCCTGTCCTAACTTTTTTCTTGTTTCAAAAGCCTTTTCACACGGATATCCGTCACAATGGAGAAGAAAGATAGTTGCAACTTCCGTTTCATGCCGACTTGATTCGGTGATGTTTGATTACTGTTTAACTTTAGAAGATACAGCAAGGGCACAACAATAAGACCATGTGGTGCATTATCACTATATTGTATGCTCACTGATTTGCACATATTTAAATGCCTTTCAAATATCTGGTTTTCTGTAATATATTTCTGATTTGAAAATCAGTCATTAAACAAACAAAACAACAACAAAAATGGATTAGCAAGAAATTCTTGCAATAGTCTTAGAAGCATCAGTAGAATGGGCTGAAATAAATTATATATATATATATATATATATATATATATATATATATATATACGTTTATGAATATAGCTGTGATGGAATTATAGCCGATAATTCCTAGCTATAAGTGCAAATTAAAAACCTAGTGATTTTTTTTTCAAAATGTTTTTCATGACACATTGGTAAAATGAATATTTTCCAAATACATCGTTAAAACATGTTTTTATATCACTAAGCCATGGTAATAGTATGTATCAGTGATGCCGAATGCAATACCTTAAACGTGTGCCAGATTTTCTACCAGAAAAACTGGTAGAGCAGGATGTTAAACTCCGCAACTGATAAACTACAAGCCATCAAGACGCGCAACTCAAGCTAAAGTGTACATCTCAAGTAGATCAGCAGCCGCATTCGAATTTATGACATAATGGGCATAGTGTTTGTCAGGTTATCTGATCTTATCTATTGGCTGGGGAACGTGAGCAAGGTCAAAAAATGTTTACGTGAGCACAAATTTAGACTCACTTTCAGCCCCACCTAGTCCAAACCTGCAGATCTGTGAAGATTAAAAACACCTGATCCACGGACCATTGTAGTAGTCGTTAAAGTGCACCATTAATTGAATCAACCTAATCTTTTTTTGAAATCTGGACAAGAGTAAAAAAAATAATAAGCAACAAAAGCTCTGAAGATTTTCACTAAACAACTGATATTTTCAGTTTGTTCAACACAATTACATGGCTTCAGAAATTATGTAGAATACAGCAAACAAGTTAATTAGTGCCTGGCAGTATGAACCACATCCACTTTTATTGTATGGAAAGGAGCTGTTTTAGACATTCTGAAAAAACATCTTTTGTGAGCCACATTCTGCAAAACATCTTTTGTGAGCCACAAAAAGACAATCATATAATTGTGGAACAACATGAGGAAGAGTAAACTGTAACTGAGTAAACTTAAGGGATAGTTCACCCAAAAAGGAAAATTCTGTCAGTATTTACTCACCCTCATGTTGTTCCAACCCCGTAAGACCTTTGTTCATCTTCGGAACACGAATTAAGATATTTTTGATGAAATCTGAGAGCTGTATCAGTCCTCCATAGGCTTATTAAGGGATTGACACTTGCCAGCCCCGAAAAGTTATTAAAGACATCGTTAAAATAGTACAAGTGACTACAGTGGCTCAATCCTAAGTTTATCAAACGACGAGAATATATTTGTGCGCAAAAACCCCCAAAATAACGACTTTATTTCAACTATTGATTTCCTTCTCTGTGGGCCTCGAGTCAGTTCACTAGTGTAATAGCGTAAGTTCTTCTATGTTGTACGCATAGGTTGTACGTCACACACATCACACACATGACCAGCGTCGGCCAATAGTGAGCCTACGTGTGACGTAGCACTACGCAATCACACTACGGACCACGGACCATTGTAGTAGTCGTTAAAGTGCACCATTAATTGAATCAACCTAATCTTTTTTTGAAATCTGGACAAGAGTAAAAAATAATAAATTGTATTTAAAAAAAAAGTCACCAAAATGTACCCGTTTAGAGTTGTTTTCTTCATCCTCAATGTCAGGCTGTCTTAGCACTGGGACCCAGGCCAGGATGTTACAGTCTTTACCTCCACTGTACAGCTCCTAATGATGCACAAATGAGTCTATGAGTCAATTCAAATCTCATTAAACGATTGTGAGAACACTGCTTTTACTTCCTGGCATTGTTTCAGTTTGTTGTCTGATTAGTAAAGACTCAATTACTAAGCAAATAATCAGGAACAACATTACCTGATAATCTGTGTGGAACTCACAGCAGTCTACATTATTATAATGTCCTCTCAACATGGTGATCAGCTCTCCCGAGTGAAGCCCGTACACCGCTACCGAAGTGCCACACGGCACAAACACAAACTCCGGACTGCAGCCCCTCGATACGGTAAACTTGAGGCCTTTGCGGCTCTCGTTGACGACTTTTCCATAATTCACCTGATGATGAGAATTAAGGATTTCTGAAGAGCAATGGAATGAGAAACGTGATCTGTGTGAATGGCCCCTAATTACTTTACTTTTTTGAGTGTCTGCAGAGCTGTTAAGAGAGGTGGGGTGTAGCTGCTCTTTTTAAAGATGTCTATCAATGTAAGCAAATATCATTTGGGAGTTACTGATCTTTCGAATATCTGGGTATTGTGTTAAAAGGTGCTCTACGCATTTTACTTATCATTATTTACAGGCCTCCAAAATACTCTCCAGAACAAAACAAAACTTATAGTCCATTATAACATCTACAAAGACCATCTACAACATCAATATAGAACTAGGCAAAGCTAGACAGACTTTCTTCTCGAATATCATAAACAGAAACTTAAACAACACACGCACTCTTTTTGCTACTGTAGAGAGACTGACAAACCCCCCAAGCCAGAACCCTTAGTGAAATGCTCTCAGACAGCAAGTGCAGTGAGTTTGCTTCCTCCTTTTCTGAGAAAATCA
The DNA here is from genome assembly GCF_051911475.1 of Siphateles boraxobius. NCBI lineage: Eukaryota > Metazoa > Chordata > Actinopteri > Cypriniformes > Leuciscidae > Siphateles > Siphateles boraxobius. Next base: position 27,287,314 of record NW_027509219.1, read on the forward strand.
ATAATATCAGAAAGGTGATCAGCACATCCTTGAGTTGCGTTGGGGTCAGACAGATCAGACCACAACCTGAGATTACCAGATTACTAGATAGTTACCATGTCTGATTTCGAAGAAATTGTGGCAAAATTTTGGAAGAAACAGTACAACAACTTAAAACATCAACCTGCGCTCTTGACGCACTTCCCACATCTTTTTTCAAAAGTATGTTAAACTGTTTAGAAGCAGATCTGCCAGAAGTGGTAAATGCCTCACTTATCTCTGAAAACTGCAGTTGTCAAGCCCCTCCTGAAAAAGAGGAATCTGGATAAGACCAACTATATACCGATCTCAAATCTTCCTTTCATAGGTAAGATCATTGAAAAAGTTGTCTTCAATCAGCTGAACAAATTCTTAAGCTCGAATGGATACTTTGACAATTTTCAATTTGGTTTCCGACCGCATCACAGCATAGAGACAGCGCTCATAAAGATAATTAACGATATTCGCTTAAATACTGATACAGGGAAATTATCAGTGCTGGTACTCCTCGACCTCAGTGCTGCATTTGACATTGTTGATCACAACATACTGCTTGACAGGCTGGAACACTGGGTCGGGGTTTCTGGGATAGTCCTAAAGTGGTTCAGGTCATACTTAGGAGGGAGAGGTTACTATGTGTGAGTATAGGAGACCATAAGTCTGAATGGACATCCATGACATGCGGAGTCCCTCAAGGCTCAATTATTGCGCCACTCCTATTCAACTTGTATATGCTCCCACTGAGCCAAATAATGACAAAGAACCGAATCGCTTACCACAGCTGTGCAGACGACACACAGCTTTACTTAGCCCTATCGCCTAACGATGAAGCAATAACTAAATCGAACTAAATAGAGAAACTTGTGCATGCTTTCATCACCAGTAGGGTGGATTATTGTAATGGACTCCTCACTGGCCTTCCCAAAAAGACCATAAGACAGTTGCAGCTCATACAGAACGCTGCTGCCAGGGTTCTGAGCTGAACCAGAACATATCACACCAGTCCTCAGGTCTTTACACTGGCTCCCAGTTACATTTACGATTGATTTTTAAGTATTATTACTAGTATATAAATCATTCAATGGCCTAGGACCATTACAGATATGCTCACTGAATATAAACCCAACAGATCACTCAGATTATTAGGATCACATCAGCTAGAAATACCAAGGGTTTACTCTAAGCATGGCGAGTCCGCCTTTAGCTACTATGCCAGCCGCAGCTGGAACCAGCTTCAAGAAGAGATCAGATGTGCTCCTACAGTAGTCACATTCAAATCCAGACTCAAAACATCCGTTTAGCTGTGCATTTACTGAATGAGCACTGTGCTAGTGTTCGTCGACCGTTTGTGCTGTATTTTACTTTCTTTTTTTATCCTAAACTGTTTTAATTATTCTTATTTCTTTTTTTAAATTTTTTTTTTATGTAAAGCACTTTGAATTACCATTGTGTATGAAATGTGCTATATAAATAAACTTGCCTTTCCTTACTTCTGCTGCATGAACAACGGCTCAAAATATAATTTTTGACATAATTTTTTACAAAACAGATATTAGGAATTAAGTCTAAAGTGTAAAGTCTTCAAACATCCCTAAAAGCTACTCACTAATGTGTTTTCCCCTGTGGCACTATTCCACAGGCGCATTCGATCATCTGTACCAGTAGTGAGGAGATGGAGTCCGTCAGCCGTGAAGCACAATCCATTTGCTCGCCCATTGTGTGCTGTGTTCACTGGAAGAAAAGTATAATTTTATATTAAAGATTGTAACATTTTATATTACAATATTCTATTTAATATTATACAATACCATTAATAATGACTATATTTGTGTATTATATTATATCAATATTTATATTTACAGTACATTACTTGTATTTTATAATATTTTACAAAATAAATGCATATATACATTACTGTGCAAAAGTCTTAAGCACATTAGTATTTTCACCATAAAAAATGGTTTTAAGCCAGTATATCTTTTGCTGTAGTGAGTCAGTAGGAAATATCAGTTTACATTTCCAAACATTTCTTTTGCCGTTAATTGTAATAATCCACAAGGAGTCTGACAACAGCTCCACACAGAGATCTGATCTCACCATCATCGAGTCCATCTGGAATTACATGAAGAAACAGAAAAACTGAGAAAGACTAAATCCAGAACTATGGAAACGTCACCAAGACATATAAAGAAACCTTCCTTCAAAATACAAGTACTGTGAAAAGTTTTAGACACTTGTGTAAAAATAATGTAAAGTGAGGATTCTTTCAAAAATAATGTAATAAATAGATACATTTTATTTATCAATTAACTTCTATTAACTAAATCAAATCAATATTTGGTGTGACCAGCCTTTTGGTGTTTGATAGGATATTATAGGATAATATTTGGTGTGACCGTTTAAAACAGCTTTTGTACAGGTACACTTGCACATAGATTTTCAGGTAGTTTTGCAGGAAGGTTTCTTCATATGTCATTAGAGACGTTACCGCAGTTCTTCTGAATTTAGTCTTTCTCCGTTTTTTTCTGTTTCGTCATGTAAACACAGACAGACTCGATGATGGTTAGATCAGATCTCTGTGTGGAGCTGTTGTCAGACTCATTTTGCATACAAACATTTTGCTGGATTATTACAATTAATGGCAAAAGGAATGTATGGAAATGCAAAACGATAAAAAAAATTATAGATAAATAACTGACTTTAAACAATTTTTTGTGAAAATACTAACATGCCTAAGACATTTGCACAGTACTATATACAGTATATATATATATATATATATATATATATATATATATATATATATATATATACTGTATATAGTACTGTATACAGCATTACCTGAACAGGTAATGCTGGTATATATATATATATATATATATATATATTTATATATTTATGTATACATACTGTATGCATATATATATATATATATATATACCTATATAAAACAATTAATATTATACCATTTATATATAGTATAATATTATTTGTCATATATTGCATAATATTGATATATTATAATATAATTGTATGTAGTAATAATAATTGGACCACATTATTGTGGTAAATTAACAGTTATGTCTTTTATATACTATATTATTTAAAAAGTTTCTTCTGTGACAGAAGAAGATAAAAAAGTATAAGTATAACAGGGTGATTACAGACAAGTTTATAAAGTATATAAACAGCTCTTGTCTGATGCAGAAAAAAAAAAAAAAAGCTTTCAGCATCTTTTACACACAGAGATTATTGCTCACATTAATTTCTTGCTGCACTCAGCGCTATGGCAAGTGTCTGGTATCTCTGAATAACTTATCATCTGAACTTAATAATATTTTTATCCTCATCATGAGGCTTGATGAAACATGCTAAATGTGATTTGACCTGCTTCAGATGAGGCCTTGGATTTGTCCCCATTGTGCTGGTCCAAAGTAAAAAGACTCCCAGAGGCTCTTCTCACATCCCAGACGCGGACCCTGCTGTCAGTGCTGACAGGGAAACCCATTGCACAAGAGTTACTAGCATTAATGCAAGATGAACACGAATAAATCTCTTATAGATGGTCAGATTAGATTTAGAACTGGCCTTTAAACCAGTAAGATACCTCTGTTCAGGTAATGCAAACACAAAATAGATGTAGCAAAAAATGAACAACTCTTCATTCTATATTCTTAATTGTTTTCCAGGCAGGAAGGACAGTTTAAAAAAAATATAGAACAACTAAAATATATAAAGGCATCAAATGACTAAAAAATATGATGACAAAAAAAACAGCATCAAATAACACAGGATGTGGCTGTTTCTTGTTATGGTACTCCTCAGCCAAGGAAAGGTGAGCGCATTAACGTTTGTGCAGGTGTGGAAGTGCTTACCTTGCAGTGGCCAGGATGTGCTCATATCGTGGAGACCATCTCACTGAGAGGATCTCACCCCTGTGGCCTGCCAGGGAAAACTTGTTTCATGACAAACTGATACTTTAAATAACTCTGAAAGTTAATATACACTACCATTTAAAAGTTTGGGTTCAGTAAGATTCTTTTAAATACTTTTATTCAGCAAGGGTGGATTAAATTAATCAAAAGTGACGGTAAAGAAATGTATAATGTCACAAAATGCTGTTCTTTTGAATTTTCTATTCATCCAAAAATCCTGAAAAAAGTATCATGGTTTCCTCAAAAACATTAAACAGCACAACTGTGTTCAAGATTTATAATAAGAAATGTTTCTTGAGCACCAAATCAGCATATTAGAATGAATTTTGAAGGATCATGTGACACAGATCCACTTGTGGTATCTGAGATTGCAGAATAACTACTAATATGGTCAGGATTCAATAACCCACGTCTGCTCAAAATATTTGAGTCTTTGGCTTTTAACGTCCCCCTGCAGTCAATAATTGTATCCCTTAAAACTCATCTTTGATCACCAAAATTACATATTTAAAAATGTTTTGCTTGAAAAGAAATTCTTCATGCCTTAAAATAGCTTGAATGTTACTCTACACCCTTGCCTCATTTAGTATACGCGGTTCTATGAATATGCGAATTAGCCCTGCCTCCACTCACACACACCAGCTCAGAGATCCACTTGCTGACGATCACACATTGACCTAATTGGTTACAACGTAGTTTGTGACGTCAGAAACACCAGCGATTTCAAACCGTGATTTTGAGACTGTCTTTGGTTCACTGCAGTTTTAAGGAGAAAATACTCAGCAATGGTGCTGACTAATGAATTTGCACATGGTTTGTTTTAAAGCATATTAAAAACCTCACATAGACATATAAACAACATTAAAAGCTTGATTTTCACCACAGGGGGACTTTAAAGCAGTACAATATCCCTCCACCAGGGCTGTGTCCATTCAGAAACAACAGGCATTACTCACCCTGTAGGATGTGGATGCACGACCCAGACTTCAGATCACAAAGCTGCACTTTAGGGTCTTTGGTACCAACTGCCAACACAGAGTACAATAGAGCTGAGTGAGAAGAATAACAAAACAGCTAAGACACACTGTTGTTGTAGGAGTTTAGAGCCCACGTGTTAAGGGGAAAACGCATTAAACATCTTATTTTGAAAGATTTAAGAACTAGAATACAAATTCTAAGCTTTTGTAAATATATGGAATGTGATCTTTAAAAATGCTTCTGATAATACAGCTGCAGGAAAATGTATGCGAACAGCATGAACAGACAAATATAAAAACAGTCTACTAACATCCTAAAGCACAATCAAATATATGTATTGATGAACTCCAGTAACTGAAGTGAGTTATCAAACCTGGAGTCAAGTGAGACTCGCATATATACTCACATGGTAGTATAAAAACTTTCTGTTTGCAAGAAGAATTGCCTGATGTGAACCATTCATCAAACAGAAGAGATCTAACACCCACGATGAATAATTGTTTACTTGCACAATTCTGTAAAAGCCCTGATGTCACACTTGATGTAATTTATCTTGCAATTATTTACTCTGTAAGATGTGTGATGGCAGATCCCAACTTATGATAAATATGAGATTATAGAATAGATTTTATTTGATTAACTGGATATTTAAACTCAGCATAAACAATAACAGTTTACTGCTAACTGTACTATGGAAGATTATTCAAAAAAAGATTGCCTAAAATCAACATGTTTTGTTCTTCTGAAAAGATGGAGGTGGTGAAATTATGAGTTCATTGAAAAAGAAAAAGAACGTGTGACAAAAAAAAGAGACCGAGACAAAGGGCCATTGAGGTGTTCATAACCTGTCGGTCCTGATTAAGAGACGAGTGCTTGGATTCCTCCCCCCTCATTTTTAAAGCAGGAAATGTTAAGCTGTCTACCCATTGAGCAATAATGATGATTAAGATCAGAAGTTTAAAAGAACAGCCATATGCAGAAGGGTTGGTTTGGTCAGAGAACACACCTGCTATAAGACTGTGCTTCCTGGCTACAGGAGACATGTGATGACAGTAGACATTACCATCGAACTGGAACTCCTCAGCTGGCTGAACAAAACACAATCAATCAATCAAACAAATAATCAATCAATAAATAGAACCTAATGTAAAGATAATGATTTTAAGGAAATGCACAAATATACGCCCATGTTAGATGTGCTTAATGGCACAATATGTATGTTTTTTGGGATTAAAATATTCAAAAACCACTAGAACAATGTTATATATTTAGACTTGCGTAATGAAATTATCCCAAATGTTTCGAACAATGTTTAAATCTAGAGAAATTAGCTATTTTAACCAGTGTACCGGGCCGTGTCATTACGTCGCCTGTCAAATAATGACATAATTTCTGCGTTACCCTCGACATTAAAGATGCTTTAATATATTATGTGGTTTATTACACAGATGAGCAACTGTTTGGATACCTTTATAGACTGAAAACTAATCACTGTTATATAGCTCAACATAGTTATTCTTATGGCTTGAATCTCTTGTTTTCTTGATTTACCATGAGTAACATGTTTGTACCCAAAAAGTAAATCAGACAACACCATTTTGTCAAGTGACTAAATCAGCATAAGCAGAAAGACCTTTATTTGTTGGAACAGTAATACAGCTTTTTCTCAACCATGTTTTAAAATGAATTGCATGCCATTTAGTAACACAAGTCATCCAGTGTCACATACCAGCCACAGAGCTAACGCACAGAGTAACGCTAACGTTAATGAAATAAAATAATGTGAATTTAAGTGATCAAATGTAATTGCAACAAAGTTCAAGTACAGCAAAGAAGGAGGTGAACGTTAATTGTAACTTTATTTGTAAGGTATGCATAAACAACAAAATAAAAGTCCCTGAGTCCCGTCAGATTGCTTTCCATTGGCTGTGGAGGTGAAGATGGAGGCGTCATGATTTCACGCTCATTCATGGTGTAATCAGGCTACGCCCTGGTTATTGTTTTGACTAAGCAACCTCTCCCTACTGTGCCTTTAAGGGGAGCTCTTAGAAAGCATTGAATGTTGCTTGGGCACCATTCTTGTGAGTCAGTTACAATTCAAATACCAGATGTAAGGCCAATAGATAATGGACATTTGACACCACAGAGCCTGTGTTTAAGCAGACTGGTAGTTCCACAATGGCTTGCGGCTTTCAGTTGTTAGACATTTTTTTTTTTAAACTATGGGAGCTAATGAATGCAGACCAGAAGTACATATATAATAACAAATACTTAATCAAAAAAAGAAGAGAAAGAAGTCAATGAGTAATCATTGTGAGAAATGTGGTTTTGGTTGAAGGACGTACACGCACCTTCAGAGTTTCTGTGTCCCAAACTTTCATGGTTTTGTCAAATGAGCTGGACACAAACATACCGGTGTCATGCGGGTACCACTGCACAGTTTCAACGCTGAATTTATGCACATGCCGACTGGACCTTCAAAGAAAACAGTGAAAGTCACACATAACCTGACAACACATTAAAATCAGAAAATATCATACTGCCATCTGGTGGTCACTGGATCACTGTGAAGGAGAAGGGAGCCATACTGACCTGCCCACTGTGCAGACTGTTTTGCAAGAGTATTGAAGCTTCTTGCTGTTGTTTTCCAAATCATAGATCACTATTACACCATCAGATCCGCCCGATAACATGCTGGAATGCAAAACGGCCCAGTGAATTACTATATTTACTATATGGGGTCATCACAAGAAAATGGAATATTAAGAGCATATCAGTGTAATATGTAAATTCTATGACTGTAGTATTCTAGTATTTTTGAACGAGGAGTACACTTACTATCTTCCATCAATAACCTCAATGTCCAGGGTGTTAATTCCATTGCCATGGACACGAGCCACATCTCTGTTGTGGTTTAACTCCAGACTAAGTACCCTAAAGACGCAGAAAGGAAGAGTGAGGTAAGTTGTGCCACTTTTTAGATACATATTATTTGACAAAACATCCATGTTATGAATTTCAAAAAGTTTTAGCAAAAAAATTGCTGACTAAAAATGATGTTTGCTAGAATCCTCCCCTCAACGTAAATGATGATACAGAATGTAACAAAAAAAATTGGTTAACGTTAGTACATTATAGCATTACACAATAGCTCAAAACAATGTTATGAACAATGTTTGAACATTTTCTGAACGTTATAAAATTGTAATGTTTTATTGAACTTTGTTTATTTAGATCTTTTAATTTTAGAAATTACTTAATTAATTTATTATATTTGTTTTTGTTTATGTACCGCTGTCTATTTGTAGAACCAATAAAAATCTCCAAGAAGCATCCCCGTAAATATTAATTAAAAATATATATATATATTATAACATTACCTTCGTGTGGACTCTGCACGTCTCAGACGAACTGGGTCGTCAAGCCCCGACTGCCTGGCATAAAGAAAACTCAGCATCTTTGTAGAGACATCGAGCTTTTCTTTGTTTATTTATGTATTGTATGGTATGTTTTCAGAGTGAATTAACTATATTCGAAATCTGTTTACAGTCTTTAACCCTAGCTTTAGAGTGTCGATTATTTAACACGTAGAACCGCGTTTTAAAACTGAACAAATTCATTCTGTACAACACACTAATATGTAATATGATCTATTTCAGCTTTTAGTTGTGCATTTTGTTGGATAGGGGGCAGCCATGTTGTGACGTGCTACACCATAGGCTACAACGCATACTCTGATTGGACTTAGCGGTCGCAAGGACCAATCACATGACAGCATTATTGCTGCGTAGTTGTCGTATATATCTATGCGTAGTTGTAACCCGACGGCTCAGTGAAGTGAATGCGTCTCCATGTGCAATAGGAGAGAATATATTGACATTTCACACATCTTATAGTGATGAGTCGTATTAGCTCTCTGTTGCGAAGAACATTTGGAATGGTAAAAGAGCATATCGGCACAGATCATTTAGGAAATAAATATTACTGCATACCCGAGCAGAAGTCATGGACAGGTAGGTCATGCATAAGACTTTGACGAGTGTGTTTTTAAACCGAGTAACAGCCGATATGAACGCGCACCTTTATACTTCTATTTGGTAGAACTTCAGGATCAAAATAAATGTAGAGATGATCATATAATCATGTTTTTAAATTATGATTATTAAGAATCATAAATGTATTTGTTTGTTTTATTTGGATCCCCATTAGCTTCAGCATAAGTGTAATAAATGCATTTTCTAAACATTTCAAATTCTGTACAGTAAAACCCAACCAACCTCTTTTCTTCGCCATTGGTTATAGAAAACTTATCTCATTCTCTTTTTTTTATCTGGTGGTTTAAATTAACCTAATACATTGATCTCATCCCAATTCTTCCTTGTCTTTTTCAGGACGGATCATGCGGCCAAGGCGCCTAGTAGAAGCAGCAAATCCAAAAGAGTTTGAGTTCCTGGAAGGAAGCATTCCTTCTGAATGGGATGGTAATAGAGAGTCAGTCATGAACCTGACTGTAAACAAATATTATATTTTTATGATAATGTGAACCTAATATTCAAATTCATATTTATATTCTATTCTGTATTAACTGTCTACATTAAAATTATTAACTGTTTGTTTATATGAAATTTGCACACAGTAATGAAGATATTATAATTTATGATATGATTTTATAATTAGATGTTTTAGCATGTTGTACTTCAAGATCTAAATGTTTTATACCATGTTATCATCAAATGATCTAACTTAGCTCCTTATTTAACAAATCAATATTTCTCATCTTTTCTGTTTCTTTTAGCTTGGATCAGAGGCAGGCGGAAGCAGCCACCTACTATAGAGGTATTATTTCTAATTACATCAAGAAAACCACTCAGAATATAGACTCAAATCTAAAAAAACAGAAATGTTTTACTTTTTTGTTTTTGTTATATCTTAAAATTACAATTTCTATACCTAGAATGATGTAATGAAGTCATCACTTTAAGTGTTATGTTAACACTTGTGTCTTGCCCTCTACAGGAGTTGCTAAAGAATGAACATTACAGGGAGCAGATCAAAATTAAAGCTGTAGAGGCAGGGGAGAGGGATAAAGCTCTGCAGACCAAAGAGTATGAGGAAGGTCTGGTGGCCCAGCCTGTTCAGACTCAGGTCAAAGGTCATGCTTCTGCCACACAGTTTGGGCAGTCTGAAATCAGTGAGGACCCCATAAGCACTGCCAACACATTTCAGCCAGGGTCCTGGAAACCTCCGGCAACCAAAAAATAGGACTTTATAAAACCCTTACTTGCCATCTTCAAGTACATTTTCGGTTTAAATTAATTAGTAGCTGTGCTTGTTTTCATCCTTGACAAATATTCAATACTGGTTTTCTGGAGCCGAATGAGAAACATTGCATGTAATGAATTAGCTTAATTTAAATGGATTGTAAATTGTAAAGGATAGTACTCAGGATAGTTTCAAAATCAAATGACCAAATGTAGAACATTTTTTGCATTGTTTAATTGAAATGACATTTCAGAAGTACTTTGAAATGTCACAGCATATGGAAAACTTTATATCATTACAGAGACTTTAGTAAAAATATTACAGTGTTGTAGATTTCCTTTTGCACTTTATTTATAAAGTAAGTTAATAAAAGTTACAGCTGCAGTTGATCTCAAATTATTATGTCCTATCAAAATACTATGTATGTTTAAACACCTTATTTTTAGCATAAGACTGGCTACTGCAAGGCTTCTGGGGTGAACTGCTTTCAGTTATTTTAGCTTTAGACTGTAAAAAACAGTCCATTGTGCTGCTTGATGTTGCAAACTGGTATTTGTCATATTACTTGAAATCGATAACATAATTTATTAGCGGAATCATAAACCCACTGGATCGTAGCTAAAGTAGTTTTACAGTTTTCTGCACTTTGTTATTCTTCTACTTAACTACCTATAGTGGCTTAGTCAAAGACACATTAGGAAATAAGTGTAAAAAAAGGTGTATAATATTCAAGAATACTGTAGTAATCGCACAGACAGTTTTCAGTCAAACTTCCTGTTAAGAATTTTCTTTATTATTAAAAAAATCAATTAAAGTGTTGTGGATTCAACTTCAACCCAGTAAAAAATGGAATGCAGAGTACTGCACAATAGTGGATAGCACAATAATGCAGTGCATTTTCCACTGTAGTGATAATATCCTGGAAAAGTACTGCAGTCCTGCTATTGAGATCAATCAATCAACCCTCCCATTATATGTTCCCCGCTTCCCACTAAGGGTTTACTAAGGCTTCCTTCAAGACCAGTCTTGCTCCAGGTCCCATAAGAACTGTCCAGGGTTAAGAGAAGAGCAATATCAAGGGGATGAACTATAATATTGTCCCCTCTCTGTCCCAAGCTCAATCCTTCTTGGCTCTCTTGGCTTTGGCAATGTTCTCTTGTCGTTTTTGTTTCTTCTTCTGCTCACGTTCCTTGGCCTCTATCATCTTGGCGAGTTTCCATGATAACAGGGCGCTGGCGATAAACAGAGGGGTCAAAGCCAGGATAACCGTGGTGAGAAAGCCATAAGGATCTTTGGCTGCCCACTCCACCACATATTCTGCCCATGCTTTGATATCAATCATCGTCCTCGGACAGTCTTCAGCAGCAGATCCTAGGGAGAGAGAGAGTTGTGAAATGACATCACTATAAGATGCAGCATGTGTTAACAGTTTTAAACCATATTCTAAAGTTTACATTTTAGTTCAGACTGAGTGCCGATATTGCTGCAATTGTCGTTTTATGGTTATATTGACTCTTCATCATATTGTTAACTATCTAGTTTAGGAAGCAAAAGTCTTTAGAGTAAATAACGATGCTTGTTCATTCTGTGCAATAAATATATGATTTTATCAATTGATACAATGGTTAAACCAGTTAGTTACGGTTCTCTAACGAAGTTTGATAAGCAGCACTGACAGCTATAAGCTAGCAGCACTGACAGCTATAAGCTAGCAACACAAAGCTTATAGCGACTCTTCAGCACCACCAATAATCAATGAAAATTATACTATAATAATTTTGGGTGCATATCAGTATATAGAACATGTTAAGCAATGTGATCATTTTAAACAGACGATCACCCACCAGATAAACCGTTCTATATTTACCGAGCAGTTATTAGTTGGTAACTGTCGCCGGACGCCCGAAACACCTAACAGCAGTAAAAGCGGAAGTGAAACTCTTAACATTTGTTTGCATTGCAGTGTGGGAATTGTAGTCGTTCCCCCTTACGTCCTCTGAGAACGTATTTGACTGAAATTTAAAAAAAGGAAACCGTGAACCCAAAAGTAATAACTAAAAAACTTTGAGATCTTTCCAAATATATGTAAATCATCATTTTAATTTTATTTCACCATTATTTACCATTGACATTTTAACGCTGTTAACTTCTCTTTATTTGTATTTGTTTTCCATAAATGTTGTGTTGTATACATTCCCGTAGTAGAGCATGCAATGTTATTAAAAAATATGATAATAATAAATAAGTGAAGCTATATTAAGTGCAGTTTTTCTTCGTTTATGTTGTATTTTGGTTTATCATTCTGTCGCACATTTTTTTAACATTTTCTTATTTCATTGTTTTTATAATTCGACCAGTTAGAGGTGCTTGTAAAACCTTGTTAAAAAAACACTACAAAAAACAATAACACTATATATATATATATATATATATATATACATATATTGTGAACCTACTTTTTTATCGTGTCTTTTCAGTAAAAAGTTCATCATTATGCAAACCAATATTTTGACAGCATATTTTGTCATCAAAAAACAACCAATGACTGTCGCCATATCGATCATGTGATCAAGCATATCATCCAATCATGATCGTCGAGACGTTCGCGTCGTAATTTCAAACGTGTGCGAGGATCGAAACAACCTCGGATTATCTATCGCCAGCAACAAGTCAGCGAGCGACTCTGCCTGTCGATATATTAATCTTATTAAATATAGCCTACGAGCGCCTTCATTAAATCAAAAGTAAACTCGCCCATATATGTAGGAATAATGAAAACGGCTGTATAGGCTGTGGATACTTCGTCGTGTTCTTTTCAATGAGTTCTCACATCGTTACCCCAGGTCCATACAGGGCCACTAAACTGGTGAGTCTCTTCTGCCTTATTTGGTCAAATATGGTGTGGAGATGTTATCAGAATCAGCTTTTATCGCGAAGTTCAACTTGTACAAGGAATTTGTCCTGGTGCACAGGTGCATACAAATAATAAATAAAATAAAAATAGACATCTATAGGAACTTTTGGTAACGTTACTTGTTAGCTCTAAAAGTGCATTGTTTATTATTGGGTGTTTCTTCATCTTAAAAAACGAGCAGATTTGTTTGGTATATGAAGTTCGCATTAAAACTATTTAACATGCCTTCATTTATTTTTGCTATTTATTTATGTGTATTTAATACCCATTGTTTATGCATTTTGAAAAAAAAAGTGACAGTTATAAACTTAGAGAAGAATTTTCTTTTGTAAAGCTCAGTTGTTGTTTTTTTTGTCTTGGACAGTCTATTAGACATTTGGTTTTGAATAATCTGATTGCAAGCTCTTCCTGTGACATAATTATCTGGTTATTTCCCAGTGGAATGAAGTGACCAAGCTTTTCCGGGCAGGGATGCCTTTGAAAAAGCACAGGCAGCACTTGAGGGTTTACTCGAGCTGCTTCACCGCATCAGCAGCTGTGGACTGGTTACATGAACTCTTGAAGAACAACAGCAATTTTGGACCTGAGGTCACCCGACAGCAGACAATCCAGCTGCTGAAAAAGTTTTTGAAGAACCATGTTATTGAGGATGTGAAGGGTAGATGGGGTATGGAAGACCTGGAGGACAACAGCCAGCTTTACAGGTATGATAAAGTGGATCTTTTAAAAAGGTTTGGCTTTTAAAGAATTTTTATGGAAAATATAGAGAGAAACATAGTGTTTTCTTGGTTTGAAATTTGTTTCAGGTTTCCATCTACATCTCCACTGAAGCCTATTCCTAACCGTGCCCCTGTTTTAAGGAAAAAGAGCATGTCTATGATGGACAGGGAGAGTTTTTTCAAATTCAGAGGGTCTAAGAAATTTGACAAAGAAATATTGGTAAATATTGTTGCTCCAAATGTGTCGTCAATGAGAAATTTCATTTCAGATGTGTAATATCCACTTGCTATTTCACACAGGAAAATGTGGATCCAGAAACTCAAGAATCTCAAATGGAATCATCCTCAGGTGATACTGAACGCTGCAGGGAGCTCACAGAGGAGGACATTCAAGTGATCTGGAAGAATGTGACACTTACACAGTAAGCTGACCTCCCCCCACACTATCTGTCCCATATAGTTTGTATGCGTTGAAGTTTGCAGCTTTGCACCAGAAGTACTTCCTGTTTGCAGTCGCTTAAAAATAAGTGAGGTAACTAATGGTTATACTTCGATATATTGCTTGGTTTTAAATGATTGCAATTGCATTTACATGGCACATAAATATATATTTAAATAATACTTTGGTGCATGTCCAGAAATTACATATACACAGTTGTTCTAAAATTTGGGGTCAGTTGAAACTTTTTTTTTTTAAAGAGAAAGAGATATAATACTTTTATTCATGCATTCAATTATGGAAGCTTGTTTTTGCCACAGAATAAAAAAATGGTAATGATAATTGCGATTTGATCTCGCAATTCTGACTTTTTTCCCCCCACAATTGCAAGAAATAAACTCGCAAAGAGTTATAAGGTCAGAATTGTGGGATATAGCTTAAACTTTCAATTGTGAGAAAGTCAGAATTGTGAGATATAAACTCACGGCTGAAAAAGTCAAATTATGACACAAAAAAATTGTGATTGTGTAACCAATTGACATTAAAGACTGGAGTAATGATGCTGATTCAGCTTTCCCATCACAGGAATAAACTACATTTTATTTATTAAAAAAGAAAACGGTTATTTTAAATTATTATATTTCTCAAAATTATTGTTTTTACTGTATTTTCTATCAAATAAGTGCAGCCTTGTTGAGCATTTCTTTCAAACATTAAAAATGGTAGCACCACAGACATGGTACTTTTTTGTAAGTGTACTGCTTGCTTGTTTTTGAAGTGATTTATATAAGATTTATCTAAATTCAAAATGATTTTTCCCTCAGAAAATTCTGTTGCATATGTCTAACTGTTTTATTTGAGGGTCTATGACACAGATGTATGACACATAATCAATATGATGTTGTACATGACTTTGATTATCTTTTGAATGCTCAGTTTGCAGAAGTTGGTGGGATCAGGGTCTCTTGAAGATGTTTTGGATCCAGACCAAGTCAATCCTCAGTTCATAATGGATAATATGACCAAAGTCAATAAACATGGAGTTGTTTCATTGGAAGATAAGACAGGTAGGCTTGATGTGTGTCATTTCAGTCTAAATAATGGTGGCAAACATCATATTTTCATATTCTGATTATTTTCTCTGATTTTGTCCCCCTCTGTAGAAGATTTACCACACTGGGTTTTGTCTGCCATGAAATGTCTTGCAAATTGTAAGTTCTGTTAAGTGTGAAATTAAAATAACATGAGCCAATTGAAATAAGTATTTAAAAATATGAAATCACATTCATATTGTCTTTTGTCGTGGCATTTAGAACAAATGTTACACACATATATATATATATATATATATATATATATATATATATATATATATATATATATATATATATATATATATATATATATATATATATATAGGTAATTTAATGGTTTCATTGATTTTATAATAATGCTTTATTTTCCATCCAATCCATCAAGGGCCAAAGTATGACTCAAACCAGTCATCTTATCCAGGATTTGAGCGGGATGTGTTTAAAACAGTCTCTGACTACTTCTATGGACTTTCTCAGCCACTGCTTACTTTTCAGTACTATGAACTCTTTGTCAACATCCTAGGTATGTATGAAGCACACGTTTGGTTGTTTTTCCGCACATGTTTTGTCTTCAAGTCTCATTTGTCATTACAACAGAAAGTATGTTTGCTTTGAATATTAAATTACATGTACGCTACTTTTCAAAATTTAGGGTCAGTTAGATAATTTTTTGAAAGATAATTATTTTATTCATGCATTAAATTGATCAAAAGCGACAGTGTAAAATTTGAAATAAATGCTGCTTTTTTATTTTATTATATTTCACTTTTTCTATCCCTTAAAATAATTCAGAATGAAATTAATCATGGTTTCCACAAAACTATTAACTGTTTTTTACATTGATAATATAATAAATGTATCTTGAGGATCAAATCGGCATATTAAGAAAGATGTGACCGAAGACTGGAGTAATGATGCAGAAAATTCAGCTTTGCCATCACAGTAATAAATTACATTTTAAAATACAGTATAT
Organism: Siphateles boraxobius; assembly: GCF_051911475.1. NCBI lineage: Eukaryota > Metazoa > Chordata > Actinopteri > Cypriniformes > Leuciscidae > Siphateles > Siphateles boraxobius. The sequence continues at coordinate 27,303,646 of NW_027509219.1, forward strand.
TGGAAAAGAAAGCATTAAATAGTAATAATATTTCACAATTCTGTATTTTTGATCAATTAAATCCAGCCCTGGTGAGCATAAGAGACTTCTTTCAAACATGAAAAAAAATCTTACCAACCCTAAACTTTTAAACGGTAGTGTAACCTTTTTACAGTTTACTTAAGTATGGGTCAAATCAGGCCTTGGTTGTTTCAATACTCGCACATCAATCATCCTTTCTGGGAAATGCCTCCTAAAAGATTACTTAAACCTTTTGGCTGTGGGTCTTATTTTATAAAATATTGATGAAACAGATTATAGTCACACAAAGCCATTTCTACTGACTGCACTGCTTTTGTGGTGTCAGACGATGTTGAAAACTAACCCTGTCTGCTCTGTTTTAAATGTCTCACCTCGTTCTTAAAAGTCTTTGCCTGCCTGTTTGTTATTTATGTTCTGTTGTCTGGTCCTTTGCTAGTTATGTGTGGCTACATCACGACACCTAAAACTCAAAGTGGAAAGCGTAAAAGCCAGGAGGAACCCAACTGTCCACATCCAGCCAAAACCGCTGTGAATGCAGCCAACCTGTTTAAATCGACTGAATGCCTCCTGCTGAGCTTAATAAGAAAGGAGGCCTTTGATGAAGCAGATTCTCCCATGAGGGAGGTTTTCAGTTCAAAAGCAGAGACTAAGTTAGAAACCCATAGAGCGCAGCAGGCCGTTTTTAGGGGTAGAAGGGCCAGCGATGGAAACGGGCTGGACGGTAGCTATCTAGAAATTCCTCAGGCTCAGAAAACAGAAACCCCATATGTAAGGCTTCGGTCCAGAAGTTGCTCTCTGGAGGGAATCATTGATAAGTGTTCAAAGAACAGACTTTTCAGATCATCTGAAAGCCTACAGTCCTGCAGCAGCGACAAATCATCCTCTCAAACTGATTCTCCAGTTGACCCAAACCTCAAATTTGAGCTTCAAGATTCTTCAGTGTCCAAAAACCCGTGTGTTCAAACTTTCAGCAACGACACAAGCTCCCAACTCCCTTCACAATCACATCTTCGTCGAACCAACCAGAGGCCCGCCAAGGCCCGGCCCAGAAGCATCGGTAACTTGCTTGACATAGAGGAGAATAGAGAAATGTCTGCTAGCAGCTTTAGCATCCACGCTCCAGTGGCTGAAATTACAATGAGACCAGATTTCACATCCAGCATTGGCCTTCGAGGTCCTGGTTTGCATGGAAGTTGCATGGATGTTAGGGCAGGTCCAAGCATTAGCAGGCGCTGTCAGAGCTCTCTGGACTTGAGCAAACCTGCACCCGCTCGGCCCCCTTCGGCCCTGTTAAAACGCCACCCTGAGCAAAGTAAGAGCATGTGCAAAGCACTCATGAGCTTCTCTGTTTGTGATTGAGCATGTGTTTGTTGTGCCTGCCAGACTAACTAATTCTTAAAGGGACAGTTCACCCAAAAAATTGAATTCTGTTGTGATTGCTCACCCTCATGTCATTCCATACAAGTATGACTTTCTTTTTGGTGTGGAATTCAAAGGAGATACTTGAGAGGAGAACGAAGCTACTTTTATTTTCTTGCTAAGTATCTCCTCCTTGTATTTATTTTGGGGTGAACTATCACTTTAATGCTAACTAATTCTATAGCACACTTTGGCTACTAATACATACTTTTGTTATATTATTTATTTTTTTATTTTATTTTTTTGGATAAAAAGTCACGTTAGACTGGTGTAATGTATATTTTATTTATAAACTTAAAAACATATAACAGCAAAAGCTCCTAGCCTCCTTCGGATCCTACCTCTATGTAAGTAGGTTATATAATTGATCAAATTTAATTTCAATTTGTGTTTAGTACTTACTGCTTTAAAATAGCAAAATGTAAACATCTTAAGAGTTTTAATGACCCATTTAATGGAATCAGTGGGATGTTTTAGTTAACTTTTTTAACTGAAATATAAAATAAATTATGTTTTAAAGTAATTAATTTATATATATATGTGTGTGTGTGTGTATAATACACACACACCTCAGAAGTAACCGTAATAGAATTCCTTACATATTCCAAGTAAATGCAATTTATGTGTTTGATTTGATTACATGATGTTTAAGCTGATGTGCATTATGTTCATTTTGTTTGTATTCAAGTTATAGACTGATAAGTTCTGTGCTGTGGTTTATTTCGGTTACATGTGGGTCACATCACGTTCCAGGTTTATTGCAGCCTTCATTGGAGCGAGTGGCCATCGAGGCCCTGCAGCTCTGCACGTTACTCCTGCCGCCTGCCAGTCGCCGCAAACTACAGCTACTCTTGCGAATGATCTCTCGCATGAGCCAGAACGTGGACATGCCGCGGCTGCATGACATCATTGGAACACGGACTCTGGTCAGGAAAAAAGTCCAAAAAACCTTTTTATCATCCTAATCTCATTCAATTTAAAGCAAATACATGGTTTTATTGTTCTTTTGTGCTCATGCTTATGTCGTTTATGTGTGTGCAGTTGGTGCAGACGTTCTCTAGGTGTGTCTTAAGTTGTGCGGAGGTGGGTGACCTGGACGAGCTTTTGGCTACAAGGCTGTTATCGTTTCTCATGGATCACCATCAGGAAGTCCTGCAGGTGCCTGTGTACCTGCGCAATGCTGTGGAAGATCACATCAACTATCTCAAATCACTGGTGAGTCCTGACAAAAATCAAACATCACTGAACTTACTTTAGCTGGACTGTTACGCTATTTTCTTCTGGAAACAAACTTTGTTGAATTATTTTCCTGTCATCTCTGTAAAGTTGCTTTGACACAATCTATTGTAAATAGCGCTATATAAATAAATGTAACTTGACAAACCACATGGAAATTACTCAGTTTATGATGATGTCACAGTCTGTGATGGCAAAGCTGATTACTCAGCATCATTACTCCAGTCTTCAGTGTCACATGATCTCCTTCAGAAATTATTTTAATATGCTGCTTTGGTGCTCAAGAAACATTTCTATCAGTGTTAAAAACAGTTGTGGTGCTTAATATTTTTGTGGAAGCCATGATAAATTTAGTTTTTCAGGATTCTTTGATTAATTAAATGTTCAAAAGAAAATAATTTTGACTCATCATTCATGATGATAAAATCAAAGAATTTTGAACTTACAATATACATCTTTAGGGCCATTGTATTGGAGGAATTAAACTCAGAATGTTAAATTGTATTTAAACCAGATTATTCCTGGTAAGAGATGCCTCTGTTTATTCATTCATTTTGTTAATTTGTGGTTATTCCCCTCACATTAATTTGCATGCGCTCCTGATCTCAGACCACATGCGTAGGCCCTGGTGTTGCCATGCCGACATACTCATTCTGCAGGCAGATCAGCGCTCGGGAGTTTGAAGAGCAGAAACTGTCTGTGTCTCAAGCTGCTCTTGCTGACCTCCTGGAAAATCTTATAAAGGACAAGACCATGTCTGTAAAAGAGAAGAAAAAGAAGCTAAAACTGGTATTTATTTACTGAACTTCTCATATGTCATAAAAATCCTGTTTCCACAAAAGGGTTACAAACAAGGAGTAAAACTCTTAAAAGATTACAATTTTTGTTATTTTAAAGAAGTAAATATTAAACACAAATTTAGTGCAGTAAGCAATTTCTGAGAAACATGGTTGATATTTGAAATCAGCCCAATCAAACACACCCCTCTCTTCATTGCTCCGCCCCCAAAATTTAGTATGTTCTATATTGTTGAGTGTGTGTAGTATGACTGTAGTTGGCACGTGCTACATTTGCCATGTTGTCATTATCATGTGACCTACCAGCGTCAGTTGCGTCACTTCACTGCCATTCATAATCCTCTCCCGTGGCCTCATGGGATACTAAAGTGTGCATCGTATGTGAACTTCAGAATGTCAACGAAAGAAGTAGGTCATCCGGGTACTTTTTTCCTACTCTTTATGTGTACTGTGAATTCGGACATACTTTTTCTTTTGTCACATACTGTTTTTGCCTAATATTTAGTAGGGAAGTATGTGTTTTCAGACGCAGCCAATAACACTCAAAACTGTCCTGTTACTATAGCTAATATTACAACAACAGTATATCTGGATTCTGTGAAGGAGCAAAACCAATGTTAAGCACATATGGAACGGAAACTGTTACCTCGGCACAACCTCATATCCCTTCTTTTTCTAGTGATATTCCTCTGACATTTTCTCTTTTGTGTCTCTCAGCCACCTCTCTTTCTAGTCTTTCTTCAAATCGTCCTCTTGCTTGCTCTCTCCTCCCCCATCATGAGGGGACACGCCCCCTACTGCTGATTGGCTACAAGTTTTGTGGTGCTCGGTTTCTCAGAAATTGCTTACTGCACCTTTGTATGTTAATCATAGTAATTGTATGTTGATTTTATTATGGCCTTAAAACACAAATAAACTTATTGTTGTTGTTCTCAGTTTCAGAAGGAATATCCTGACATCTACTTGAGACGTTTTCCCACAACAGAGAGTGAAGCTCAGCTTTTTGTAGATAAACCAAAGATAAAACCGCCAATGCTGTTAAGCATCAAGAAACCAAAAACCTTCAGTATTCGAAACTGAATACCTCTTAAAAACCTCATGAATGAATGATATTTTGGGAGACTGAGTTTAAAGACCTTTAGCTGATCTTTTGTGTAAAACATTGGATCGCATCAGTATAATCTGAACTGTAACTTCAATTGAAGTGTTGTTTTTAAGTTTCTTGTGGTATTTCTCTCCCGTGAAGTGACTTTTAATGGTCTTTTCCCCCCAGTTTTAATACAGATGTCAGTTTTAATGTTATTTATTTACGGTGTGTGATTTGTTGTAAGTTATTGGGAGCTTTCAGTCATTCGTATTGTAGTAGTAAGTACAAAACTCAGAGGACCCACAGCAAATAAACAGCTTGACATACTGTTTACATGGAGTCTCCTTTAAACAAAATGAAGATTTACTTTTTTTTTAACATTTAGTCTTGTAACATTGTTTATGTTTCAGTTTTAGTCTCTTGTTTTTCTATTATCACCTTTTGTGTGTCTTCAGGTGTTTTCAATATTCAGGTTGCACAGAATATGTTTACTCAGACTTCTAAAGACTAACAACAATTTTCTGTGTGATGTGGGAGTTACTGGCTATTAAGCTAGTATGGGCTAATTTGCACTGTTTTTCATCTCAAAATTGGCTAACGTATTATTTCTTTTATTTTCTTTCTAGTCTGTAATGTAGCCATATTTGCTTATTTTTGTCTGGTATCGGTGTGAATGGATCATCTTACACTCAAGTCACTGTACTCAGTTTCAGTTGCTTGTGTATTAAGAATGAAAGCCTAAATTTGGATAGAGATTGATTTATCTGTGTCATCATATAGTTTTACTGTATTGAGTTAATGGGCATAAGTGAGCCAAATCTATTGTGTTTTATGTTATTACTTTATTCTAAATATTTTTCTAATACTGTTCCTGATCTATGCAATAAACTTTTAAACTAAGCATTATTTTCTTTGTGTGATATTTAAAGTTTTATTATTGAGTAATTTCCCGTATTTGAAAGGTATTAACATTTATGCATATGTCATTTTAGTCTCTGATTTGTTAAGACAGGAGTGCAGCATTGTGGACCTTCATCTGTATTCACATCCAGTCTCCTTTTTTTAATGACATGGTGCCCTGACGCCAGAAACCATCCAGGGAAGTAAACAAAGAAAATGTGATGAATGAAATGCCACTTCACATGCCACATTCCTATGCCTTTTGTTAGACTATAGACAATTGGCAACTTCTTGTATAGTAGACTTGTTTATTTAGGCTACACTTTATTTCAACGTGACGTAGTTACATTCACTTACTCAAATAAGATGTAATATTAATTAACTACATGTACTTACTACAGGGTTTGGTTTAGGGTACTGTTATTATAGTAAGTAGGCCTACATGTAGTAACGTGTAAAGTCAGCTTAAAATAAAGAGTTAATTTCTTTTATTTAGTTATTTATCTGAAATTATGTGCTTCATTACTTTCATTTCTAATTTAAAACAACAACAACCTCAAAGATGTTCACAAGAAATATATCTGCAAACTGACCCAGTTCACCAGAGGTATTTGAGCCATAGTGTCTTTCAGGAAGGTAAACATTAGTGAAAATGTTCTTGGTCAGGACGGACACAAAGGGATTTTTGTTTTTGAGCCTTCGGAGGAGGAGTTCTAAGACTCTGGCTGTTCATGGGAACGGCACAGTTCTGGTTTACACACACACAGGCATCATCTCTCGCTTCAAAGTCAGTTCAACATGGACAGCCGGTTAGTAATGGAACTTTTCCATCTCAGTCAAACTGCTCAGATTGCGCGAATGTTTTTTGGTAGAGGAAAACATTCTTAATTCATTATAAATGTTTGCAAAATGTTGTATTTAAATATTTTTAAAATGGATGTTTCTTATTCAGTTGTTTCCTTTAAGCTTTGTGGCTTTATGTATAATAATTTATATCATTTAGAAGAATTCTTTAGAAAAGTTAGTATATTTGTATAAGTTTAGTTGTTTTGATTTCTTTTCGATGTCACCTCGTTCTAGCTCATTATGCTAAAAATGTGGACATCTGTTTTCATTCACAGTCTTGAACACCCAGCCAGTGGCTATAAAAAAATCTTTGAGTCATGTGAAGAGTTAGCTGAGCCCATTCCTGCTAATGTCTCAGGTTCGTATGCTTATAATATTATTAATCAAGCATGTTCAAGTTTTGATACTTTTTACTTCTTATTTACTTTATGCTGTCATTGAAGGGGAAAATGCTGTTTCAGCTGTGGCTGATTTAAATGCCTGGTAGCCTTTGGTATGGGAGCTGTTATATAGCCATTTTGGGGTGAAGAATTTACTTGGTTAAAGGGATAGTCACTCAAAAATGAATGTTCTGTCATTAATTACTCACCCTCATGTTGATCCAAACCCATAAGACTTTCTTTTATCTTCCTAACACAAATGAAGATCTTTTTGATGAAATCTGAGAACTTTCAGTCCCTCCATTGTATGACAGCTACACAGCTACCACTTTTCAAAAGTTCATAAAGAAATCGTAAAACTAATCCATATGAATAGAGTGGTTTAGTCCAAATTTTCTGAAGTTACTCGATCGCTTTAAATGATGATCATTGAATTTAGGCTTTTATATTCACATAAACTTTAATCAACTCACACATCAGTTGGGATAAATGGAAGCTCAAGCATGTTTCTTGATGTGCGAGAACCAATGAGGTTCATTGTTGTGTTACGCAGTACGTTTGAGCTTCCGTTTGTTCTTGTGTCAAACAGTTTCAGTTGTGTTTTTGTTTGTGCTCAATGATCAATGTTTATATGTGAATAAAAGCCTAAAATAAATCTGTTCATCATATAAAGCGATCAAGTCTCTTCAGAAAATTTGTACTAAACCGCTCAATTCATATGGATTAGTTTTACGATCTCTTTATGAACTTTTCAAAAGTAGTTGCATAGCTGTCAATGGAGGGAGAGAAAGCTCTCAGATTTCATCACAAAGATCTTCATTTCTGTTCTGAAGATGAATGAAAGTCTTACAGGTTTGGAACGACATGAGGGTGAGTAATTAATGACAGAATATTCATTTTTGAGTGAACTATCACTTTAAAGTGAACCTTCTATCGCTCTCTGCAGGCAAAATCCCTGGATGGCTTACTGGCAGTCTGCTCCGCATGGGCCCTGGGCTCTTTGAGATTGGAGATGAACCTTTATACCACCTTTTTGATGGCCAGGCTCTCATACACAAGTTTGACCTGAAGGATGGACATGTAACCTATCACCGCAGGTAAAACCCTCTGTTTATTGTGCCCAAATATATAAATAAACTGCATCCCAAATTGAGTTTGACTACTTAAATGTTTTGCAATAATGGTAGCACTTTGTAGCACTTAGACATTATCCTAACTATAAGTATCTTTCCAACATGTCAACTGTCTACCAGTCATTTGAGTATTAGTTGATTGTCTGCTTAATAACACTTCATTTTGTTGGTCCCCCAACAGACATTCTACTTACTATAAGTAACTTTGCAACTAGGCCTACATGTCAACTTATTCTACTAACCCTAACCTTACAGTCTTCTAATAATTTAAGAAGAGTTGGTTGACATGTAGTTGCAAATTAAAGAGATTTAGTTGGCATGTAGTTTGCAAGTTATAGTTTGTAGAATGTGTAAAGTGGACCATCATATAATAACTGAGTTTAAATGCCTGGACTGATTTATTTTGTGAAAAGTGGTTACAATAGAATAAAGAACTGAGATTTTACTTAAAACGCATATTAACTGGCATCTTGAACTTCAGGTTTATCAGAACTGATGCTTATGTCAGAGCCATGACGGAGAAAAGGGTGGTGATCACAGAGTTTGGCACCGCTGCGTATCCAGATCCATGCAAAAACATATTTTCCAGGTCTGGAAAGTATTTTATGTTCAATTTGAATTTGGAATAGAATAATCTCAATTCTCTATTACTCTCAATTGTGCATCCACTTTTGGTATAGGTTTTTCACCTACTTTCAAGGCATTGAGGTGACAGACAACTGCCTTGTCAACATCTACCCCATCGGTGAGGACTTCTATGCCTGCACGGAAACCAACTACATAACCAAAGTTGATCCTGATACCCTCGAAACGATAAAAAAGGTAGGATTTTGGGTTACACTTTAAAATGATGATCTAACTCTGATTAGAGAATTGATAATGTTTTAGTAGACTATTAGGGGAGGGTTAGAGAATAAGTTGACATGCTTGCAAAGTTACTTATAGTAGGTAGAATGTCCTCTGGAGGACCACGACAATAAAATGTTACTTGATATTAAGTAGACAGTCTACTAATACTCTAATGAGAGTTAGTTGACATGGAGGTGCAACATTACTTATAGTCAACAGAATGTCTAAAAGGGGCCATCTAAACAAAGTGTTAACGGCTTTTGTTCTGTCGCCTAGTTTTTAGCCCATTAGCAAAAGCATAAATACTTTACCATCTTTACTTGCCCATAGGTGGACCTCTGCAACTATCTCTCAGTCAACGGTGTGACTGCACATCCACATACTGAACCAGACGGAACTGTATATAACATTGGAAACTGCTTTGGGAAGAACATGTCGCTGGCCTACAACATTGTCAAGATCCCTCCACCACAAGAAGGTTGGTATAATGCTTTGTTGTGATATAAGGGTCTTATTAATGCTTCATGAGAAGGTGTTTGACTTTTTTATTATTTGTTTAATCAGATAAATCCGATCCAATTGAAAAGTCAAAAGTTTTGGTTCAGTTTCCAAGCAGTGAGAGATTCAAACCATCCTACGTCCATAGGTTGGTAATATAATATAATATTTTCTAAATAATTATATTAATAACTAATATAATGATATATATTATACAGCTTTGGCATGACGGAGAACCACTTTGTGTTTGTTGAGACTCCGGTGAAGATCAATCTGCTGAAATTTCTGACTTCTTGGAGCATCAGAGGGACAAACTACATGGACTGCTTTGAGTCAAATGACAGAATGGGTGTAAGTCTGAGCTTACTTGCATTATATCATCTTCAAATCGTGGTTAATTATATATTTGGAAAAGGGGGGAAAATGCTCTAGGTATTTTGTATGTTGCCTCATCCTATTTATTTGGTTGCATTCCCAGACGTGGTTTCATCTGGCAACCAAGAATCCTGGAGAATACATCAACCACAAATTCAGAACATCTGCCTTTAATGTTTTCCATCACATTAACTGTTATGAGGACCAAGGCTTTATTGTTGTTGACCTGTGCACTTGGAAAGGGTACGATTACTTGTTTTGTTTTGTTTTATTATTGAAGCTTTAGCTAACACCTCAAAATGCCTAAATAACAAAATCAATATACAGAAATGAAAAAACAAAACAAACAAAAAAACTCTTTGCACATGCATTTGATAATGGTAGGAAACATGGCCAGAGGAGAGGAAATGTGTTACAGTGGTGATCATCTGTGGTTACCTTTCTTTGATTGACAGGTATGACTTTGTGTATAATTATCTATATTTGGCAAACGTGAGGCAAAATTGGGAGGAACTCAAAAAAGCAGCCATGAGAGCTCCACAGCCAGAGGTGCGGAGATACGTGCTTCCATTGGACATCCACAGGGTAAGAGATACCAGTGTTATTTCAGTGTCTTTGAAATACTATTAGAATTTTATTAATAGTTTGAATTAATTTTTATTTATATATTTTCTTTTAATTTTAGTATATTAATACATAAAGTTAAACTAAATGAAATTGAGAAATGTTTCCTTGGCAAGTAGATGAAATAAAATAAGTTAACGTTTTTTTTTAATATATATTTTATTTCAAGTAACAACGGTTTAAATTTTTCATTTCAATTGTAAAGTTTTAGTAATTTTGTCATTTTTATTAGTTTTTTTATGTCTATATAGTTTTTATTTTAGATTTAGTTTAGTACATCAAGTTAAACTGAATGAAAATGAGAAATGTTTCTATTGCAACTAGCTGAAATAAAATAAGCTTATCAAGTAGCAACATTTTGTATGGTTTTAGTTAACTATAATAACCCTGGATATCATAATTCTACTTCACCTCAAGAGCAATTAGATTGACTTCAGTTTGTTTCTTGATATTTTTGTCTCCATCATTACAATTCAAAAATGCATTCCTTTATTTTAAGTCTTTTAATTAGTTTATGCCTTTGTTTTTGCAGGAAGAGCAGGGGAAGAATTTGGTTTCTCTTCCATACACCACAGCCACTGCTGTCATGAGCAGTGATGGAAGCGTTTGGCTCGAACCTGAGGTTCTTTTCTCTGGACCGCGTCAGGGTAAATAATTCAACTCAAGTAACCCCTTAACTGGCATTTTTAATGAATATGGTCAATTTTGGTGTCCATTTAAATTTGAAACATTAGATACACAAATTTATGTTTTTTTTATTCAATAATTATTTTGATTATTATATTGATATTCAATACTTAAAATTTGGTCACACTTTAGATTATTGTCCAATTCTCACTATTAACTAACTATTTACTATGACTTTTGCCTCAATAAACTCCTAATTACTGCTTATTAATAGTTAGTAAGGTAGTTAAGTTTAGGTATTGAGTAGGATTAAGGGATGTAGAATAAGGACAAGCAGAATAAGGTATTAATATGTCCTTTATAAGTACTAATAAACAGACAATACCCTAGTTATATGCATGTTAATAAGCAACTGGTTAACAGTGAGAATGGACCCTAAAGTTTTACCTTAAATTTTGGAATACTTAAGCGTAATTATTAATTAAATATTATACATAATTTAAAAAGTAGATTCAAAGCTTTTTTCTCTCTGGGTTCTTTTTGTGTTTCAGCTTTTGAGTTTCCTCAGATCAACTACAGCAAATACTGTGGAAAAAATTACACCTTTGCTTATGGACTCGGGCTAAACCACTTTATCCCAGACCGGGTGGGTGTGACATGGTACAGAAAAACATTTTCACGTCAACGTTTGCTCAATGTGTGATTTATATTTTTGTGGGGTTTTAGATTTGCAAGTTGAATGTGAAAAGCAAAGAAACATGGATATGGCAGGAGCCAGATGCCTATCCATCCGAAGCACTGTTTGTGCAAAGCCCTGACGCTAAAGAAGAAGATGACGGTATTTCTAATCTGTTACTAAACAATCATATATTTCAGATCTGTTTATGCTCTTGAAATAAACACGTTTTTCTTCTGCTTTTCTCAGGTGTTCTTCTGAGTATTGTAGTAAAACCAGGAGTTTCCCAGAAGCCAGCGTTCCTCCTCATACTCAATGCCGCTGACCTGACAGAAATAGCACGTGCAGAGGTTGATGTCATCATTCCTGTCACTCTCCATGGCATGTACAAACATTAGAGGATCATAAACAGGACTTTGTATGTTGGTAAACAGACTATTTTTTGGTTTACATGTAATATCAATTTCATATTATTGTTGCTATTTTAATTGGGCCAGTTATATGACCTGATATGCTTATAATGCTACATATTTTTGGTAATGTGTACTGTTTGAAACAACTTGTAAGACTTGTTTGTTTGTTTCAAAAATATACTTTCTACTTCATTTATTTTTTCACAAGTATAATTCCATTTGTACAATTGTTTATTTTACATAAGCCAGAAAATAACAACAGTAAGGCACTGCTGCTGATAACAGGCAAATTGTCATTAAAATAAAGATATGTGTGAGTTTATAACTTTAATAAAAGACCTTATACAAGTTTATAAATTCCACTGAGGTTTCTGGTAGTGTTACATTCGGAGAAAAGGAGTCCTCATCTTCTCTCTGGACAATTGATACTCTTGTTGCTTAATGATTTTCAGACACTTGCTCAAAACCTAACAAAAGGAAACAGAAGCATATATTTTATAAAGCTTTTATTTTCAAATTCAAGAGTGCAATCCATATTTTGAAGAAAATGTATGTTTTATGAAATATTCCAGGATTTATTATAAATGACTTCCCCCTCCCATTTGCAGTGACGTCTTGTTTACTGCAAGAGGACGGGACTACCTGCCACTCACATGACATCACAGCAATAGCAAACCACAACCATCCAATCAATTCCCGATAAACAAAATCAAGTCCCGCCCTACATTTATTTCTTGTTCACAAAGCCGTTTGACTCAGATATACTTCACAAAATTGAAGAAAAGACTATCACAACTTCTGAATATCAAAACAAGTGGCATTTATTTTTAAAGAAATATTTTGGTTTATTACAAAAAGTATTAACTAAGAGCATTAGTTTTGCCTCTTTAAGGTATCCAATGCTGTTAGCACTCGGGTTTACTTCAGTGACTCCACTGAAAACCTCAACAGCTGTTATTCATTAAGGCCATCCAGTGAGAAGTCGGGATTTATATCTGTGCTTTTTGGTCTATTATTTGTAACAGTGAAAAATGCATTACAAATCAATTTGGTTTCTCTTTTCTTTTACCTTTCTGGTGTCTTGAGGTAGAATAACTCCATCATCCCACAGTCTGCTGGTGGAAAAGAATGCTGAACTCTCTTCCTCCAACCTTTACATAGACATAAATAATTATTTTATTTTTTTCATACACCTTTAAAAGAGCCAATTATGGACATCCTGTTACACTGGCTCTTACATCTCATTAATCTGTGTAATTTCCTCTTCAGTCTGCGCAAATGCATCTGAGTGGCCTGGGGCCAAAATCGACACTCTTGCGTTGGGCCACAGGAAAAGGAAGTTAGGGTCAAAAGCCCTTCCGCACTAAAAAAAAAAGTGTTCAGAAAATGTATTAAACTACTCAGTGTGTTAATATACATCAAAATGATGGGTTTACAGACTGACCATAGCATAGCTGTCACCTCCATGACATCCTCCAATAACCACAGTAATTTTGGGAACAGAAGCACAAGCCACAGCAGACATCATGGAACCCTGAGCCTTCAGTCTGTTAGTGTTGGGCTCTGCCTAAGAGAGATGGGAAACAGAAAGAGAGGTTTAGAGGAATAAAGTGAGGGAGGGAGAAAAGAGAGCAAGTAACAAAGTAAAACAAGAGGGCATGCGAGCAGGGCCAGATATCATTCCATTTAAAAAAGATCTCTGTGCCAAAGTGGAAACTACTGATATACTTTCTGTATATCATATGCATGTTTTAAAGTGCCCTTATTTTGCTATTTTAAAGGTATCTGATGTTGTTTTGGAAGTCTCCTAGAATAGGTTTACATGCATCCAAGATAAAAAAAATTCATTTCTCACAGTGTCTGAAATGCTTCGATCATGGATCCGGTCTCTCTAAACCCTTTTTCCAAGAGACTTCTCTGCTCTGATTGGTCAGATGGCTCAGTCTGTTGTAATTGGTCTACGACTTGCAGTAC